>NC_030679.2:96605186-97205186 GCF_000004195.4 Xenopus tropicalis
ATAACCTTTACCAGACTGATAGATCTCAATTACTTTTGTTCTCATTTGTTCCTCAATTTCTTTGGATCTTGGCATGATGTCTAGGTTTTGAGGTGCTTTTGGTCTACTTCTCTGTGTCAGGTAGCTCCTATTTAAGTGATTTCTTGATTGAAACAGGTGTGGCAGTAATCAGGCCTGGGGGTGACTACAGAAATTGAACTCAGGTGTGATAAACCACAGTTAAGTTATTTTTTAACAAGGGGGGCAATCACTTTTTCACACAGGGCCATGTAGATTTGGAGTTTTTTTTCTCCCTTAATAACGTAAACCTTCATTTAAAAACTGCATTTTGTGTTCAATTATGTTATCTTTGACTAATAGTTAACGGTTTTTGATGAGCAGAAACATTTAAGTGTGACAAACATGCAAAAGAATAAGAAATCAGGAAGGGGGCAAATAGTTTTTCACACCACTGTATATATATATATATATATATATATATATATATATATACAGTCCCAAAATCGGCACTCACCAAAGCAAAAAATATAAACCGGGTGCTAACCACAAATTAGCATATCCTCCTTCAGAAAGCACTCACGGTATTAAGAAAAAAGAAAATATTTATTTACACAAAAATGTAATACATTTTTGTGTAAATAAATATTTTCTTTTTTCTTAATACCGTGAGTGCTTTCTGAAGGAGGATATATATATATATATATATATATATATATATAATATATATATATATATATATTTATTTTTGGTTTTTTTTTTTTACAATGATATGCACTAGACAATGCCTTACAACTTGGTCAAGTTGTCTTAAACAGAGTCCAGTAAAATTACATTCACCATTGGGCTAATGGGATTCTTGCTTCATTAATCAATAACTTTTGAATAAAAATGTCTCTAAGACATGAGCCTTATTCATATTCTTTGTGCAAGATGCACCAAGCATATTCTGTGTTCTGTATCCCTAAATGATTTTTCTGGCAAGTACTTTAGTTACAGTAGAAAGAATTGTTCCCATTGTAATTGTTTTTTCACAAAGTACCTTCCATTAATGTGCTGTACGAATTGCTTATTGTTGAAAGCAGGAGAAATAACATCCATTCAGCAAATTTAGCTTTATTTGCTGTACTAGAATATTGTACATTTAGTTCAGATATAATATCCCAACTAGTTTTAGAAAATGGAAAATGTTCTGAACTGTGTATTGAGAAATGTTATGCAGGTTATGCAAGAATATAATTACTATGTTACTTTTCTTATGTTTGCTTTAGTTTTTTTTTTTTTTATTTTGGTGCTTCTTGTAAAATGTGTTTCTTCATAGTATTCCATTTTGTCTCCTGCTGCCACTGCACTGAAAACCAGACACAGCAGTTAGCACAATCCAGACATAATACATTTTCATCAGCAGACTCAAGGTTATAGATCGGATCATGTGTTCTGGCACTGTAGCTGCTTACAGAAGCGCCATCAGCTGTGTTTTTCTTTTGTGCTTGCTAATATTTTGTTCATAGTGATGTTGCTCAAATTGTAAAAATTCTTTTTTGGATATTTTATTTGTACGTGTGTAAGTGTGTGCGTGTTCCTGTGGTATCGTGAGCTCCTCCCTGATGAGTCAAGTAACTGAGGGTGATTAACAAACAATTCACGATGGTCTGTTTTGATTACTTTTCTCTTCTTCTGGATATACCTTGAAGTTGCCAAATTCAGTAGGGCCCATTTACAAATAGGGGACAAGAGGCAAAAAACCAGAGCACCGTGTTTTTTGGACCTTGGACCCCCAGAATTTTGTAGCAGCACCAATATAAGCCCACAAAACGGGCCACAAAAAGTTGTATCTCTCTTGCACACTGCTAGTATGTGTGTCATTTTGGACATGTCAGTCCAGGAGCACCAGGGTATGCAAGGTATTTACCTCTTATAAATGATGGGCTACTTGACTCTCATCAGCTCTTTTCTTTGCACCTTGTCCAGCTGCTTAGACCATGAGCAGTGGTGCAAGTGGTAAGTGAATGAGCAGAAGTGGTGCAACTTTGAGCCCCTTAGTTCTTCAGCACTTGTATTTCACCATGATGAGCTTAAATGGCTTTTTTTTGCATGTAACTTGCTATGTTACTTATGAACAAGACTGTAACTGTCACTGAGGCTTGTGAATGAATGATGCTTCTCTGGTGTTCTGTTTCAGTAGAAAGCATGTCTGTCTCAAAGCAAAAGTAACATTTGTAAATAACCATAGATTTATGTGTATACTTGGCCTAAAGCACAAATATCTGAAATTATTACTTTGCATTTTTTTAAAATTCTGGATCAAAGAAGCATTATCCCCATGTTACATTAAATATATATTTTTGTACATTATTTTGCTTATTCAGTAGTATCTGTGGTAATGCCAATGTTCCAACTCGATCTTAATACCTACAGCTCATTTCTTAAAGTCTGAGATGTGGGTAAAAATTTTGCCGAAAAACATAGTAAAATGTAACTAAATCTGTTTTGTCTCATTGGGTAATGCCATCAGATGGAGTCTAACTTGGTTTTCTAGAAGCCGAATTATATAGCTCAGGAGGTGTGTTATTTTGGCTCCAAAAAATATTATTCTGTGCTATTCACATGGTCAATTTTGGAAGAGAGTAGAGACACAGAAAATGTTGTAGAGATTGTCACAATTAAACTAGAGCGGTTAAGTAAGGGACAGAATGCCACACAATAAAGGAACAGTTCAGTGTGAAAATGAAACTGGGTAAAACAGCCTGTGCAAAAAAAAAAAAATTCTATTATAGTTAGTTAGGCAAAAATGTAATCTTTAAAGGCTGGAGTGAACAGATGTCTAACATAATAGCCAGAACACTACCTCCGGCGTTCAGCTTTCTAACCTCTTAGTTAGTCAGCAACTTTAGGTGGGGGGCACATGGGACATAACTGTTCAGTTAGTTTGTGAGCATGCAGGTCAGATTTAAAAGCAAACTAACTAAACAGTTATGTCCCATATGCCCCTCCCCTCAAGTCACTGATTGGTTGGTAACAGCTTAGAGAGCTATAAAGGAGGAAGTGGTGTTCTGGCTATTATAGCCCCTAACTCCAGCTTTTATAGATTACATTTTTGGCTAACTAACCTATATTGAAAACATTTTTTATTTTGTGCAGTCTATTTATTTTACCCAGTTACATTTTTTACACTAAACTGTTCCCTTAATAAAGCTGAAAAAATAAGGCATACACTCCCTGAAAATGACTAGGTATTTATACCTAAACAGCACATATGTAACTGGTATCACTGCCCCCCAAAAAACTGCTGAGACATAAATAAAAATACAGTGGAACATATGAAAGGAATCTCAAGTAATTATTGCCCAAAATAATATTGTTTCATTGTATCTGACATTGTTTTATTGAATTGAATTATTAGTATATTGCCCAGCAACTCCAGTTGTATTATATTGTACCTTCCAATCACTATTAATTCATATATGTACTGTTGCTTTTAAATCTCCTGCAACTTCCCATTGTAGTCAGTGTGATGTTAGTAGCATAATGTCCATGCAGCCTGCAGTGAATAAATCTATAACAAAATCTATAAACCTTCTCAAATATGGATACCTTAGCTTCTAAGCCATCTACAGTGTCATTTATACAGAGACTGAGAAAAACATACCCAGCACTGAATCCAATTGTGTAGAAAGATTGTATTTTGATAGTAGATCCCCTTCAGGCTTGCACATCCCTGTCATTTCAGCAATGTAATTAAACTTATAATGCAATCTCTTTTTGTATCAGAAATCAGAAATGTTTTTGTTAAGCTGAATGCTGTCATTCTATAGGAATTGCCAGTAGATGAACTAGACAGCAAATCATTTTACCAACTTGGAGGCCAGAGGTTAGTTAAAAAAAAAAGGAAAGCTTTTAAGAAATATAAGTCAGAGGGGACAGTAGCTGCGTTTAATGAATATAAACACTATAACAAGTGTTGTAAAACAGCAATCCGGAAGGCAAAGATAGAAAATGAGGAGCGCATCGCGGCCGAGGCCAAGACTAACCCCAAAAAGTTTTTTAAGTATATTAATAGTAAAAAGATGCAGGTTGAGGGTGTGGCCCCATTAAGTTATAATAACAATATGGTTACAGCGGATACAGAAAAGGCAGATGTGCTTAACCAGTTCTTTTCTTCTGTGTATACAGTAGAGGAGCCAGTGGGCCAAGTCTCACCCAATAGCTTCACTGTTGCCTCAGCTCCAACTACACAGTGGTTGGCACAGGATATGGTGCTTAAAGGGTTACACACGATAAATGTAAACAAGGCACCTGGGCCAGATGGAATACACCCTCGGGTACTGAGAGAGCTAGGGGCAGAATTGCAGTGGCCCTTGTTTCTGATATTCTCAGACTCTCTTTCATCAGGTATGGTACCTAGTGATTGGAAGAAGGCGAATGTAACTCCCATATTTAAAAAGGGAATAAGATCTCAGCCTGGCAATTATAGGCCTGTAAGTTTGACATCCGTGGTGGGCAAGTTATTTGAAGGCTTGTTAAGGGATCACATTCAAAATTATGTAGTGGAGAATGCCATTATGAGCAGTAATCAGCATGGCTTTATGAAGGACAGGTCATGTCAGACCAATTTAATTGCTTTTTATGATGAGGTAAGTAAGAAGCTGGACAGTGGGGATGCAGTAGATATAATCTATTTGGATTTTGCCAAAGCATTTGATACCGTTCCCCACAAACGACTGCTTTCTAAGCTAAGGTCTATTGGTCTTAGTGAAGTCGTTTGCACCTGGATAGAAAACTGGCTACAGGATCGGGTACAGAGGGTGGTTGTTAATGGTACATTCTCTACTTGGAGTAAGGTTCTCAGTGGGGTCCCTCAGGGTTCTGTACTGGGTCCACTTTTGTTTAATTTGTTCATAAATGACTTAGGGGAGGGTATTATGAGTAATGTATCAGTGTTTGCAGATGACACAAAACTCTGCAGACCAGTCAATTCTATCCAGGATGTGACATCCCTGCAGCAGGATCTTGACCAACTGGCAATCTGGGCAGCTAAGTGGCAGATGAGATTTAATGTGGATAAATGTAAGGTCCATATCCATAATGGAGAAGGATCTTGGAGTCCTTGTAGATAATAAACTTGGCTGTAGCAAGCAATGCCAGGCAGCAGCTGCAAGGGCAAACAAGGTTCTGAGCTGTATTAAAAGGGGTATAGATTCACGGGAGGAGGGGGTTATTCTTCCCCTTTACAGAGCACTGGTAAGGCCCCATCTAGAATATGCTGTTCAGTTTTGGTCTCCAGTGCTCAAACGGGACATTATTGAGCTAGAGAGGGTCCAGAGAAGGGCAACTAAGCTGGTAAAGGGTATGGAAAGTCTCAGTTATGAAGAAAGACTGGCCAAGTTGGGTCTGTTTACACTGGAGAAGAGGCGCTTAAGAGGTGACATGATAACTATGTATAAATATATAAGGGGATCATATAATAACCTCTCTAATGTTTTATTTACCAGTAGGTTCTTCCAACGGACACGAGGGCACCCACTCCGTTTAGAAGAAGGGAGGTTCCATTTAAATATTCGGAAAGGATTTTTTACAGTGAGAGCTGTGAAGTTGTGGAATTCCCTCCCCGAATCAGTCGTACTGGCTGATACATTATATAGCTTTAAGAAGGGGCTGGATGGATTCTTAGCAAGTGAGGGAATACACGGTTATGGGAGATAGCTCTTAGTACAAGTTGATACAGGGACTGGTCCGATTGCCATCTTGGAGTCAGGAAGGAATTTTTTCCCCTCTGAGGCAAATTAGAGAGGTTTCAGATGGGGTTTTTTGCCTTCCTCTGGATCAACTTGTAGTTAGGCAGGTTATATATAGGCATTATGGTTGAACTTGATGGACGTATGTCTTTTTTCAACCCAACTTACTATGTTACTATGTTACTATGTAACTTGGGGCTCCGGAGCTGCTCAGTAAAAAGAAACTTTAGGTGGTTTAAGGCTTGTTTGCCTTGTTTAGCCGCAGACAGCTGGAACATTGTGAATTTTATGTCGATTGTGTTATGATCTGACATTTGTGCATTGATTTTTTTTTTTCTTTGACTTTTTTTAAAATTACTTATAGCTTGTTCTTTTGAAGTTTTATTCAGCCAAATACAGTTCATGTACATAATACAGTTATTCCTATGCAGGCAGGGATTAGTTGTAGTGTGTGGGTAAAGTATTTTACATATAAGACCACCAGTCCGCATTTTGCAGTCTATTATATATTGCTGGTAGTATTCCTCTTTGAATGAGGTTTCTCATGTAAATTGCATATTTCCTAGCTGGCCTGAAACCTTGCAGCCTTGTAAAATGTATTATTCCAGAGCTTACCTTTGAATCCTGAATGGTGCCTGGGTTTGGGTTATCCCTACAAGATATTGGATGGAAGTATGAAGTACATTTCACTCTTCAAATGCTCATTGCTTTCGGCGTCCTACTTAGTATTACACATTCTTGACTTTTTGAAGTCTAATTGACTATTACATCTGTCATTGTGCCTGCACAATAATTTAACCTATTCACTCTCAAGACTTTTTCACATTTATGTGACTTGTGACATGTGATTTTTTGATTACTAGGTTCATGTTTTTCTCTCCCATTGACGGAACCATTTATTCCGTGCTTAACCTTTCAAAGTGAGCAGATTCCGCTAATTGGGTTATAATTATAATAATTAAAGCATCATTCTTTTCCCCCATGTTTGGAGTTTGCCAAGTACTATGCAGACAATGGGTAAGATGGTTGATTTTATAGTTGTGCGTGATGTAAACAGCTTTTTTGGCATTTTATTTTCTGCTGTTAAAAAATGCTTACCAATATGTTATACTTGGAGAGAATACGTGTGCAAGAAATTGAGATGTTTGGCTTTCCCCCACTTATGTTATACTTGCTTTTACCAGCATATAATCTCTTTGTGTGTAGAAGGTATATTCTATACCTAAATTGGTACAGTGTGGAAATGCAGTACGTACCAATAAACTAAAAGAAATGTACTTTTTAAAGTAATTTATTTTTATTTTTGGCTTGGTTTCTACTTAAGAGCACTGTTATAAAACAGTTTGATTAATATTATCTGTAACACTCTATAAAGTGTTGTACTTTGGTATAGAGTAATAGGTAGTGCCATAATTCTGCAACTGCCCATTTGTAGGAATCAGTTACAGAACCAGATCCCTTGTCGATCAGATGTACCTGAAAGTGCTTTTTCTCTGTATTTTGTGCTGTTGTTATTAGTTTCAGCATGGGATAATTGCATTTCATTACTGCAGACAAAATCAATTATGGTTAAGTTGCCTTATTTTGTCTGGGACTTTCATTGTCTACTTGCAGACATTAATTAGCAATTGTCTCAAGCTTTTGGTACCACATCTTCCTTTTTTTTTAAACATATAATATACATAATATTTTAGGGCAGTGAAAATATGGAATTATGAAAAGAATGCCCTCCCTACAATATCAGGAACATCCCTTGGTAAAATATACAGCTTTATAGCACCTTGCATACCCTGGCGTTCTTGGACTGACATAGACCCCAACCCTAGTGGGGCTCACTGCCTGGGGAAAGGTAGCATCAGCGGGGGGAGTGGTGATTTGTGGCGGCTGGGCCCTGGAGATCAAATCCTTCGGAATGTCCATGGGTCTCCAGTATAAGACTGATTATTTTTTTTAATGTAAAAAAATATTATATTAGATATGGTGTTTAAATTAAAAATATTATATCCCAAACCTGTATATCCCTTGGTTAATTTCTTGTAGTGTTTCCTCCCTCCCAAGCTGATGAGCTGTCTTGTACTGTTCCTTAAAATCTAGTCTAATCTAATTTTACTAGTTTAGGTGCTGGTGGTCATTAAAGTTGACAATAATTAGAATCTTAGGTCGTTATTTTTATCCCAAGGTTTTTCTTTTTTTTTTGTTAAAAATCAGATTTCATTTAATAAAATGCAAATTTTTCAGCATTTATTATGTGTGAAAATAGTAAATTGAAAGATACGCCATATAAAAGCTGTTACAGTCATGTAGAAGTCAGTGGGAGCTGTTCTAGGCAATTTTTTGTGGTTCTTTCACTTCAAGGTATTCGATTTTTTGAGGAGATATTTGTGTTCACAATTCAAGTTATTTGTGTGTTTTTTTTTTTTACCCATTTCGGCATCTGCAGTTTTTGGCTAATTTTTATAAATAAGGAAACATTTTTGCTTTTTTCATTTGTGAGTTTAGTTATGGTAAAAGAAAACCTCTAAAACAACACAAATCTGACTTTTGATAAATCTGGCCATTAGTCTCTAGTTGTGTAACCTTTGTCATCCATCAGTAGTTCTGTGCGTTCCATGAAACGTGGTTACACCTACCAGATTTGTGTGTGCTTATACGTCTAATGAAACTATTAATATTCCAAAAAAACATATGCAAATGGTTTGTTACAAAAATAATTTTGTGTTTGATATTCAGATTATGAAAAATATACCCCTTACAGATGCTCATCTCCTTTCATTATTATTAAACCCTTTTCCTAATGGTTACAATGGGTTATCCAATTATTTCTCACCAGTGGTAGTTATAATGTCAGTGATCTTCTCACCCCCACCTTCACCACTTTCCCAATAATACCTTTATTTGAATGCAAGTGTTCATTAGCATAGGGGCCATTATAGTGCAGAATAAAGCTTTTTTTAAAATGCAAGTCACATATGATGATGTGATAACTTTGACATGTTGTCACATGCCATACTATTGGAGATCCGAGTTTGAAAAAATTTGCTGGATGCCATAAATCATCTCAGTTGTAAAGAGTTTTCAAACAAAGTATAACTTTAAATCTAAGAATAATATTGACATCTTGGCACAAATTAAGTTACTCCTATCATGATATTTCTACTTAAGTGACAGAAAAGGCACTCAGCTCTGTCCAATTGAACTTTTTTAGTGCCAAACAGCTGTCAGTGTTTATAAACCTTCTGTGGAATCACTTATTAGCTCTTGGGCAATGAAACATATTGTACCAGTGGGGTGTCAAGATTGGTAGGGTAGATGTTAATAGGGGTATAACTATAATGGAATCAGAGTCTGTTAATGCAGGGGGAAATATATAGCGGGCCTGGTGGGATAATCAGTTTCAGTTTATCTTTATAAAAAAAAAAAAGAAAATTCTAGTTTAAGGGAGCTTTGAAATAATATTGCTGTGGAATCTACACTATGTGCTAAAAGTTTACACTTCTTTAAGATCTTACCTAGAAAGCAATAGGGTAACCAAATGTTACTACATTTGGTTACCCTGTTGCTTTCTAGGTAAGATCTTAAAGAAGTGTAAACTTTTAGCACATAGTGTAGAGATATATTTTGCAGAGACTCTCTTTTGTGGCCAAAGACATTGACAAATCCTATACATTTTATGTTTATGTCTAGAGATATGCAATCCATTCTTTTTAGTATTGCTGAGGTTTTACTTTGATGTTGAGTAGAATTGCAAGTAAAGATACAGCATAAGATGCTTTTTTCATGTTTCACCCATACAAATATTTATTGCAAGTGTGCTCTTGGCTAAATCCTACAAGTTCCTGCTACATGGAGATCAATGGAGCACAGATTTGCTGGCATTAGAACTAATCTTAAAAATTGTAGGCTCAAAGCTTAAAGGGTAACCACACACAATGACTGTATTCTGAAAAAATAAATTATCATAAAATATAACAATATTTTCCAAATTGATGAAGAAAATAGACAACACCCAAAGCTACCAATATGGCAATATTATTTTACTAATATAGGTGAGTAAAAAACTCCAACTGTAATGAAAAGAGATGAGTTCTTTTAAACTTCCTTTTAAGTCACAATAAAGTTAGATGCTCACCACTTTTTCTGTGTCACCTGTTTGAGCCTTTGAGTCGTTCGTTCAAATTGGTTGTTAGAGATATTGTAGACTTTGTTATACATTGAATGGATTTTTGCAGATTTCTCCTTTGCTTCTTTTGAACAAGAAGCCTTAACTACCTAAATCTGTTTTATTTATCTTCAGCTTTAGCAGTTATGGCACCATTTTCATAGAGCTCTTACTAGGTAGGTACTTTAGATGGGAGCCAGATCTTCCCACTACATTCTATACCAGTAGGACAGACTTGTAAAAGGGTTTCTGATTTCTCTCAGCTGACTGGGCTTTTGGAGAAATGGCCAAAGTGCCATGTTTGTATCCACTACTTTAAAATAAATAAGGAAAAATCCCTTGTGATTATGATATACTTTACCATCTGGGGTTGCCTTAAGAACAGCAGCCACATACTGCAAGGCAAAAGCTATTTAGCAGTTGGATTCCCTCCCTTGCTGAGTCTTTTGTTAACTAAGCATCCAAAATGTGTAAAGCGGCTGTTCTTGTAAAAATAGCTGATTCTTCTTTTTATTTGTGGACTTTGCATTTTTCACCTAAATTGTGTCTTCTTTACTGTTACAGGTGTAGCTCTGTATGATAAGCAACTTCCATGCTTTCCCTTGGTAATAATAATATAACGTCACTAAACATTTTTGCTTTGGAAAGTGTTTTTTGTATAACTCTTGGGGGGGTGGGTTATCACTAGTGCAATACTGGAAGCAGTTAACACAAGGATCAATAAATACAATAAAAGATTGGTGTTTCCTGTTTTAAAGTGCCTATAATGCTTTGTCATTACATTAGTATATGTTTCAGAATGTAGTTATGAACAATTTCCTTTGCTTAATTTCTCTAGCGTGACCTGCTTGCTTGACTGATCAGATGACTCCTGTTTTTGGGGAATAAAGACGTGTTTGCTAACGTAACAGTAGAACAGTAGCATCCATGCCTGAAATAAGGCTACTTTTGGTAGAATTCGGAATGGCATTCAGAAAAAAGGACATTATTTTTATAAATGACAAAACAATTAAAAATACACTTTTCATCTTTAGAGCAGAAGTAGCCTGCCTTCAGCCCGCATCTCTCAAATCCCACACTCCACATGATGTTAGTAGGGAAAGGGACATCACAGTGCAGTGTATTGTGGGTTATGTCATTCCTGCATGCTGTCTGTAAGCTGAGGAGAAGCTGTTACAATTTGTAACATGAGTGTTTTAGTCCCTCCTCCCCTGCCAGGATTTCAAATTATGCAGAAAGAGAAGTTTTGCAGCTGGATTTTACCATATAAAAATGATATTTATTTACACTTTTTGAAGGAACAGATTACAGTGATAGGTATATTTGGGGTTTCTGTGTTGTGTGGGGTCTTCAACATATTTTGGTTCAGAAGCCGGAGTTTCCCTTTAACATTACTTTTTAGAGGTGTATTTGTCAATAGTGTTTTGTCACAAGCAAGGATTTTTTTTTTAAAAAATGTTTTATATTGTTTCTTATTGTTTGTAAGAAAACACATTCACAATTCCCAATAGTCTTCTGTCAAGTCTTGCCTTGGAGATGGTGTGTGCGGAATCACTGGAAACTCTTTTAACTAGTGATTGTATCAAGACTGAAAATGGTTTTTATTCTTGCATGCTTGAAATAATTTTTTTTATCTGGTTTCTTGTATGAAATACACAGTATGAAAAATTATTGATACAGGCATGATCGTCTTTTAAATGTAGGTTATTTTACTTTCTCTTCTCTGCTCCTCATTATATTTCTTCACTTGTCTCTCCGTATGTTGCTGGCTGTCTCTTCTGCTCCTCTCTGTGCCACCATTATCCACACCCACCGCCATCTCTTGTCTAAAACTTTCTATCTTGCTGCTCTTTACCTCTGTAATTTCATTTCTGAATTTCACCATAGGGAATGCCTTCTCTACCTTTTAAAAAGACTCAGATTCTATCTTTTGGAGCACTAGAACAGTATCTAGTCTAGTCCAGTCCTGGAACTTAAAGAGATACTGAGACCAGTGTTATTTACACCTATCATAACATTGTCTTAGCATAAGCTTTATAATCTTGCTACTTTCCATTGCTTGATGCTTTTACATTACCTGTATGGTCCCCCTTGTTCCTCTATGAGGGGGCTGCAATATTTGTGCTCAGCTCAGCCCCCCACAAAAAATCTTAGTCACAGGCCATCACACTGCTTGTGTGCGCACACAGAGAAAGGTTCCTATAGAGCAGGGATCCCCAACCTTTCTTACTCGTGAGCCACAGTCAAATATAAAAAGACTTAGAGAGCAACACAAGCATCATAAAATCTCATGAAGGAGCCAAATAAGGGCTAAGATTGGCTATTAGGCAGCCTCTATGCACACTATCAGCTTACAGGGGGCTTTATTTGGTAGTAAATCTTGTTTTTATTCAACCAAAACTTGCCCCCAAGTCAGGAATTCAAAAGTAACTACCTGGTTTGGGGGCACTGAGAGCAACATCCAAGCAGTCAGTGAGCAACATGTTGCCCCCGTGCCACTGGTTGGGGATCACTGCTATAGAGGAAGATGACCCTACAGTCCAGGCCTCCTTGCCCCCCAGGCCCCCTATAACCACAAGGTCTGCTTCCTTTATAGTTATGCCACTGTTTGTGCTGCAGTACTCTGCTAGTATTAGAAATTCTAACTGACAGGTTGAAAAGGGACAACCAGATTGGCAAAAAAATCAGGTTTTGTTACTTAAAGTACCAATTACTTGCAAAAGCAGACATATAAGTAAACAATGATCAACATGACGTATAGGTAACTTTTTTATTTGTTTAACTTTTAAAAGGGAAAAAGGGGAAGGGGACAATGAGTTAACAGTACAGTTGAGAAGAGGTGTGAGGCACAGCAATGTTCATAGTATTGAAAAACAATTGCACATAGAAAATACCATACATTACTGGGCAATTCTGGGAACATACATATAATAGAGAGCAGCATAAAGCATAATACTTTGGCGATACCCAGGTGTATATCTAGCCAGGGGGCCCATATTTTGTCAAAATTTGAGGGGCACCCACGTGCTTTGTATGTTAGCCTAATGGAGGGAAGAACTGACTTGATCAAGGAGACCCACAGTTCAATTGATGGAGCTCCCGTACGTAACCATCCAGTCAGTGTTTTAGCGTAGTAGATGAGGGTCCTGAACAAAAAGGTAACATGATGTTTTCCACAGTTAACATGATGCCCTGAACCTCCTGAAAATAAAAAATCACATATAATCAAAGTCCTTAGCAATATGGGGTGTAAACTTAGTACAGTTTGCTGCTATATCCACAACTATCTAGACTTGCCATTTTACATCTTTATAACAGGCTGTAAGAGCTTGTTTTCATTCTACCATTTAGACCAAACAGATATATAAAAAGAACAAAAGATTCCTGGTCCTTAAAGGAGAAGAAAATGTAAATCAAAGTAAGCTCTATCAGAAATACAGTCATAAACAATCACAGAAAAGCTGCTCTGAGTCCTCTATTGTAAACATGTTCTTTTGTGTCAGACTTCCTTTTCTCAGAAAAATCCTTCAGGGCACAGCATGAGTCTACGCAGCTTGCTCCTCTTTCCCTCTCTCCCTCCCTTCTCTGTCCTCCCCTCTCTGCTATCTCCCCCCCCCCTTCCTGCTGTAATCTGTGCTACCAGCACCACAGAATTTACTGAGATCAAGCTAAAATGGTAGATGCTATCTTAAACAACACAGAGAGCTTCTAACTCTAAAGCTTTCTACAGAATACATATAGTGTTCTAGCTTGCACTATTGTGGCTAATATATTGGCAATAAAATGCCAAAATACCTTTCCTTCTCCTTTAATGAACCACTACCGGTAACTAATTAAACAAATTCAACACTATTTACTTACTGTGAAACTGTAAATACTGCAACAAACCACTTAAGGCAGAGACATTTGTAACTAATATTAAATGGCTTATCCATCAAATGCATTTAGCTGTATTAGAAGAAAAAAAGATGAAAGCTGAGATGTTGGTTAAAAGACATACTGAGTCAGATATCCCGGGCCCTGCAAAGTTTCCAGTTGCTTTTAATATCCAGGGACTGTTATTGGTTTATTTGTTGGCCCTGGAATTGCTCTTGCACATACTGTAGGTTTTCAACAATAAAAGGGGTATTTCAACATGCTATCACAATAGTTATTAAAAAGGGGCGCATAAAACATCACTGAGCAGTTGTCAGGGTATTAAGAATGTCATATTTGTGACCATAGCACCTCATGTATGATTTGTTTGTAATTATCATGTTGTGAAGTGGAATAGCAAAAGTATCCCTGGAACTGTTTTTCTATTATTGGAAACTATTGGCGTAATTAAATACACCAGCTGCAAATCTTCAGAGAGTTTAGCAGAGTACAGCCAGGCCTTTACTGTGTTATTAAAAATGTTTTCAGACTCTCTTGTTTGGTATGTGCCAGTGAATTATATGAAAGCTGATGTACGTACAGTGTTCATAAGTAGGAATAAGGTCTTAGCCTGATAATTTTAGACTTCTAATTTTGGCATCTGTAATTGGGAAGATTGAGAATGGTATTAAAAATAGCAGTCAGTATGGTTTTATTAGAAACAGCTCTTGTCTTTTACAGAAAAGAGAATAGGAAATAAAGGAATCAAGAACAGTAGTAGTGTAGTAGATGTGATGTCATTATTTTGCAAAGTGTTTGGGTACAGACGTGTACAGAACAAGATTACATGATTTCATCTAAGAGCTGTTGGTTCTAAAACTGTTTCTTTCTCTCTCTTCTGTTTCACCTAAAAGCTACATAGAAGTGAAATAACTTGAATTTGTTATACATGGGATTTTTTCTAACCTGAACAACTTTATATATTTTAATTTTTAATGAGATTTTAAGTCTAAAAATACAATTTTACTTTACAAAAGAAATTGTAATTCAAAACAACTTTCGTATTTCAGTTGTTTTTAGGTTATTTGAAAATAAACATTTTTTCTGTAGTCACATGCACCAGGGCAGAGACTAGACAGGAAGTTGTTGAAAAATGTACAACAACTTTAAAACCATTTAAAGTTTGCAATTATTGTATATTGGAAAGTGAGTATTTTTATTTGTTGGTTACATTCACTTTTCTAATTAAATCCAAGACAGTGCATGTTTGGTATCAGCAGATCATAAACATTTAGGTTTAAATAGCTTTTAAAGGAGAAGGAAAGGTAAAAACTAAGTAAGCTTTATCAGAAAGGTCTATGTAAATACAGTCATAAGCTCTCACAGAAATGCCGCACTGAGTCCTCTATCAAAAGAAACACAGAATTTCTTGTCTCGCTTTTTGTAAACATGTTCTTGGGTATCTTCTCAGAAAAATCCTTAATTCTGGTGGCCAGAATCTGCACAGTTCTCTTTCCCCTCTCCTGACCCCCCTCCCATAAGAATGCTAAGAACTCCCTCCCCCCACCCTTAGGAATGTGTGATCTGAGCTGTAAGGGCTAGACTGCAAGCAGGAAGCTATGAAGACCAAGCTAAATTGGCAGCTGTGTAGGGACCCATAGGGTTAATATGGTCCCTATGGCTTTAAACCCTAAAAGCTTCATTGGTTTGTGCTGTTACTGGGAAAAGACCCATGTATCAGTTTAGAGTTTGCCTCTGTGTGCTATTGGTTATAAGGTATGGTGACCACTTCCTGCCTCACTTTGGTATAGTGCTGGGAAATGAGTGGCACCTTCCTGTTTGCTTCCATCTGATGAACAGGGTGGATGTGTGCGGTGAGCCCAGGGTATGGGCCCAGGCCTAGTGAAGTTTGGGAAGAGGAATCCCCTGTTTGCAAGCAGTTGAGACTGAAATCGAGTGAGCAGTGGCTGTAACGGCTGTTCCAGCTTTAAAAAGAGATCTGCTGCACTGCGGTTAGATGCTTAAATCTCAAAGTGATTGATTGATCCACCTGAGGAAAGGTACTGAAAGTCTCCTGTGTGTGTCCCCTGGGTGAGGACAGGTGTTTTCCGTGTGCCTGCTACATGGGAGCAACTGCCTTTCCAAAGGGAGAGGTACCTTGGGAATGGTAGCTCTACCTGGGGAAACTGAAAGAGCTCTGGGGAAGGGACTTTGCCAGGACTGAACTGGGCAAGGGTATTTCCTCCAAGAGTGGAGTGTGGGACTGTGTTCTGGAAGAGACTGAGCCAGAAGTGACAAATACCCACAGGTTTCCAAAGCAGGGCTAATACTATGTGCATGTTAATGCTATTTCATTTTCACTTCATTTTATAAAGGTGATATTTGCTGCAAACTGTGTGTGATTATTTCATAGTGGAAATCCCCTTGAGGTGTGCTCCTCAGTGTCCACTAGGTGGAGGCACTGCACTAAAATCCCAGTCCCAGTACCTTTCATCTGCAAAGGGAACCCAAAATCTTCTGTTCTAAGCCTATATACAGCCCAAAATTAAGTGAATGTGCCAAGAAAGGGTTACAGCTGCAATCAGAGAAAGCTTCTAGGGCTGAGTACTCAGGTATGCTAAAGCTTTTTGCAGAATAAATATATTGTTCTAGGTGGCACTAATGTGGCAAATCTGTTAGCAGTAAAATGCCAAAATGAATTTCCTTCTCCTTTAAGTACAATAACACTATACAGAAAGATGTAATACTAACAAAAAATCTCTCTATGTACCTTCCTAATATTCTAAGTTTTATCTAATATTCTATTATAATGTTTCAGGAAAGCCCTGTGTGCATCTTCATCGGCAGGTACCATGTACACAGATGGCGCTAGACTTACAGCAGAGCAGGATGGCAAACTGTATAATTTACTCTTAATTGTTGCTGGGCTATAAATCCCAGCATACTTTAACATATTATTAAGGGTTAAAAACTGTTGTCCAACAACATCAGTGTTATACTGTATTCAAGCAGTATTGCTAAACAGTTTCCCAGCTCTCCAGCACCAGTGATGCTGTGGGTTATGTAGTTTCTGCATGCTGTCTGCAAGCTGTGAAGTTGTTACACAGTTGTTACAATGTTTGAGTCCCTCCTCCCCTGCCATGATTTAAATGATGCAAAAAGAAAATGACTGTTTTACAGTTGGATTTTAGCATTTAAAAGGGTATTTATTCATACTTTTTGAGGAAACAGATTACAGTAATAGGTATATTAGTGGTTTCTGTGGGGTGTTGGGCTTTTTAACAAATTTTGATTCGGGAGCTGGAGTTCCCCTTTAAAGTGAGTCTTCCTTTGTAATGTTGGATTACAATGTAGTGTGATTACAAGTTTACACAAATAATGTCTCTTGCATCTGTAATTGCATTTTTGATAATCTTCTTTGTACTCTTTTATTCTTTGAACTATTGGGGGCAGTGGGATATTTTATTGAGGGTTCAGATTAGAATCAGCCCTTTTTAATCTAACAGTAAATTCCTTAATCAATGGTCACTATTAGTTCAACAATAAATTGTGTCTAAGAAAACCTTACATTATGGTATGCTATTCTTTCTGTATAAAGGAGTTTTGGATTTTTTTCCACTGTTTGTATTTACCACTTTCCAAGCATAAAGAGGTCTGATGCTTCTATGACCCACTAAAGAACTTGATCCAGAGCCCAATATAGAAAGAACTAAATCTTTAATGTTTCACCACAAAAAAGGCAGATGTGAATTGTCCTTGCTTGGGGCCAACACAGGGATCCTCTGTCTGTAAAGAATATTATGCTGTTTAGCTGCACAAATACTGATATTACACTAATGGGTGATGATCACTGCATTACATACACAAATGTTTTTTTTTATAGTATTAAGTTAATGCAGCACCTGTGGGGACACCAATGAGTCTTTTTATTTATTCCACTTGTATAGATTTATCTCATTTCCTCTGACCCAGTCATTAAAATATAATGATTCAGTATTTCTGAAGTAGTCTCTTCCTGTGTTAGTCCATTCAGCTCTTACATTTTATTACCTTGTATGAAATAAGCAGATCCCACAGCCATTATAGCCATTTGTGACCCTCCCCGTGGTTTCCTACTTTTTATATTTATTTTATAATGTTCTCTGCAATATTCCAATGAGAAGCATAATGATTGCTGATTGCTTTCCACTGTTGAGGTTGCATTATGAAAATTATTATATATTGTAGTGTTTTGTTGCCCCATCAATATAAAATGCATAAAACATTTATATATATATATACAGTGGCTTGCAAAAGTATTCGGCCCCCTTGAACTTTTCCACATTTTGTCACATTACAGCCAAAACATGAATCAATTTTATTGGAATTCCACGTGAAAGACCAATACAAAGTGGTGTACACGTGAGAAGTGGAACGAAAATCATACATGATTCCAAACATTTTTTACAAATAAATAACTGCAAAGGGGGTGTGCGTAATTATTCAGCCCCCTTTGGTCTGAGTGCAGTCAGTTGCCCATAGACATTGCCTGCTGAGATCTAATGACTAATTAGAGTGCCCCTGTGTGTAATCTAATGTCAGTACAAATACAGCTGCTCTGTGACGGCCTCAGAGGTTGTCTAAGAGAATATTGGGAGCAACAACACCATGAAGTCCAAAGAACACACCAGACAGGTCAGGGATAAAGTTATTGAGAAATTTAAAGCAGGCTTAGGCTACAAAAAGATTTCCAAAGCCTTAAACATCCCACGGAGCACTGTTCAAGCGATCATTCAGAAATGGAAGGAGTATGGCACAACTGTAAACCTACCAAGACAAGGCCCTCCACCTAAACTCACAGGCCGAACAAGGAGAGCGCTGATCAGAAATGCAGCCAAGAGGCCCATGGTGACTCTGGGGGAGCTGCAGAGATCTACAGCTCAGGTGGGGGAATCTGTCCATAGGACAATTATTAGTCGTGCACTGCACAAAGTTGGCCTTTATGGAAGAGTGGCAAGAAGAAAGCCATTGTTAACAGAAAACCATAAGAAGTCCCGTTTGCAGTTTGTCACAAGCCATGTGGGGGACACAGCAAACATGTGGAAGAAGGTGCTCTGCTCAGATGAGACCAAAATGGAACTTTTTGTCCAAAATGCAAAACGCTATGTGTGGCGGAAAACTAACACTGCACATCACTCTGAACACACCATCCCCACTGTCAAATATGGTGGTGGCAGCATCATGCTCTGGGGGTGCTTCTCTTCAGCAGGGACAGGGAAGCTGGTCAGAGTTGATGGGAAGATGGATGGAGCCAAATACAGGGCAATCTTGAAAGAAAACCTCTTGGAGTCTGCAAAAGACTTGAGACTGGGGCGGAGGTTCACCTTCCAGCAGGACAACGACCCTAAACATAAAGCCAGGGCAACAATGGAATGGTTTAAAACAAAACATATCCATGTGTTAGAATGGCCCAGTCAAAGTCCAGATCTAAATGCAATCGAGAATCTGTGGCAAGATCTGAAAACTGCTGTTCACAAACGCTGTCCATCTAATCTGACTGAGCTGGAGCTGTTTTGCAAAGAAGAATGGGCAAGGATTTCCGTCTCTAGATGTGCAAAGTTGGTAGAGACATACCCTAAAAGCCTGCCAGCTGTAATTGCAGCAAAAGGTGGTTCTACAAAGTATTGACTCAGGGGGCTGAATAATTACACACACCCCACTTTGCAGTTATTTATTTGTAAAAAATGTTTGGAATCATTTATGATTTTCGTTCCACTTCTCACGTGTACACCACTTTGTATTGGTCTTTCACGTGGAATTCCAATAAAATTGATTCATGTTTTGGCTGTAATGTGACAAAATGTGGAAAAGTTCAAGGGGGCCGAATACTTTTGCAAGCCACTGTATATATATATATATATATATAATCAATCCAAATGGTGTCCGCACTCCAAGGCTCAATATTCTGCGGGGTGCTTAGCCAAAATTATGTATGCATAGAAAATAATCATCTGTGGCCAGCACACCCTTCAATGTTTCATCAAAAAATTTTTTATTGCAGATATATTGTTAAAACCAACGTTTCGGTCCTTGTTAGGACCTTTCTCAAGGATAAAAAACTATATATATATATATATATATATATATAGTCCAGTCCATAGAAGGCACTCACGGCATCCAGGCTGCAAAAATAGCCCTTTATTAAATGCCCAAATCAACGCGTTTTGATCCACTCAGGATCGTCGTCAGGAGTGGGTCGAAACACGTTGCTTTGGGCATTTAATAAAGGGCTATTTTTGCAGCTTGGATGCCGTGAGTGCCTTCTATGGACTGGATATGATATATTGGTTTGCACCTTGCGCCTTTGACTTTATGGAGTGGTGAGTGCCGATAACTGGATGTTATATATATATATGTGTGTATATATATGTATATATATATATATATATATATATATATGGGTGTATATATATGTGTATATATATATATATAGTATATACCTTCTGCTGAAGGAATTATATTTTTTTTGTGATCATTATATAAGATAGCTGTGTTCAAAGCCATCTCTATTATTTGATGGATAACCATTTCTTAAAAAGGAAGAAGAAGGACACATGAGTCAGTAGGGCCTGCTTCCAGCTAGAAAGCACATAATAAACATTGATTTTATTTGGCATATTGAGTTTTTAGTCTATCCCAAAACAATGACAGATGAGCTCCTTGCCAGAGGTTCAGGATGGACAGATAATGTAATTAGCATTTGTCCTTGCCCTGCAAATAATTGAACTGGACATGAGCTGTTTTTAGGAGAGGAATCCATGTTTCTCAGAATTTCCTGTCTTGCATTTTGTGTATCTAATGTCATACATTCAGAATGTAGCTAAACAACTACGTTTTGGAAACCACAAAAGGTCACATAATCTGTAGAATAGTTTCAAGAGACAAAAATTGGGTCATATTTAACCAACCTGTATTCCCCTTGTTGTTGAACTACAACACCCAAACCACCTGACAGAACTAGTCCCATTTCACTTGATATATTGTGGCAGTGACATTACATCATATGTTGAATCCGAATTGAATTACTGCTGGTTTGCTAATTCTTGATATTCACTTAGCCATTTCATATACAAGCACAGGTGCGCGTGACCTTGTTTCTTACACATAGGTGCCATTTGACTTAAAGGAGGGGCAGTATGAACCGTTTTTTTTTTTTTTTTTTGCAGGTAACAAGGTTTTATTGTTTTAAACAGATATTAGGGTCTGAGTCTGAAAACCGAAAGAGCTGGTAGCTTATGGGCACATTTACTAATCCACGAATCCGGATCCCGAATGGGGAAAAAATCTGATTGGAAACGAAAATTTTGTGACTTTTTCGTTGCTGTCGCGTTTTTTTCGTATTTTGCGTGATTTTTTCATCGCCGTCACGACTTTATTGTATTTTGCGCGACTTTTCCGTGGCCGACGCGATTTTTTCGGATTGAGCAACTGTAAATGGCGGAAAAACCAATCCAATTTTTCGCGACGGCGACGAAAAAAAATCGCAAAATACCAATCATTACGGAAAAAACGCATTCGGACGCTTTTCGGACGTTTATGGATTAGTAAATGTGCCCCTTAGTGTTCACTTCACATTTATATAGAATAATAGTAGTATGTGTAATACATGGAAACAATGATAGATACGTTCCACTTGAGGGGATGTGCAAGAGAGACGAGAAACAAAATGACGAGAATACAAATATGGGTTGATTAAAAGGGGGAAATTTGAAGCTTTATTCTAAGAGATTTGTATTTCCTATGAATATAAATAACCATGTTAATCTACCTTATTTGCACAATGACTCACAGCAATTCATATTAATTATCAGTGATTTGTTCCGTTCACTGACAGATTTACATGGATTTGATTTAGTTGATTAATTCATGATTCAAAATGTTTGTGTGTGTATTATACTGTGGGTGTAGGTTTGGATATGTTTTGTTGACCTATAACTGTTGGCCAGCTTGTGGTGGTGCTTGCATATATATATAAGTTTGCAAGCTATTTTAGGCAGGCTGTATAAGGACAATTTGCTGTCTATTCTCCATTCCATATTGTCATGCTGTACAAACCAACAAACTTTCTTCTGTGACAGTAGAAAATTTTCACATGTAGCAAAAAAGTAATTTGGATATTTACAGTGCAAATAGAATCAGTTAACATGTGCTTACACAGTGAGAGTAGCTTCTTGTAGCCCCAGGTGCACGCTGTACCCACCGTCCGGGCAAATAAGTACAAAAATGATGAAAATAGCAGCACACTGTTTCATTTAAAAAAAATGTGAAAATTTAGTGCCTTCAACCGGTGTGCTGCTCACCATTTTTCATCATTTTTGGCTATCTACAGTGCATTTACTCTTGGGAGATTTGTGCGTTCAGACTAAAGGTGGCCATAAACGTAGCAATTGCGATCATTCGTTTCCCCCATTAACGCACAGGGCTGAATCGTCAGATATGATGGTAGAAAAAATAGGGATTATACATCCTCCTGCCGATTCATCCCTAAATGTAGATTTTGCTCGGTGTGTGTACAGTATGGGCGGCTTAATACAAAAGGGTTGATTCACTAAAGTGCGATAAGCATTATCGCATGCTTTTTTGCGTTAAAAGTGATGCGAAAAATAACGATCGATCGAAGTATTATCACATGCGCTAAATAACGCATGATCGCAAGGTGTTAATTTTAACGCATTGCATTAATTCTCGCATAGAAATAATACTAACACATGATTCACAAACACATAAGAAGCGTTAGATGCGCTAAATATCGCATTAGTCTGTGCGAAAATTACACCTACTTGGGGCAGGCGGTACTTAAAGAAAATTATGGTTTGTGATCTTTTGGCAACACAACATGGACTTTGCAGTGTGATTTTTTTCAAGTATGTGTTGGCCCTAGAGTGAGGCATCCTCCAGTTTTCAGGGAAATGGTCATTTGCAGAAAAGTATGAATGTAATGGTTACATGCATTAAATCGTGCTCTAATATAGCAAGCGGCGAAATATATCACACACAGCGGGAATTAATGCACACGCGGAAAATAACGCAAGAAAAACGATCATCGCGACTTAAATAATGCAAACAACATTGTGTCTTAACGCAAGTATCCTTTTAGTGAATCGTGTGTTAAGTTGCAAAAAATAAGAAGCGATAACATTTTTAACGCATGCTATAAATAGCGCTCGAAATATCGACCTTTGAATCAACCCTAAAGTATTGTGTAAATTCCTGCTCATGATGGCTAGCTCCACCAGTTTTCACCACCAGGATATTAGTCATTTGGTGCCCATAGTAGCTATCCTGCTTTTCAGTTCCAAGTCTGTAAATGTTGGACCTACCTTATATCATTCTGAGGTGGAACTGCATTTGCAATGAACCAGTAAATGTCTACCAAGAACAGAACATACATTATCTCAGTCAAGCAAGTATAACTGAGGAAAGAGACAGTTGAACCTTTCTCTGTTTACAGTTAACATTTTTCTGGTTGTGCTTAGTGTACCGTACAGTATGTACCTTCTAAATGTTTAAAAACATTATCATAAGCCTTAAATTAATTTATTTTTTAGGCAGAAAAATTATATACATCAGTGGCAGGATATGTCACAGGGGATCAGTGAAATCCTTAAAGGTTCAGTAGAAACAGACCTGCTGGTTTGCATGAGAAAGCAGTGCACACTGCCTTGGTACTCCTATAAAAAGTGTCTTGTAGATTGTAAGCTCTTTTGGGCAGGGCCCTCTTCACCTCTTGTATCGGTTACTGATTGCTTTATATGTTACTCTGTATGTCCAATGTATGTAACCCACTTATTGTACAGCGCTGCGGAATATGTTGGCGCTTTATAAATAAATGTTAATGTAAATGCCTGTGACTACACTGAAAAAAATCTAGATCTGTGTTGTTTCATAGACTGATTAAACACTGAGTTTTCTGCTTCTCTTTATTATATGCCCTGGCCGACTCCTCCGTCCTTTCAGAACAACCGCTTGGTTGCACTCCCCACTACTACTTCCGTTTCCTGCCTTAAACCTTTCTGCCTTGCTGCTCCTTACATTTGGAATGCCATTCCTGAGTTCCTGCCGACAGAATCCTCCCTTTTTTCAGAACTGTAACTTGTATTTATTCATATTTATTATCTTTGTATTTATCTATTATTTGAACCCCCTGTTGTATGTATGCATACATGTCCTGACTGCATGATAGGGCTCTTTGCTAACATAGATGCTAAATTGCACCTGCACAGTTTCCAGTGGCAACTGATTTCCTTGTTGATACAAACAATTAAAAAATAAAGATGTTTTTATTTAATCCTTAAGAATAAAAGAATCTCCACTTCCAGCTTTCTTTTATGGTGGATATGCTTTACTCCTATGGTTTGCACATAAACCTTTTTCTACTTTGGAATGAGTGATTTGAACATTCTGCCATTTTCCATAATAATTTAACTGCAGCAGGGTAATTTAGAATGTTAGTAAATTATTCCTGTTATCTCGGACAAATCAGTGGTTTCATATATGACCCTTTCAACAATTACTGCTGAGGGATGGCTTTGGGTTGCAACATGAAGGACTGAAGGAAGCCCTTAGCAAGGAACCACACAATCTCATTTATTACATCAGATACACTGCACAAGCTGTGTTTTATGTTTTTCACAAACCAAACATATTTTTTCTAGAAAAATAACTTGCTGACAGTTAAGTAAATTATCAGGTGCTGACATTCACTATAGCAACACAACAAATTTTTACTGGTAGCATCTGGCCAAAATGCTTTAAAATTGAAAAACATCACATGTGCCATCTGTCTAAATCTTGTCATAAATGTCCAGAGTTCGTATAAATTATATATTTGTGTAATCGCAGTGCCTGCAGTTACCGGTGGGGGTGAGCTGGCCTTGGCCCACAGGGGCTGTGGGGCTCTTGAGTGCCGAGGCCCACCGTGTTCTTTCCTGATGCCCTGCTGGCCCAGTCTGAACCTGGAAGACCTGAAACAGCAAACAAACTGCTTGTATCACAGGTGGAATGAGCAACCAGGACATGCTAGAGAGCCATATCATCAGTCAAGGCAAATAGTCATGGCTGGGTACAGGCTGGAAACCAGAACTAATGTAAAAACAACAAAACAGCAGAACAGCACCCACAAACTCATGACTAATGGGATGTATAATTGAAAAATGATTATCGAGTACATCAGAACTTATAAAGCAGAAGTGAATCTGGGAAGCACCTATGAATGTGCAGTGTTAGGGAATTAATTCAGCACATACAAGTAACTTACAAAAGAACTTACTGTAATATAGCTGCTGTCAGAAATGGCATAGGTTCCATGTAGGCAACTGCCAGTTTAGCTCACAGACTGGCTAAATGGACCAGCCTTCTGCAGGTCTTAGATTCAAGCCTTTACAGAACCAGTACTCTGTAATTTATGCCATAAAATTGCTAATTTAAAACGAAATTCGCAGAAAAAACATGATAAAAAGCTCAAAATGCCAGATTTTACATTTCCGGTGGAAGAAAAAATGTGTAAAAAAATTGAGCTGATTTTTATGTGCCGAATTTTGTTGCTGTTTTTTACACAGCATAATAAATAGACCCCTTAATGTAATTTTTGAAAAAGATTTTTATAGCATATTTAATAATTTAATTAAACTTCTTTTTTACTTTTGTTGCAGAAATAGACCACCTTTAAACAGGTCTTAATAATACACTATGCAGAATTTTAATCTACAATGAAATAATTAATAAATCTGATGAAGAATACTACATTGCAAAATGCTACTTTTATTGCATTTCCCCATTAGTGTGTGGGCACCTCTGCCTGTAGTGTCTAGTATAGCTTATGTAAAAATATTGCATAGGTATCGACCTTAGAATCTATTCTTTTTGTGTGTGTGTTTTTTACTATTCTAAAATTCATTCATTTATTATGAAAAACTGCAGTCTTGATTCGAATGAATCACCAGTAAATTTCCCTGATTCAAAACTTTGTCTCAGCCGACTGAGTCACTTTCTCTTAAGTGATGTAGTGTAACTTTTGGTAGCTCAGTATTTAGAAGTACTGTGTGGGATCCATTGTGGCCGTTTGACTTGCCCTTCTTGGAAACAGCAGACTATAATAGGACATTTGAAACATATCTGCTTTGTCTTTACTCAGTCAGTCTTTTTTTTCCATTACACATTAGCAATGCAAAACAACTTGCCAGAAAAAGGTTGTCGGCTTTAAATATAGCAGCACTTGTAGGAGGTAGGAAGTTTACTCTGTATCATACTTTCTTTAGTACAATAGCTCTCCGCTACCAGTCACTTTTCAAAAATTCATCAGCATAACTGTGCACATAGAACTGGAGATATTTTTTTTTTTATTAGATGTACATTTTTTTTTCCACACAGTATTTTTATTCTGACAAATGCCGTATAGGTTGTTTGGTCTACTTCATCAACCTAAACATACCCCCCATTCTCTTATGGGATAATTAGACACCCCCCCCCTGCTAAATATGTATTAAAAAGCTGCAGAATCACTTTTCAGTGACTTAACTGGTCACCATCGTTTCTCCACAGGTTCATTTATTTGTGTCCACCCATTCCATGAAGACAACCTATGTCCCAGCGAATCTTATTTTTATTCAGTGGCTTCTAGATGAGTGCATGACATGTGTGCCACTTTGTAGCCATTACTAGCAATAGAGACTAATTGCTCATGGGTTCAGAGTATCAGCATCCAGGGTGAAACAGGAGTGGTGAATGAAGTAAAAATGCCAGCTTTACTGACCGTGATAAGTTTACAGTTAAGCTATAAATGGAGGACCTTAGGCTGGTCATAATAGTCAATACTGTACACCATGCTGAAACTACCCTTACCTGTTTCCCACACGAGTGCATGTATTTTCCCTGACCAGACTATCTTGTACCATATGGGTTTATGAGGGGGGTAGTGAATAATAACTCAATTAGTTCAGAAACAGTACAGAATTTATCACTGATTATAATTAGGAAATGTATTTTTTTGTTAAATGAAGCTCACACAAACTTTTCATTATCATGATCGTTCCTCTGACAATCTTATTACACTAGTTGATTGCTGCTATTTGGAAGTTGGTTGCAGATTTTTAAAGGTAACCCATTATAAGGTTATATATGAAAGGACAAATTATAGAAATATAAGAGCACGTGCCTAACATGTTGGCATCCCCCAGTGTTTAACCTTTTCATTCTCCTTTAAAGGCCAGCCATTTTGTTAGGGTGCCCTAGGGAGATACACCAGCCAAAGTTTCAATCATAGGCACAGGCTTTCAGTGCAACAAGTACAAGTACAAGAGGTGAGCACTCAATTTAATTAAATCTGCCACTGCTAAGATAAGGGAGTAGGGAATGGGGACCAGTATAAGAAGGCCTTGTAAAAGCAAAAAATGAATATGTTGCACTAAAAGCAGAGCCTTTAAATCCTCATGACAGGAACAAAGGCATTATCCCCAGCAAGCCTATGTATCTTGTACCTTACTGAAATACAATCAAAGTATGTACCAAAGTCAAAGCAACACAAGACTGTCTATATACTTCACTGCTCTGCACTCATCACATGTTTCATTCAGTACCTTGGAGAACAAGATGGGCTCTCGCAATTATTATTTCTGTTAGTTCTTGTGTTTGGGAAATATCTAGCAGGGCACAGTAGCAATAAGCAAATCCCATTGTAGGCTATTGCGAACACCTCTTGCCTTGTGTACTGCTCCTGAGAGTAGGTAAACTGCAAGATGTTTGTCCAAATGATTTCAGACTGTATGTTTGTGCTGTTAAGCTTCCTTGTTCCTATAATTTTTTTTATATTGGTTAAAATTTAGCAGAGCTCATAAAGTTTCTCATCTATAGGTTAAGGCAGGGATCCACAACCTTTTTTACCCATGAGCCACATTCAAAAATAAAAAAAAAGGTGGAAAGCAACACAAGGATGCAAAAAGTTCCTGTGGGTGTCCAATATGGGCTGTCATTGGTTATTGGTAGCTCCTATGTAGACTGGCAGTATAGAGAACTTAAGAAGAGCAATTAGGATATTTCACTTATTCCTTTCTCTGTAGCACTCATAGCACTTGGGTAAATGGCACTGCCGCAAGCAAAAGTTTACATGCTTCTTGTAGCTCAGCAAGGCGTGTAGTGACCTTTTTCTCTATGGAGAAACAACCTGCAGGGCATGTATGAGGAAAGAAAGATATTAATGTAGCTATTCTTTTTGTGTGGATGTCTCCTGGCTAATGTCAGGGACAACATTTAGTCTATATCAGTGTGTACTTCAGCAAAAAAAAAAAAAAAAATGGAATGTTTTGCTCACCTCTAAATTTTAAACGATTAGGCGGGGGTGCAACGAGGCTGTAACCACAACATTCATAACAAGGTTCTCTATCTCATTATGAACATATAGGACATTAAAACATTCTGTGCATTAAGCTACTAAAAATACCTTTTAAACATGACATTATTTTATTATTTATTTGTCCACATATCGCATTATATTCAAGCTGGCCAACTATGTCAGAGTCATCCTCGGTCTGGTCTATACTCACTTTCATCTTAAAGAATTAAAGAATTCTGCTGCATCATCATATGTTCTTTTACAGGGACTAAGTTTTACCTTCAACTTGCTTTCCAAGGTTAAAACTCCCAAATTACTGCTCTTTTATTGGCCGCCACTGGGATTGGCAGCCAGTTTGGAAAAATCAGTGTAAAATCCAAATGTAGGGAAATGAGGGAAAACCTAAAAACGACGGTACGTAACATTGAGGTTTCACTGTATGTACTGTATATATGTGTTGCCTTGACCGAAACATCACATTGACTATTCATGCCATCCTAAATACAAATTTTGTTTTTTCACTATAATTCCATGTGTTGCTTGCTGGTCTGGTCTTTTTTGTACTATTTTAATCATTTACCATGCACCCTTGTAAATGCCATAGCGGTGTGTTGCCCATAGTGTGAGTATATATGTATATATATATATATATATATATATATATATATATATATAAAGCAAGAGAATGAGCTGCACACACCAGGACTTGGCAAAAATATAATAAGTTTATTTAAGAAAAGAGATCCAACGTTTCGAGCACTTCCCTGAGGAAGAGCACAGTTAGTGCTCGAAACGTTGGATCTCTTTTCTTAAATAAACTTATTATATTTTTGCCAAGTCCTGGTGTGTGCAGCTCAAGGACATCGGAACCTGTTGGGGACGTGCACCACGTTTGTTCTATTGCAGGGTGCTGTACTATTACATAAAACAATTGTGTGTGTGTATATATACAGTGGTGTGAAAAACTATTTGCCCCCTTCCTGATTTCTTATTCTTTTGCATGTTTGTCACACTTAAATGTTTCTGATCATCAAAAACCATTAACTATTAGTCAAAGATAACATAATTGAACACAAAATGCAGTTTTTAAATGAAGGTTTACGTTATTAAGGGAGAAAAAAAACTCCAAATCTACATGGCCCTGTGTGAAAAAGTGATTGCCCCCCTTGTTAAAAAATAACTTAACTGTGGTTTATCACACCTGAGTTCAATTTCTGTAGTCACCCCCAGGCCTGATTACTGCCACACCTGTGCCAATCAAGAAATCACTTAAATAGGAGCTACCTGACACAGAGAAGTAGACCAAAAGCACCTCAAAAGCTAGACATCATGCCAAGATCCAAAGAAATTCAGGAACAAATGAGAGCAAAAGTAATTGAGATCTATCAGTCTGGTAAAGGTTATAAAGCCATTTCTAAAGCTTTGGGACTCCAGCGAACCACAGTGAGAGCCATTATCCACAAATGGCAAAAACATGGAACAGTGGTGAACCTTCCCAGGAGTGGCCGGCCGACCAAAATTACCCCAAGAGCGCAGAGACAACTCATCCGAGAGGCCACAAAAGACCCCAGGACAACATCTAAAGAACTGCAGGCCTCACTTGCCTCAATTAAGGTCAGTGTTCATGACGCACCATAAGAAAGAGACTGGGCAAAAACGGCCTGCATGGCAGATTTCCAAGGCGCAAACCACTTTTAAGCAAAAAGAACATTAAGGCTTGTCTCAATTTTGCTAAAAAACATCTCAATGATTGCCAAGACTTTTGGGAAAATACCTTGTGGACCGACGAGACAAAAGTTGAACTTTTTGGAAGGTGCGTGTCCCGTTACATCTGGCGTAAAAGTAACACAGCATTTCAGAAAAAGAACATCATACCAACAGTAAAATATGGTGGTGGTAGTGTGATGGTCTGGGGTTGTTTTGCTGCTTCAGGACCTGGAAGGCTTGCTGTGATAGATGGAACCATGAATTCTACTGTCTACCAAAAAATCCTGAAGGAGAATGTCCGGCCATCTGTTTGTCAACTCAAGCTGAAGCGATCTTGGGTGCTGCAGCAGGACAATGACCCAAAACACACCAGCAAATCCACCTCTGAATGGCTGAAGAAAAACAAAATGAAGACTTTGGAGTGGCCTAGTCAAAGTCCTGACCTGAATCCTATTGAGATGTTGTGGCATGACCTTAAAAAGGCGGTTCATGCTAGAAAACCCTCAAATAAAGCTGAATTACAATAATTCTGCAAAGATGAGTGGGCCAAAATTCCTCCAGAGCGCTGTAAAAGACTCGTTGCAAGTTATCGCAAACGCTTGATTGCAGTTATTGCTGCTAAGGGTGGCCCAACCAGTTATTAGGTTCAGGGGGCAATTACTTTTTCACACAGGGCCATGTAGGTTTGGATTTTTTTTCTCCCTAAATAATAAAACCCCTCATTTAAAAACTGCATTTTGTGTTTACTTGTGTTATCTTTGACTAATAGTTAAATGTGTTTGATGATCAGAAACATTTTGTGTGACAAACATGCAAAAGAATAAGAAATCAGGAAGGGGGCAAATAGTTTTTCACACCACTGTATACTTTCACTTTACTTTTTAAGTAGAGAGAAGAAACCTTCCTCTTACTTGGTTTTGGTTATTCAAGATTCTGTAGCCCAGTCGTTGTATATAATTGACATAAAATATTTCATGTTCCAATTATGTATTGTCATGTAAAATATATATATGTACAGTATATATGAAGGCATGGATACCTTATCTGTAAACCCGCTACATATAAAGCTCCTAATTACAGGAAGTCAATTATCTATTACCCAAGGAATGCTTGAGACCTGGGGTTTTCCAGATAATGGATCTTTCTTTAATTTTGATAACCATATGTTAAGACTGCTAAAAATCATTTTAACATAAACCCATAGGAATTTGCCACTAATATGGAGTTATGCAGCTTAGTCAGCTTAGTTAGGATCAACTACAAGGTACTATAGAAAAAGGGAACCATTTTTAAAAATTAGAATTATTTGCTTAAAATGGATGCTGTAGAAGATGCATACGTCAGTTGTAGGTAGGGTTGCCACATAGCCAATTTTTACCTTACTGCCCAGTAAAATACTATCCAAGGTTGGGGCCGGTATCACAAATTTACCTGCAATTTACTTGCTTGTATATTTTTAATAACTTTGTGCTCTGCCCCTGACAGTGTTGGACTGGGTGCCCAGGGCTCATCGGGGCTGCCACAGTCACGGGCTGGTGGGAGTCGGCCTGCGGTAGGCTGCAATGTTTCCCTCTAGATCCGAGCTGTTTTGTTTTTCAGGTAGCAATGACCATATGCCTTTATTATGAGCTATGTCCTGTTTATACCACAAGATGTGTCATAACCTTTATTTTCTTCCACCCACCATCCATGCCACTTTTGCAATCATTTGCTATTTTCAGCCTGTATGTGAGAGGTTGGCTGCTCTATTTTTACTTTTCACACATATTTTGTGAATATGTAATTCACTTCTCTCCACAGTAGCATCTGGTTTTCTTAAAATTGTTTTCCCTTGTTTTGCAGGGCAGACAGTCTTCAAAACAGTAGTTGGATGGGAGTCAGTACTTCTGCTCCTCTGAGCATAATCAGCAGCAATGTCTGGAATTGGCTACGCTGACAGAAGCGAATAAAAGTGAGTAGTGTTGGTGTTTCTTTGCTTTCCAGTGTATTATTCAGCATTTTCACTGAATTACCTGCTTAGAAGCCTTAGTTACCTATTCTCCAAATTAAAGCTTTTTCTGTAAACATTGTTAACCAGAAGCCTCCCTGACAGAGCAAGTTCCTTACTGCATGTGTCTGAAGCAGTCAGTCTTTGACACTCACAGAGATTATTTAAATGTACCTGTATTGTGCATTGCATGTGTGTACATATATCTGCAGCAGCTGGTAAAAATGGTATGTTACAGGGATGACTAGAAGGGGGTCCCTGCATGCAGCACATACTTCTACTGTGTCAGTTTGGCATCTCTAATATATAGTGGCCCATGATTAAAGGAATCATGGGAGTGAAAAGGAAGGAGCACACTCACAAAACTATGCATTCTCTGTTTAAAAATGGCACCTTTTTTAAGTGGAAACACAAGTGGATATTAGGTGGTGGTGTAATCAACAGTATCAGTGTTTATGCTGACAGTGTGTATGGCTGTGGGTTAAAGGAAAAGTCCTCTTATCCCGGGAAGGTGTAAACAGTGCCAGTAACTAGTGTGTCTGGTTCTGAAGGACTTGAGGAAATAAACATAAGAGAGCTGCCCTTGTTCAATTAAGTTTTGGATGATCTGAACAATTAAATGAACTGCAGGTTTGGGTAGTGCGTTCAGGCACCCATGTTATGAAAGTCTGCAGAGTGGTTGTGGGAACTGCTCAGTCTCAAAAGCAGGAAGACTGTTCCTGTTGAGTTGAATTGGACAGAACCCATTTGTGCAGATTGGCTCAGATTCACATTCCTAAGGCGGGGGGTAAGTTCTTAGCAGTCTTGAGGGAGGGGGAGCAGGAGAGGGGAGAGAGGAGAGAGCTGCATGTCTCTGGCACGTTATTTAATGATTTACTTTGTCTCTGTAATAACAATACAGTATCTGGTATCCTATGGATTGCTTTAGATGTCTCGTGGTATGGTTTTCCCGATAACAGAAAGTCAAAGCTCCCTTATCAAGCAAACCCCAGTTCTGTTGCATTACATGGATCTCATAGTTGCTTATAAGGGTTTACATTACATTATCTGGAAATCCATTATCCAAAATACTATGGAAAGTGTTGTTGCAGCAAATGTATGGAATTTAATGCCTTGTGATATGTCAGATGTAGGATATACCATTTAAAAAAACCATAAACATTTATATTTTAAAAAGTAAAATGCTATGCCCCTGGTCCACCGGCCAATGTGTATTTATGCCCAGATACCTCTGTCCCTCTGTCAGTGATTTACCCTAAATCAGGACCTTTGGGAGGTATGCATACATAATAAAATAAGACATTACAGACTGTAATGGATGTTTGATCATTTGTTTCACTAAGAGGTTTTATTTTGAGGTATAAATTATTAGTGTGCTTCCTCAACCTAACATGTTTTCTTACTAGAAACAACTCAGCCATGCTGTGTGTCGGTAGGGCACTGCAAACTGCTTAGTCAGAAAAGTGCACGAGTAAAAAAGCCATTTAGAACAGCAGCTTGAAAACAAGAGTGGGTTCAAAAAATCACAAAATCTCATTAAATATACAATGTATAGAAGTACAGCCTATTCTGATCCCAGTTTAACAATCTACCTGTGTGTCTTTGATACTACTGAAATGTGTTATGTGCTTGGTTTGTGGTGCATATTCTCCACCTAACAATGAAAATAAATATAAATTGAACAAATAACTATGAAAGGATAGAAGAATACAAGCAGCACAAATCCCCTTTACCAATATTATCCAATTTTGTCACATGTAGCCTGGTGCTAGCATGGTATGATGAGAGTGGTAACCTTTTTATACGTTTGCTTGCAGTTCATTAGGTACAAGTCAGTTGCATGGTAGATGCGTACCACAGAGTGAGCATTGGAATGAACAACTTCTCAAAGTAAATGTTTATTTCGTGGCTCCATCAGTGTACCCTGTAATTGGCACCGCATGCACCAAAGCAGGTGAAATCAGTGATTTAGGGCACGGTTAGCCATTTGTGCTGGATTCTTAATCCTGACAATCGCATATTGCGGCATGATGGTAACATCAGGGGACATGGCAAAGCAACCAGTGGGCAGTTTTCTAGAACAGAAATCCCCAGAAAAATCCATAACCTTTGGTTTAAAATGGGACAGGTGGCAACTAGGTTTTTAAAGGGCGCAATATTGTGCTTGGACTTGTGTTTGCAAGTGAGGCCTTATAGCATTGTGATATGAAGTGGCCTGCTATTTCCCCAGTAAAATTGTATTTTATTGTTTGTTTCATTGGGTATAAGCATAGCTGTTTAACTTAGTGAGCTCTGCTTTTGCTCACACTTTGTACTGAACAATTCAAGATACTTGTGTGCATTTTCTTTATTTATTATGTATAAGTGCACATTAATCTGCCAGACTTGAGTCTGACAGATCCATCTCTGAGAAATGGAATATGTTAACTAGCTTTACGGTAAATGCGGATCCTTTTTTGTTAACACTTTTGGCACGGAATACAAACTCAATAACAGCACCCACAAAGCATTTATAAAAATGCATAGCCAAGTTTTAAAGCCTAAACTATCCTCAGATAATTACAAACTTTATTTAACTAATTTTTAATACCAGTGCATTAATGCTGTTTTTTTACATATTGGAAGGGACCTATTATTCAGAATGCTTGGCCTGGGGTTTTCTGGATAAGGGGTCTTTCAGTGATTTGAATCACCATACCTAAAAAATAATTTAAACATTAAATAAACTTAATAGGATTGTTTTGCCTCCAATTAGAATAAGGGATGCACTGAATCCACTATTTTAGGATTCAGGCGAACTCTGAATCCTGGGTGAAAGGGTTGGCCGAATACCGAACCCGAATCATAATTTTCATATGCAAATTAAGCAACTAAGGGGTTAAAAAGAACCCGCAGCACAACGAGCGGTGAAAAATCTATCACTTCTGTGTTTATGTGACAAAAACTCACGTGATTTTAAGGATTTGGACTTGGCTTGGCCAGGATCATGGATTCAGCCGCATCCTGCTGAAAAAGGCCGATCCTGAACCGAATCCTGGATTCAGTGCATCCCTAATTAGAATTAATTATTCAGGTACAAGGTACTGTTTTATTATAACAGAGAAATAAATTAATCCAGATCCAGAGACTATGCCTAGAATCTTTAGCCTATAGCAACATAGGACATCTGCTGTTTGCCACAAATTCACAGGAGTACTAGCAAATGGGTACCTATGTATAAAATGAACAATAACTTTTCTGTTAGCAAATAAAACTTTTTATCGAAAAAACAATATTACCACAGGTAACATGTATGTTGTACAGGTATAGGATCCCTTATCCGGAAACCTGTTATCCAGAAAGCTCCAAATTACGGAAAGGCCATCTCCCATAGACCCTATTATAAGCAAATAATTCTAATTTTTAAAAATCATTCCTTTTTATCTGTAATAATAAAACATAACCTTGTACTTGATCCCAACTAAGATATAATTAATCCTTATTGGAGGCAAAACAATCCTATTGGGTTTAAATGATGTTTTTATTTTTTAGTAGACTTAAGGCATGGCGATCCAAATTCCGAAAAGATCCCTTATCTGGAAAGCCCCAGGTCCTAAGCATTCTGGATAACAGGTCCTATGCCTGTACTATTTTATGCATTTTCAGGAAACACTTTATATTGTCAAGACAGTATAGTAACACTATTACTCTCCAGCAGGTAATATGTATGCTACCTTTGTTTTAGAAGTTGGTATTCCCTTTGTGATTTATGTCTAATCCCCTGTGTTTAAGGCATCATAGAATCTACGTTTCTTGGTTTCTCTTTAATCAATGCTGCTCTATGTGTTGGTGTGTTGGCAGTAAAGTACTGTATTTTGTTTTCACTGTTTCTTAATATTTTCCAAAATATTATTTTGATGTTGTTTTTTTTTTCCATAATCCCAGCTTGACTGTGGACATGAAGTGAGACATATCACTGATACATCAAAAATCCACAATTGTTCTTGTTCTTCAAGTGTAAATAGCATTATTTTGTTTGAGATGGTGGTAGCTCCAGGGTTCCCCAGCACCAATAGGTGCACTTTTGCATGATTCCCATTAGAAGGAAAGGCAAGGAGCAACTTTGGACACAAGTAGTCTAAAGGGCACATTATGTCCATTTTTGTGAGACCAACTGCTGTCATAAAAGAATGCTATAGTGTTTTATGCCGAAGGGATCCTTCTGTAAAAAGCAAATCTCTGGAAAATAAAACATTGCCTTTTCAAAAAGGACTCTGTGAGAAATGGCATTCCTGTATTTCAGAGATATCTAGATAATGTGTTTCCAGATAATGACTCCTATAGCTGTACTTTTAACCAATTTGAAAGGATCCATCGGTGCTCATTTTCCATGGGACAGTATGTAAAAACGGAAAGTGCATGTTGGTAGAATAGGAAAAGTTGTGCTGAACAATATTATTTATTTTAACCAGCTGTCGACTTCTAGATTTGACATAACTGTTTATGTATCAGAAATCTGTTGTTTTCGGCACTGCAATGTAAGCTGCAATAGGGTTTGTTTACATCTGCGGATGTTATTAGTGATCTGTGTGCTGAATGTTTTAGTGATTAATGTTTGATTCTTTTCCATATAAAATGAAAGACTCTGTAAACAGGTTGCGTATGTAGTGTCCATTTCTCCCTTTGTCTGTGACACGTGCACTAAGAGAAACTACTGATGTATCTGTCTCCACAACATATGGTCCAATGGCAATTTATTCTCAGATGCAAACCCCAGACATCTTTCCTTAATATCAGCTGTGGTATTTGGGTTCATTGCAAAGCTTGCTTCCAAATCCATCATGACTCTCAGTGTATATTCACACACTGCACTAAAGCATATGGTGAGCTGCCGGAGGGGCCACTTTGTACCTTTTTGTTCCTGTAATTGCTCTTAACAGCTAATTTACGGTAAGAGTCTTTCTCTATGGGTCATTACAATTGTTGTTGCTTCCGTTTTCCCTTTGCCAACAAGCTGCTGTGTCCTCTTTAAACAGCAGTGCCGTTCATTCAGATACTGGTGCAGTGCTGCAGAAAGCATACAGACACAATGCGCGAGAGTACCATGTCTGCAAACGACTTTGTACATGAGTTATTCTACAGTGTTACAGCAGCCTTGTGATTGATTTGTATAGCACTGCCAGCAAACTCATTGGCGATGCACTGGGAATGGGCTCTGTACCCCACTCTGTGGATAGCAAAACAGTTTCCCCCCCCACAATTTCTTGTCATCTATTTAATTTCTGCCAAGAAATGATAATTAGCACCTAAATGATCATTAGCTAGATTCTAAATAGGGAATCATTTTAGTTTGCTAGAGGCTACTGAGGTTGATTGCTATGATTATAAGACTTTTTAATATGATACACAGATGGCTTATCTATTAAATTAATAGTGTACCTGCAGTTGCACTGGGATGGGAATGTTCTGCATGATAAAATGTAAACAACATAATTTGACTGCCACTGCTTAAATTTATTTTATAATGTGTTCAAGTGTACCTGTTGTGCACGCCATTACATGTATAGGATCTTTTATCTGGAAACCTGTTATTCAGAAAGCTCTGAATTACAGGAAGACCTTCTCCCATAGACTCCATTTTAAGCCAATAATTCCAATGTTTTAAAATGATTTCCTTTTTCTCTGTAATTATAAGACAGAGCCTTGTAGTTCATATCAACTGACATCTAATTAAACCTTTTTGCATACAAAACAATCCTATCGGGTTCATTTAATGTTTAAATTATTTTTTAGTAGACAAAGTATGGAGATCCAAATTACGGAAAGACCCCTTATCCATAAAACCCCAGGCCCTGAGCATTCTGGTTAACAGGTCCTATACCTGTACAAACATGCAGAAATATTTATAATATTTTAATATCGTTCAAAAAAGCAACAGTCACAGATTTTCAAAATGCAAAGATGGAGGAGCTACATTTTAAAAGTTTATTTCATTTCTAGCGAGGTGCAAACCAAATAAAATAGCATATAATAAGTATATATACTATATATTAGTTAATTGTCACAAGTTTGATGAACATGGAATGTGTTAATAAAATATAATTTTACTTTTTGTGTTTGCTGTAATATTAGTTTATTTGTACTTCCTTTCCATGTACCTGTATTATACCTTTGCTTTCTCTCTGACTTTCCCCTTTTTCTGTACTGATCTTTAATTTTTTGTTCCCTCTTTCTGTCACCTTGTTCCCTGTTTTTCACGTTTAGCTGTTTTTCTTTAACCAAGTCTGCTTTCATATTCTGCCATACAGTGTCTGCCATATCTCTTTCCTTCTGTTCTCTTACTGCCTTTATTTAGAACATTTTCTTTTTTCTTTTCCTCTATCTCTCTCTCTCTTGCACCCCATTGGCTGTCTTTTGTTTTCTCTTGCCCTTGTTCCTTCCCCTTTGTTTTTTGTTATAAATGTGTGCCTTGTCTTCAATTTCTGATGTGTGTTTAGAGGGGGAGCATATCTATTCCTAAATCATACTCCGGAACGAAAAGTGACAATTTTTCTTCAGTAATTAGATTAGTGATTCTAGAAGCAGACTTGAGCTTATTACTATAAAGCAGAGAACTTGGACCAAATTAAGAAGACCTTAAAGTGACATATTCCTGTCAATGATAGGAATTATCACTAAGTATCACTAAAAACAAATCTGACCAGTGTTCACTTGCATTAGAAAATATTTATAGTAGTCAAGATTCTGGTCTTTACAGCTGTAACAGGTCTCCCCATCTTGAATTGTGTTTGAAGTGTCAGTGACACTGTACATGCTCAATGTGCTCTGGGCAGTTGTTGTGAAGCTAAGCTTAGGGGATGTTGCAAACTATCAAGCAGAAAATAAGATTTACCTGTAATAGAAGCTGATGGTAGTGGGCTGATTATTAAATTTTGATGCTAATTGCACTGCCATGTACTAATAGTATGTATTATTTTAGCCTAATACTGTGACGTTTATTTTTGTATATACAGTATATTGTGCACTGGCCCCTAAGCTCAGTAAGTGACAGCACAGAGCATGTGTAGTTACATAGTTACATAGGGTTGAAAAAAGACCAGTGTCCATCAAGTTCAACCCATCCAAGTAAACCCAGCACACCTAACCCACACCTACCAATCTATACACTCACATACATACACTATATATACAACCACTAGTACTAACTGTAGATATTAGTATCACAATAGCCTTGGATATTCTGATTGATCAAGAACTCATCCAGGCCCCTCTTAAAGGCATTAACAGAATCTGCCATTACCACATCACTAGGAAGGGCATTCCATAACCTCACTGCCCTCACCGTGAAAAACCACCTACACTGCTTCAAATGGAAGCTCCTTTCCTCTAATCTAAAGGGGTGACCTCTGGTGCGCTGATTGTTTTTATGGGAAAAAAGAACATCCCCCAACTGCCTATAATCCCCTCTAATGTACTTGTACAGAGTAATCATGTCCCCTCGCAAGCGCCTCTTTTCCAGAGAAAACAACCCCAACCTTGACAGTCTCACCTCATAGTTAAAATCTTCCATCCCCTTAACCAGTTTAGTCGCACGTCTCTGCACTCTCTCCAGCTCATTAATATCCTTCTTAAGGACTGGAGCCCAAAACTGCACTGCATACTCAAGGTGAGGCCTTACCAGGGACCTATAAAGGGGCAAAATTATGTTCTCATCCCTTGAGTCAATGCCCTTTTTTATACAAGACAGCACTTTATTTGCTTTAGTAGCCACAGAATGACACTGCCTGGCATTAGACAACTTGTTATCAACAAAAACCCCTAGATCCTTCTCCATTAAGGAAACCCCCAACACACTACCATTCAGTAGATAGTTTGCGTTTATATTATTTCTACCAAAGTGCATAACTTTGCACTTATCAACATTGAACCTCATTTTCCAGTTTGCTGCCCAGTTATCTAATTTTGTCAAATCGCTCTGCAAAGCAGCAGCATCCTGCATGGAACTTATAGTTTTGCACAATTTAGTGTCATCAGCAAAAATAGAAACAGTACTGTCTATGCCCACCTCCAGGTCATTAATAAACAAGTTAAAAAGCAAAGGCCCAAGGACTGACCCCTGCGGTACTCCACTAACCACACTGGTCCAATTAGAAAATGTTCCATTTACAACCACTCTTTGTAATCTATCCTTCAGCCAGTTCTCTATCCAATTACAAATATTATGTTCTAGGCCAATATTCCTTAATTTGATCATTAACCTTCTGTGAGGTACTGTATCAAACGCTTTAGCAAAGTCCAAGTAGATGACATCAACTGCCATTCCAGCATCGAGGTTCCTGCTCACCTCCTCATAAAAGGCGACTAAATTAGTCTGGCAAGATCTGTTACGCATAAAACCATGCTGGCACAAACTAATAGTATTGTGAACTGCAATGTATTCAAGTACCCTATCCCTTATTACCCCTTCCAAAAGTTTTCCTACTACTGATGTCAGACTAACAGGCCTATAGTTTTCAGGCTGAGAACGGGATCCCTTTTTAAATAACGGCACCACATTAGCAATCCGCCAGTCTCTTGGCACCATGCCAGACCTCAATGAATCCTGAAAAATTAAGTGAAGAGGTTTGGCAATCACAGCGCTCAGCTCATTTAATACCCTGGGATGAATCCCATCCGGCCCTGGACCTTTGTTTACCTTTACATGTTCAAGTCTCTTTTGAATTTCCTCCCGAGTGACCCATGCGCCAGTAGCTAAATTACTAGAACTGGGCATATTACAAGGGAAGCCTTCATTATCTGGCTCCTCAGATGTATAGACAGATGAAAAATAAGAGTTCAAAATTTCAGCTTTTTCCCCATTCTCATCAACCAACTTACCCCCCCGTGATAATAAAGTTCCCACCCCTTCTTGCTTCATTTTTTTACTATTCACATAATTAAAAAATAATTTAGGATTCTTTTTACTCCTAGCTGCAATATCCTTTTCCATTTCTATTTTAGCTTGCTTGATAGCTTTTTTGCATGCTTTATTTGCTTCCTTGTACCTGATGAAAGTTTCTGCTGTCCCAGCTAACTTGAATGCCCTAAAAGCACGTTTTTTCTTACCAACCTCGACAATAACACTTTTATTCAGCCATAAAGGTTTTGCTTTGCGATGCCTCTCCTTGCTTACAAGGGGGATATACTGTTGTGTATACCTACAAAGCAATGTTTTAAAGATGTTCCATTTTCCTTCTGTGTCTAACCCCATGAAAAGCCTTTCCCAGTTGACACATTGCAGAGATGCCCTTATACTGGCAAAGTCTGCACGTCTAAAATTGAGCGTATTAGTTACTCCCTTATAGCGCTGTCTCTGCAGCATTATCTCAAAGGAGACCATGTTGTGATCACTGTTCCCCAAATGCTCACCCACACAAATGTTAGAGATGAGTTCATTATTATTAGAAATCACCAGGTCCAAAATAGCGTCATTCCTAGTGGGTTCTTGAACTGCCTGAAATAAAAAAGTTGTCATTTAGCATATTTACAAACCTACTAGCTTTTTCTGACTTAGCCACCCCATTACTCCAGTCAATGTCCGGATAATTAAAGTCCCCCATAACAACAACTTGACCTAGTTTTGAAGCCTCCTCCATTTGCAACAATAGCTGGGCCTCATCCCCCTCATCTATACGGGGTGGTTTATAGCATACACCAATGATCATTTTCTTTGTGACCTTCAGCCCTACAGAAATTTCTACCCAAAGAGATTCGACGTTTTCATTGGTAATGTCTTTATTACATGGCTTTAAGTCTGACTTTACGTAAAGACAAACCCCTCCACCCTTTTTAATCTCTCTGTCCCTCCTAAAAAGTGTATAACCATTTAAATTCGCAGCCCAGTCGCATTTATCATCCCACCAGGTCTCAGTGATACCTATTAAATCATAATTTTCAATACATGCAATAGCTTGCAGCTCCCCTAATTTACCCGACAAGCTACGCGCATTAGCCAGCATGCAGCGGAGATTTTTACTTCTCCCTCTGATGTTTACATTAGCTAAGGGAGAATTAGAGCTAAGGCAATTTTGAGACTGCTTTCCTTGTAACGGAAGCTCCTTATCTGATAAACTATATGCCCCCCTCACTCCTCCCCCACAACCCTTTGCTAGTCCCCCTACCCCGTCTACACTAATTTTCCCATGGAATTCTAGCTCACCCACCCCCCCCTTGTCTAGTTTAAACACTCCTCCAACCTCTTAACCATTCTCTCCCCTAGCACAGCAGACCCCCTTCCATTGAGGTGCAATCCGTCAGGGCTGTATAGATTGTACCCCAAGGAAAAGTCAGCCCAGTGCTCTAGGAACCCAAACCCTTCCTTCCTACACCAAGACTTTAGCCACGCATTTAGCTCCCTAAGCTCCCGCTGTCTCCCTAAACTTGCACGCGGCACCGGCAAAATTTCCGAAAAAATTACATTGGAGGACCTTTGCCTAATCTTAGAGCCTAGATCCCTGAACTCACTCTTTAAAGTCCCCCACCTACCGTTCATTTTGTCGTTAGTACCGATATGTACCAAGACAGCCGGGTCATGCCCAGCCCCTCCCAATAATGTGTCAACCCGATCAACCACATGCCGAACCCTGGCAACAGGAAGACAGCAAACTGTCCGGTTGAAGCGATCCGCTTGACAGATTACCCTGTCCACTTTCCTAATGATCGAATCCCCTATAACCACCATCTGTTTAGTCCTAGCTCTGCTCTCCTCCCCACCACTACTAGTGAAACTGGTCTCCCGGCTGTTAGAGAGATCAGCCTCACCTAGAACCGCCAATCCAGAGTTCACACTCCCATCTTCTTCACACAATCTGGCAAATCTGTTGGGATGCGCAAACCCTGGAGCAGCCTCCCTTTTCCTTTTCCCCACACTAGATCTTCTAACTGTCACCCAGCTTACTGCCCTATCATCCTTTTGCTGTTCCCCTCCCCCCCTACTATCTGACCCCACTAGTTCTTGTTCAGTTAACAAGAGACCCCTCTCAAGATTGTTGATTGAACGCAGTGTTGCGACGTGTTCCTCTAGGACTCTAACGCGAGCCTCTAAAGTGGCAATTCGCTCACATCCACAACAGAGGTATGCACTTTGTAACTGTTGTTCCACAACTGCATACATGTGGCAGGCTGTGCACTGTGTCAGACCTTCAATGTTGCTACAACTCATTCTCCCAGTTACAAGAACAGTTAAACAAACAAAAAAAAAAAGGTGTAAGGACTTGTAGTAAATACCTTGTTTTTAACTCCCTTAGTGTTTAACTCCCTGAGTTTATAACTCCACTTACAGAACCCCCACTTCAAGAGCAATCACTTACAGAGCACCTATCACCAGAGCAAGCTCCACTAGAGTGCCTGTGGTTCTATTTATGCAGTCTGTAAAGGTGAACTAATCAAACCCCACCCTCCTCAAGCTGAGGGTAATTACAAGGGAATGTAACCTGCTGTAAGCCTATGGATCCCACAAACTTTGTAAATTAGCTCCAAAAACAACAATTACTTATGAAAAAAATAAATAAAACCCAACAGTTAAAAAAAACACAATGGTTTTGATAAAGTTAGTAAAGAATACTTATCCCTTTTTAGTTGAAATGAAAGCAAGTTGATTCAACCAGCCACCAGCCTGTTAGTAAGCAGTAGTGACTCAGCAGAAAAGAAGATGGGGAGCTACTGGGGGAATCTTTGGGGGCACAGATCTTCCCTGCTAAAGGGCTGGGTTGCCTTGGGCTGGTACAGAAGCCTTTGACATTATGCGCGTTATTTCTAGCCTACGTCTTTTATTAAGCTTTAGTTCTCAGTAACATTTTTGAAGTGAACATTTCTATGCATATAAGCTCAGGAGGTTCTTGCATCTATCATTATTTAGTACATAAAAGTGGCCTATGTATTGCTCTGCAGTACCTGATGCTATTGGGTTATCAACTGTGAAAGCCTTCTTGTTTGTAAAACAAACAAAATGTATTAAAGTCATAAACCTACAAATGAACCTGACTTTAATAGCATATTTTGGCTTAGTGATGATATATGCTGTAGATAAAGATCTCTGTTATGATGAACAAATGACATGTTGCATTATACCATGTTCATCCAAAAGCACCATTACAGCCTGCTTTATGTATATCTCAGTGGGAAAAAAACATATTTGCCTATTATTAAAGAAAATACATTTTTGATATTTTTCAAGGTTGCACATAAAGTCAGAATTGAACATCATGGTCCATGTTTGACCAATAATGTATAAGTAAGGCTGCGCTTGCAGTACACAGTTATGTGTCGACTGATTATTGATTGTTGGTTGTAAATTGTAAACTAAAAAAGTACTTAACTACTACGGTAAGTAAAGACTAAACTTAATAAAGCTAATGAGCCAATTCTCATAAAAGAATTAGGATGTAACTTTGTCATTATTTGATCTTGTTATCACCATTTCCTTTTACATTAGAATAGAATAAAGTGTTTTAATATTCATTACGTCTTTTGCCTATTTTGGATTTACTGAATGATATTAATTTCTTGTGCTTTATGAATTGTTGTAAATTTTTTACAGTGGCTGTGTACAGTAAAATAAAATATAAAGGATATTCACTGATACACAGTGAACATTGTTGTTTTACACACACATAATCCTGTCATTTATGGGGCATACAGTATCTGTATTGCAGTGAATTTCAGTTTTTTGACCGAAAATAAAAGGTCTCAGGCTCCAACATTTGACTGATTATACTATCAGGTCTTAGCTGATTGTTCATGAGAACAACATAAAAATTGGGGCAGTCGCTAAATACTATGCCTTGATTCAGATCACCACCCAGACCCCAGTCTCATATGTTTTTGAACTGGGTTAACTTATCATCTTCCAGTGCCCCCCCCCCCCCCGCTCTCGCTTGAGCATGCACCCACGGGAGGGGGGGCAAATGGCACGAAATTAGGGGTAAGTGAAAGAAGAGGTACCTGCTTACATTATTATTTAAACAATTTATATTTATACTGTTTATAAACAGTTTATATTGACTGCACACATTGAAACTATTATATATATTAGTATTTATATGGAAGGCATACATTTATTTATTTTTCTGTCCCTTAGATATCTCCAGAAGCTTTCTAATTCCTTGTGCTTGAAAAGAAAAATTCTACAAACCATGGGCCTCAGAATGCAGCTACACAGAATATTACCAAATTGGAACAGTTCTTAATGCAACCATAGTTCTAATAAAGGTAAGTGCAGACTACATAATTAGTATTGTTATGCAGCTGTAAAGTTAGTCATTGTTAGTGTGACTAAATACCAAGGACCCTGTTATTTTATTTGTTAACATGTGCTGTAATTCCTTTAATGTATGCATTAGAAGTCTGATATTATCGGATCTAGGTTGAAACGGGCAGGGCAGCGTTTTACAGGTTTATATCATGGGTGCATGGGTTACTGGTTTGGTTGAGAGATCAGTTTCTATCAGTGACTGTTATTGTGTTGAAGAATGGAGCTTGTGTTGTTTCCTTTAGTTTTGATGATTAGTCTTCAGTTCATACAGCTTAAAGTGAAGCATTAAGAGGGGCATTCCATGCTTAAGTGAATTTATCAGATTCACTTTGCTAAAGGTGATGGCAGTTTATTACAGTGGGAGCTGCAAATTAGCTGTAGTAGACTCCAGAATTTTAAGCTGTATCATTTGGCAAGCACAGTGGGCATATATTTTCCTGTTTGTGCCAAAAACATGATTTCCAAACACAGTATGGCAATAATGCAACTTAACAGACAAAGATGCACTATAACAGACAAAGTTGCCTGGTATAAGATATAAAATGCTACACACAGTAAGAAATGTATTTTTGTAATAAAATCCAGGAACACAGTGGTTATAAAAAGCTTCCACTGTATCATTTTATATGTGCCAGTTATAAGTGCCGTTAATGCATAGAATCTTTGAGACTTGTGGCAAAAAAAACCAAACATTTTATTAATTAACATAACTGTGTACATTCAGAATAGACATTCCTACAGGGGTCAATAATGAAAAAATAAATCAGATAAGTCAAGTCGGCTGACCCTTCAGTGGTCATTCAACCATAAAGGACAATGTGCATCCTCCACTAAATGGAACAGCTCTGATTTTGTCCCAGAGGAGCCATTTTTAAACCTGTGACAGTGTTGAACTGTTTAGCACCTTAGTCCTCAGGGACTTTAACCCAAGCCTTGCATCAAAAGCCCAACATTTTACTTTCCAACTAGTTTTTAGAAAGCTGGAAATATGTAGCAGAGGAAGGCAAATAATTCAAAAACTTCAAAATAAGGAAGACCAGTTGCAAAGTTACTAGAAATAGGACATTCTTTAACATACTAAAAGTTAATTTAGTACCTTAGTTTAATCCTCAAAAGGGGAGAAGCCAAAGAAAACCTATTTAGGCTCACAGTGTAATGCAGCTTGTTCCATTGAAAAATTCATTCTTGGACTTGGTGCAATGGAAAGCAGAGGGACTTTAAGATCCAAAATTAGCACTTCACCAAGGAACCAGTTAAGGGAGTGGGTGCATTACTCTGGGGCAGGGGGTGGTGGATAACTAGCAACTATTATTCTAAGCAATTTTTGATTAATCATGAATTAAACATTTTCAGGAGGTTTAAAGTGATTTTTAAAGATAATTGCTATTAAAGCAGCATCTCTCTGGATGTTTGTATTATGTGCAGTAGAACAGAAAGCCAAACCAGCTGCTTAGTAGACCTGGAGGAAAACTGAATTCTGCTTTATTGTTTCTAGTTAAATATAATTATTCTTCACCAAAAGCTGAGGTAAGTATGAGATCATCTGTATCCAAATCTAAAAACCCACAATACCCTTAATAATATGAACACTGTTAATTGTCTTGTCTAATAATAAATTGCATTTCAACAGAGAGGAAACGCAGCACATAAATATATATAGGGTTATGTAAGATCACAAGTGCAGTTGCAGTCCTGCAAATTTCCCCACAGTCATTTGGGTGTAAAACCTCTGTCATTAAGGTACTTGTGTTAAAACGTGCTCCTTGCTGAGTTCAGAGCTGCTCATGCCTTCAGTTCTGAATTGAGCACTGCTGCACCAACTGAATCGGGGAAACCCCAAACCTACCGCCTCCTGATTTCAGGGTTCTTTTAGCTCGAGGTATCACGAGTTCGAATTCCAAAATGGGTAAAATTCGGATTGGATACGATAATTTCTGATGATCGCAAATGTCACAAAAATGCTTACGAAAAAATCGAAATAGTCACGATAATATTGTATTGGCACTCCAAAAGTCATGAGATTTTCGTATTGAACGATCGTAAACAGCGGGAAAACCTTTCCGACTTGATCCTTCTTGAACCTTTTGTGCATGATTTTGGAAGGCTCCCATAGGACTCAATGGCACTGTGCAGCTCCAACCTGGCCCAAGGAAAGTCACGATACCTAAGCTTGAATGAATCCGAAACTTTCGTACTCGGCGCAACAATACGATTTTGTTGCACAAATTTTTTCGCAAAGTACGAAAAGTCGCGCAAGGTACAAAATTGTTGCAGAAAATATGCTTAGTATGAAAAGGTCGCATTCAGAGCGTTCGTACATTAATAAATGTGCCCCTATATGTTATTTTATAAGATTTCCTTGATTTTTGCAACCTTCCATTTCAGTCCGCTATTACTTTTTATTGTGTGGTTAATAAATGGTTGCTTGTACAAGTGTGACTTGAGGCTGCTTTTTCTGCTTATCTGTATTTTGGTTTTCCCTACATGGCTGACATTAATCATGGCATTTATAAGAAGGCTGCATTTGTTACAGTCAGCTGTAGAGTGCTGCTGTGTAATGCTGAGTAGTCACTTTACTGCTTTACTTTGCTTTATTTTCATTTGTGCCTTGTGTGAGCCACGTGAGATCCCTTGGGGCTGACTGACGTGAGTGTATCTCATGCAGTAGGAAGTCATTAATTTATTTTAGCATATCATCAATTAATAGAACAGTCTGTCGTCTTTATCCTTTTTAAACCTTATATTGCTCAAATGAGTTTGATTTATGTTTTGAATTGAAGCGCGGAGAGCACAATCTGATATATAGTTAAGTATGTGAAACATAATACTGTACTGTGTGAATTTCACACCCCAGATCTAGATCTGGAAATAGAAAATACAGACGTACGTCTTTACTATTTCTGTTGCATGAACACATGGATGTACAGACATACAGACTTTTGCAAATGCATGTTTATAGAGAAGCTAAGAAACTAAAATGCATAACAGAAAAGTGTTAAAGGGTAAGCTCACCTTTAAAGAAATGTTTAGTGTGTTACAGATGGACCCATTATAAGCAACCTTTCAACTGGTTCTTCTTTTTTTCTCTTTAATGATTTTTGAATTAGTAGCCTTCCTTTTGTGCCTCTTTCCGGCCACCTACTGAAAATCTGTTCACTTAGCCCAGCAACCTAAATACAGATTGACTGTGAAGCTTCAGTTGTGAAGCTTTTGTTGTTTTTTTCAGGCCCTCTGCTAGAGGTATGGGAACCGATATCCAGAATGCTTGGGACCTGAGGCTTTTCGGATAAGTGGTCTTTCTGTAATTTGGATCACGATGCCTTAAGTCATTTAAACATTAAATAGAATTTAATAGAAAACAGAATTGTTTTGTCCCCAATAAGGATTAATTATATCTTAGCTGGGATCTAGTACAAGGTACTGTTGGGCCTGTTTTTAAAAAAAACTTAAATTATTTGATTAAAATGGATACTATGGTAGATGGCCTTTCTGTAACTTGGACTTTTCTGGATAACGGATTCCATTTATTTTTTGGTCTTCCTAACAGCTTCCTTGGTTGCTAGGTTTATTAAAGGAACAGTAACACCAAAAAATGAAAGAGCTTTAAAGTAATAAAAATATAATGCACTGTTGCCCTGCACTGGTAAAACTGGTGTGTTTGCTACAGTAACACTACTATAGTTTATATTATAAGCTGCTGTGTAGCCACGGGGGCAGCCATTCAAGCTGGAAAAAAGGAGAAAAGGCACAGGTTACATAGCAGATAACAGATAAGTTCTGTAGAATACAATAGTGTTTTATCTGTTATCTGCTATGTGCCTGTGCCTTTTCTCCTTTGAATGGCTGCCTCCATGGCTACACAGCAGCTTATTTATATAAATTATAGTAGACTTTCTGAAGTAAACACACAACTTTTACCAGTGCAGGGCAGCAGCACATTATATTTTAGTTACTTTTATACACTTTCATTTTTTGGTGTTACTGTTCCTTTAAGCCTTAGCAAACAGATAGATGAAGCCTGAAATCTGCACACACAAAAAAATCTAAAACAAAAACCTCAAAAAGAGGTTCTGTATTAAAGCATTAAAATGACTCGAAAGTATCAAGAATTTAAGTTACCTGTCTCAAGGATATACTGCAGCATTTCATTGGCTCTCAGAGGAATTGGTAAGATGATAGTACAGTAGTATGTTTGCACATGTGGATGACCATAATCACTAGTTAGGCCATTTAACTCACAAGGTGATTGGTGCAGTCGGTACTGTCAACTGCAGGCACAACACACAGTCCTGCTTTGGCTCATTACCACATACGTTTGCCAAATGATGTCCTCTGTCACCAGGTGCAACACACTTAAGTCAAAAGTTATATTTCATTTTTTTTTTTTTGTGATGATTACTTAAATTTGTTACACATTTTTGTTCTTAATTTTAGTGCATTTTAGCTTCTTGAGGTATGCTATATGTGGGAATTAAGACTTGTACACCTGAAGTTCTTTAATTTAAGTTTTTCTACACACATTTAGTTTATAGGGCTCATTTACTACCACTAAGTGCAGTTGTGGTTGAGTAAGTTTGCTGCAGCCAGTTGCACAAAAAAACCCCAGTCTCCTTGTATTTTTGCATTTTAGCATTATCATGCTCAGCATCTATTCCATCCTGCCCCCTCTTGTGAACCTTATTGACGCAGGGGGCCCTGGAGCTGGACCACAAAGGTGGTTCCTCTAGGGCCCCAGACATAAAAGATTTGCCCTCTGGCAACCACAGTGCTCTGGAACTATGTAGAAAATGCTGCATTGTGGGTAAAAAATGAAATTTGCACTGTGCACATTGTCAGTGTTTGTAAATGAGCCATGGTGTTCCACCTAGTGCTATTTTTTTTCTACAATTATATTTTAAGTGTTATTGCATGTACTTGTTACCATGAATCTGTTAATGTGGAAATTACGTGTTTATTATACAGATTTACAATATAAATCCTGTTTAATTTTATATGTACATGTGTAAGGCCCCAAGCAGGTTGCTTAATTCAGTGACGCGATGAACCAGAAGGCACATCTGCTACATTCCAGCAGACAGAGCTATAACTTTGTATTAAAAGAAGATGTGGTTGGAATGAAATGCTAATGTTTCCTTTTTTAGAGCCAGAAAACTCCTCTGTGTGACTTATTTGGACGGAAGCAGCAGACTAGAAGTCTCCACTTCATACCATATCTCAGCACCAAACCTGCTTCTTGTTATCAAGCACCATGTTTAATTAAGAACAGGAATAAAAATTAGAGCCCAGGAATAAAACATTTCAGCTTCAGAATGATTCTTGTTTAAAGAGAACATTTTTAATTTAAACAATCTAAAGAAAAATAATCCATAAATTATAATTCAGATGCCACAGCCTGTTCAGAAATCTGCCATTGAAAACTTGAAGAATAAATGGTATTTATGGTGTTATTTGCCTCTATATTAACAGTCTATTTGTTATTCTATCGATGTATGGTTTTATATGTGATTATTATACATTCAGGTCCAAGAAGACAACGAGAGTTATTTTTAAAATGGCTGTGCCTGCGTCGCTTGGCAGTTTTCAGGAACAATCTATCATGAAATCACCCTTATCTTTTGACCTTCACATTGAATGGAGTTAATATGTAGTTTAGCTATTTTTAAAGCATTTGTGTGAAGTATAAAGGTGGCATTTACTGTTCTCTGGCAACAGAATTACATTTGGTAAAGAAACAGTTGCCGTTCTAAAGAAGAGCAGAGCACAAAACAATAATATCTGTCTTAAACTCTTCATAAATTGTACCTCTCAGCACTTAAATTGGTCTTCCTTCCATCATTTTCTACAGTTGAGTTCTACAGATGTGACTCAGATGCAAACATTCCATTCTATTATGGAAACCCATAGGGACAGAGAGCATTGTGACCATGTGATATACCCCCAAGCCCGCTGACACACTAACCTCACTGTGTAATTCAGTCAGATAACCCTGGTTCCCCTTAGCCAAATGTTAAAGGGTTTCTGTAGTCAGTAAAATGTACCCTCAAATACAGGTTAAACCAGAAAGGTGCTCTTATCCTCTTCCTAGGAGGGCTGGCGGCACTCCAATCTATAGAGCAGAGTGGGAGTCAGTGAGAGCCTGCTGACTGCAATTACATAAACATCCACTCATGTCCCATTTGCTGCTGCCCTGCTTAATAGAAAAGAGTGCCAAACTCCCTCCAAGCGAACTATCGGAGGGCTACTTTGTTTAACCTGCTGGTTAAGTTACCTGGGCTCCTGTGAGAATGGGCCTGCCAAGAAGTACAATGGGGCCAATGGGAGAAAAGGGGCTCTATAGTTGCAAAACTTGGCACCCTTTTAATGACTATAGATCCTTATAACTTTAGTTGGTTGCTTTGGATGGAGAATTTCTATTCAACCATGTATAATTTATATAACTGTACCTTTTTTTTTTTTTTTTTTTTAAATGCCGGTCTTGATTCTGTTTAACTTTAAAAAGTAAACGTTGAAGTTTCTGAAAAGAAAGGGCACAAACCCATGTCTAGCCTTCAAGCTTTCTATATTATGCTTCCCAAGAATGGAAGATTGCTCTGCACAGAATAATTATCCCTGGTATTCTTATGGTACACATCCCTTGCTGGTGCCCTTTGCTTTTGTATTGCTGTCCGAGGGAGGAAAAGATGGTAAACATTACTGTTACAATTACAATCTGACTTTATGGCAGGCATTTTGATAAAACATAAGGTCTGAGACTGTGAGCCTTCTTGTATTGCTAAAAGGTCAGAAACCCCACAGTCTCTCAAGCCAGATAAAGTAGCACATTATAATAATAAATCATTCTCCATCTTAGCATAAATAATATTTAGGGAATTTCATTAATCTTATTAGTGTAAAAATCTGCACAATGAAAAGGGAGAGTTGAGTGTTTTCCTACGCATATTGAGGTAGGCATCAAAAGTAAAAGAGCTTTTGAAAAAAAGCCATACAAACATTAAAGGAGAAGGAAAGGCTAATAAAGAGTTAATCTCAAGCTGCAGGCATACCTGCAGTTGTCTCAATAGTGCCCTTAAGTCTCCCCATGTTTCACCTGTTCAGAAGATCTGAAGCCAAGCAGGAAGAAAAAACGCTGAGCTGTGTAAAGAAGGTTCCCATAATGCCTCGCTCCTGCACTGACACATTCTTCATTTTCTCCTTTAAACAACATATCATATTAAGGGCCTGATTCACTAAAGTTTATCGCACGCTTTTTTGCGGTAAAAAAGACGCGACAATTAGCGCGCGATTCACTACAGCATTACCGCATGCGATAAGTCGCATTTTCGCATGCGGTATTTCTCGCGCTAGTTTTACCGCATACGTTCATTTCCGTGCTGAAAAGAATATGATCGCATGATTCACTATAACTTTTGCGCGCTAAATATCGCATTCGGCTATGCGAAAATTAACACCTACTACAGGCAGGCGAAAAATTATACAAAAGTACAGTAAATGATTTTTTGCAATAAAATATGGACTTACAGTGTTATTTATTCAAGTATGTGTTTCCCCTAGAGTGACGCAGCCGCCAGTTTGCAGGGAAATGGTCATTTTTAATACAGTAATTTTCCGCAAGTATTGGCGTGTATGGCTAACATGGCGTGCGTTCATTTGCGCGACTATTTATATTTGGCTACAAGTGATGAAATGTTTCGCCAGGCATGGATTCGCAGCGAATTTTTGGATGTGCGTTGAATTTTTTTGCGGCGGATTTTTTCATGCGTTTCGCAAAACAATCCGCCAATGGCGAAACGCCTGAAAAAATTTGCCACGCAAAAATTCACCGCACATACAAAAATTTATACAAGCGTCAAAAAATAATAGTCACAGCAACAGTTTTTTTGCCCGCACAACATTTTTGCCGTTTCGTGGATCTTTCGAAAGATTTGCTAATTTTCACTAAAGATAACCAGAACACATTTGCTCATCACTAGTGGCTACTATTTATAAGCATCTACTATTTATATGATACCATTTATATGCTACCATTTATATGTGGCTAATATTTATATACACCATTTATATGCGGCGACAATTTTTATACACTATTTCTAAGCTACCATTCATATGCGGTGACTATTCGCGGGCGTAATTTAGCACATGTACCAGCAAATACCGCATTGAAATAGTCTTCGCGAGTTAAATAACGCATGCAATATCGCTCGTAAAAAAGCGCGAGTATGCTTATAGTGAATCGTGCGAAAAATCGCCAAAATTAAGACGCGGTAAAAATTTTAACGCACGCTATAAATAGCGCACGTTAAATCGCACTTTAGTGAATCAGGCCCTAAGTGTCCTATTAAAGAATCATACCAAATTGGCATATACATATCAGTAAATATTTTCTTTTTACTTTTTTTTTTTTTTTACCCCTTGAGCCACCATTTTGTGACGGTTTGTATGCGCTTATCTGACCAGAAGTAATGCAGGTCTAACAGAAAGAAGTGTGAAAGACAGAACTTTTTGCGTTAGTATGTGCTAGTGCACAGTTTGTGTAATGAAAGTGTTATTTTGACACTAACTGCTATTCCACCTTAAAGCAAGTTTTAAAATATGTGCCATGCAGAATAAAATTTTGCAGAGTCTAATATTTGTTGGTGCTTTATGTGAAACATATTTAGACACTAGTTTAGACACTAAAAATTCTAGTTTATTTTGCTACTAATTATTGACCATTCAGTTTTAAAAGAGTGTTGTTTTTTATATTTTTAAGGTATAGTGAGGTCCATATTTGCATTGACAGCTCTATGGACTTCATATTGGGAATTCACAGAAAGAAACTCCAAATGCAAATTCCACACTCAATTCTAGACCTTTTGCCTGCTTTAGGGCTTGTACATAGGGGCATTTTGCCCTGCGTGGAGTTCTTCTGCATTCCACCACAGGGGAGGTCCGGATGAAACGCAATCCGTTCTTTCTTATTAAGCTGTACTGACACAGGCACGTGTACGAGCCAAATGCAGGTAGAAACCAATCCTGTTGCATTCCACCTGCATTTGGAGCTTATGTTGCCCTGTGTTTCACTGTGGTGGTTGCGCAAGGCAAAGCATCCAAGGGTAAAAGCCCTAATTGTTAATAAAATAATGGTAGAACTGCCCACGCCTGGCCATGGCGCAGCTCAACAGTCAACTCTCCAATTATTTTTGGTCCCTTAAAAAAGAGGAGACTAAATATATAAAGTGCTGTAATTTCTAAACCATTCACTCAATTTACTTGTAAATACCTTCAAGTTAAAACTGGCAGTCTTTGCATTCTGGCCACAATCATATAATTTCCACTCCAATACTTTATGTTTATGGACCTGACTATAATAATGTAGATAAAAATATGTGTTTGTTTGAGCTGGGGCTTTTCCCTGCTTTCACTTGCTCCCTATTAGTTTCATATTGAATTGAAAATCGCAAATGTTAGTTACAAAATATGTGAAGTCAAACATTCAACTTATGAAAACAGACAAACACTGAATTGTTCTTTCTGGAAATGGGGTGTTTGCAAAGGTGATATCAAAATATTTGACAGTCCTGCAAAGAATATTAATGAAATATAAAGAACTCTGTGACGAGTGATCGAATAAGGGCAATGGTGCTTTCAACTTCAGCAATTAATACGTTCCTTGGGGTTTGAGCAGAAGCTATATGTCTTGCTAGTGCTGGTGGGATTTGTATTTCAAGCAGCTTCAAAACTCAGGTTTTTTTTTTTAATAAATAAGAAAATGCCTTCATAAAATAATGTATGGACCTTTCTCTTACTTGTTGGGCCTAATGCTGGAGGCTTTGAGATCTGTTTTGAAATATTCTAGCTATGCCCTTTTAACTTGTGTTTTAGTTTAAAGTGGATTTGCAGAGACTGTTGGGCTGGGCTTTACACCGTGGTGGCAGTTTATGCTGGAATGTGTTGAGTATTTCAGCTTGTACTGAAACTGTAGCTAGTACTTCAGTTACTTGGAAAGAGCTTGTGGGTGGAAGCATGTACAGCAGCTCTATTCAGAAGGCAAAATTCCTTACACTATTCCCACTTACCACTCTGCTTAGCTTTCCCTCTGCTGAATGAGTTCTACAGAATGAGTTGAGCAAGAGCCCAGTGTTACTTTGTACTGCTTTCTATCTCAGGTGACAAAGACAAACCTGTTGGATAAAGTTTATTTAGAGTGTGTTTGTTTGGAGTGGGTTACAAGACATGGATATTTACAAAAAACTGTTGTTTATCCTGTACTTTACAGAAGCTCTATTAATGGCCAGCTCTAGGCTAACTGGAGCCTTGTGTGAACATTTGTAATTCAGTCTCACATATTGGTATTTAGTAATATCTAGGTTACTGTATGTGATAACAATGGTCAGAAATATATGTGAGTTTGTTGACAAATGACTAGAAAGCAATAAAAAAACACATTTTGGTGGGTCAGTATAGTGTAGAGGTACAGGACATATTACCCAAAATGCTTGAGGTCTGGGGTTTTTGGGAGAAGGGGTCTTTCTGTAATTTGGATCTTCGTACCTTAAATCTGCTAAAAACATTTAAACATTAAATAAAGAGGATTTTATTGGCAACCAATTTGGATTCATGCAGCTTAGTTACCATCAGGTATGAAGCACAGATTTATTATTACAGAGAAAAAGGAAATTCTTAAAAAAAATTACATTATTTGCTTAAAATGCACTCTATAGGAAATAACATTTATGTATTTCAGAGTTTTCTGGATAACAGATTTCTGAATAAAGGATCCTATACCTGTATTTTGACATTTTTCTCGCACATTCCTGCATTTCATCTAAAGAATCTAAATGAAAGGTTAATTCCTTTTCAAAAATAGGAAGCACTTTTAATTTCTTGGTTATATTTATGTAGGAAAACAAAGCAGATCTTATCTCAAGTTACTGTGGAAGAAAATAAAGAAACTATTTGTGTTTGTGAAGTACATTTCACTTTTTCACTTGTCTAGAATGTTTTCGCTTTGCTTGAAATGTCACGGAGGACTGTCAAGAATCAAAATTTCCAAGCCCTGCTGAAAAACAACAGTGTATTTGCATATTAGTAGCTATAATAAGTGAGATCCCATCAGCTATTCTGTTAGCGGGGCAGTGAGTCATTGTCACACAGTGGAGGAATTGTTGCTCTTCTACGAGCAGCATGGCACAGGCAGCCCACGGTAAGCTGCAGCCCCTCATATACTGTTCCTTTGTTAGGCTTCCTCTTTATTTTTGTCTTTTTCTACTATAGGAAACTTTGATGCTAGTGGTTAGTTCACTGGGTGCTGATTGTTATTATTTCACTGCCATTAATATGCATGCATTAACTGAAAATGTCTTATACCAATCTTTATTTAACATAATTTGATGTTTTCTGTAACTCTGCTTACATTTTGACAGCTGTATATCAATTTAATTTGAGTTTTACGCAGACATATCATTATAGTGTTACAAGAGCTTCTGGTATATAAAAAATGATTTTTCAAAAAGGTGCCTTAATTTATATAATGTAGAATAAAATATTGCTTTAAAATGGCTAATGGTTAGTTTCTGTTTTTTTTCTTACTTGTCTGTAGATGGAGGTGTTCTAGTTTATCCCTTCTGCTCCTGCTGCTTGCAAAGCAGCGCCACTACATGATCACATGACTCTGGATATGGACTCAGTCCTGTCAGACTTTGTTCGGTCGACAGGGGCTGAACCAGGTCTGGCAAGGGACTTGCTGGAAGGTAAGGAAATAATTGTATCCTGTGTTTAGCAACACTAGATTTTTATTTATCACAAGAAAATATGAATCTCCTTAGTACATTTTTTGTTACGTAGGATGTTCTCCCAAACATTTGTAAATTGTGAATGGTTATTTTTTGCTGTGATTTATTGCCAGAATACAGATATAAATCAAAGGACAAAATTAAAAAACGGGGGATTTTATTTAAAAAAAAAAACATGTTGACAGGAAGATAAAAGTTAAAAATCTAGCCTGGCATTTTTGCTACTTTTAGCTGCAGTAACCCTACTAACCTGTAAGCACAGTGTGTAAGCCAACATTTATTATTGGTTTCCACACTATAATAAATATGCCCCATAGGGGCTGATTTACTAACTCACGAATCCGACCCGAATTGGAAAAGTTCCGACTTGAAAACGAACATTTTGCGACATTTTCGTATGTTTTGCGATTTTTTCGGCGTCTTTCCGAATTTTTCGTTACCAATACGATTTTTGCGTAAAAACGCGAGTTTTTCGTAGCCTTTACGAAAGTTGCGTAAAATCTTGCGATTTTTCCGTAGCGTTAAAACTTACGCGAAAAGTTGCGCCTTTTTCGTAGCGTTAAAACTTAAAAGGTGCGAAGTTTCGCGTAAGTTTTAACGCTACGAAAAAAGCGAAACTTTTTGCGCAAGTTTTAACGCTACGAAAAATCGCTAGATTTTACGCAACTTTCGTAATGGCTACGAAAAACTTGCGTTTTTACGCAAAAATTGTATTGGTAACGAAAAATTCGTAAAGACGCCGAAAAATTCGCAAAAAATACGAAAAAATCGCAAAATACAGATCTTTACGAAAAAAACGCAATCGGACTCATTTCGACCCGTTCTTGGGTTAGTAAATCAGCCCCATAGTGTCCAAAACTCTATAGACAGGTTAATTGTCTTCAGATGCAGCTGATCCTACTCTCTTGAATGTGATAAGTGCCTTAGATTGCGAACCCCAGTGGGGTATTGCCTCTTTACAGGGTCCCTTTGGTGTTCTGCAATTATCCAGACCCACTGCATTTTGATGTCAGATTGAAAAAGTGCCACTTAGAGCAGACCAGACAAAGAAGCCTGTTAAGCTACTAATTATCCAAGAGTGGCCATCGTTTTGTACAGGCAAAAGATGCAGTTACACCTGAAAAAGTGTATCGCTGTGTTTCAGTCCATGATCTTTGGGGAAGACAGTGGTACTACAAGCTGAGTTACTGTACTACAAAAACTATTATTGCAGATAAACACATTAGCCCAGGAGACAAAACTCAGCAACCCCCAGGAATAGCTCAAGTGGTTGGTCTTCCATGCATGGACTGAATTGCCAGTATGTCTTACATGCCTGCTAACCTAGGTCACATGTATTCCCCCATGGCTTGCCTGCCTAATCTATTAGACTACTCTCGACATACATCTATATAATTATATTGTGGCAGCCTCTCATAGAGCTTCCAGTTATTGTAAAATGGAGTGATATAGTATTGCATACAATATATTATCCCACATGGAAAATACTGAAGAATGAACTAAACTAGGAGTAGTGTAAAACAAAAAGGTGCACATTTTACAGGTTTAGTTACTTCTAGCAACCAATCAATAGGTTGATTTTACTGAATAAACTTCTGATTGGATGCTATTGGTGACTAAACTTTTACTTTTTATAACATTCCCCCAGAGCCAAATAGATGGCAAGCTGGTTAAACCTGTAGAAATTTTTTAAAAGGAAAGAATCATGGAAAGATAGTAAAGAGCAATGATATGATACAACACAATATGGTAATAATACAAAAAGAACATATTGGAATTATGGCTTGTACGTTGCATGGTGCTTTGTGTCTATTTCTTTTTAGAACCTTGCCCAGGACTTTATATGTGAGGCCTAGTGAGTTTTAATAAATCCAAAATCATATACACAATATACAAGGTGGCATGTACACAACTCACAATTTGGCCTATAATACCCCATTGGGCACTTCCTGCTACAGAGGAATTAGAATTTGTGACTGCTCCATACCTAGGCATGCTCCCATTGGCTTTGTAACTAACTAATATGCTGACTTCAGATCAGCAGAAAATTCTTGTGAAGTGAGCAGGACATATGTCTATTTGCTTTTGCAGCAGAAAACACTAGTGTTTGCAAACAGAAGCAGATGGCCTGCTTTATTATATTTAGTGGTGTAACTTAGAACCTATAGTGTTTCTCTGTAGGTTGCTTTTAAACAATGTAAAACTTTTTCCACCTTACATCCAACCAAAAAGACACAATAATTGCTGTGGTTTTCTTTGCATTCTGTGTTAAGCATCCATGTGCTTTTTAACAAATTAAATTGTTGTCACCTCCTGATTTTATTTTGGAAATTGTGTATGTTTTAGCAATTGAGGTGCTGAATGTGCATTAGTGTTTTTTTTTACCATCTTAAATATGTAGATGTAATAACGACATAATGCTAAAAAGGAAGGAACTATGTACCGATGTTGTTTTTGTAATGCAGTACTGGCTTTGTGGTATTTTATGTCAGAAGCCGCAATAAATCATTTTACCACCAAATAAATTTTCTCTTTGTGCCTATATCTAAGCGGTTGCCCAGGCTGTATCAGTGACTCTCAAATGACCTAAAAGTAGGTGAAATGTCAGGTGAACCCACAAAATTAATGCCAGTTTGTTCCAGAAAAACCACAGGGGTACTCTTTAGGGACATAGGCACTATAAGTCACATTTCCCCACCCTTCCAGCACCTAATCGCTTGTTCTTCCAAAGCAGTGGAATAGCATAATAAGATCATAATTCAAGTGACTAGTATGTATGTATTTATAGTAGTATCCATTTTTTGTGTCCCGAACCACTACTCTTGTAACTTAATACAGCAAATATTAAGTCACCTACAAGGGTTCTAAAAACTTTGTAAAACTGTCCTATTCTTCCCCCTCCAAGTAGGAGGCCCAAACTTAATTACAGGTGTAGACATATGTGATCTCAATAAATGAATAATTATACAGATCACTGACAAACTAATTTCTATATCTATTACAAATTTCCCAGTCCAGCAGAGAGCTCAGGTACTGTACAACCCTTGCTATTCTTTATCTTTAACAATGTGCTATTCCTATTTTTCTTTATATTCTCCATATATCTGTTTGAGCCTTATAAGATGCTGTGCTTAGTATATTCTCCAGTATACTTGAGTGGAAATCATTCCTTACTTCTAATGTGGTGGGTATTGTTTTTTAGAGTGAGGGAAATCATTGCTGGCAGTGATCTGTTCTGGATGAAATGCTGTTAGCATCACCTTATTTTTTACCCACAAATAAATTCTTATTTTATCCCTCTTTTGACTCCTGGTAAATGCTTGATGTTTCTAAATCAGTAAAAGGATTACAGCAAATTCTTCTGCTAGCTGTATGAGTGTGAATTGCAGCTGACATTCTGCTTTAACATCAGTTTCCTCTGTTAATCAGCTTTATGGGAAAATTCATTGCAGATTTTGTGTGGTTCAGATTTCATTTTGGACTGGCACTGAGTACTTACAAAATGAACTTCCTAATCATAACTGCCAATTGCTTTATTTTATGTCCTTAAGAAATGTTCCTGTGTCTTGTGAGCTATTGATGTAATTGCTAGGCTGACTGGAAGGGATAAAATGAAAGGCTTTGTGCTCTGATGGGAACTAATAATCTTCTGAAAGAGCTGCATATCAGACGTTACATGCCTGCCTTCCATCTGAATGGTTTCTGGCAGAGGTACTGGGCTGTATTCAAATAAACCCAATAAATAACTTCCCCTATATAAGGCTAGCTACATAAAACTTACATTTCTTTATATGTCTTATAAACCTGCTACTAGAATGAAACATTTTCTCCTAGAATATATTAATTACATTTAGGTACCAGTTGTTTTTGGTGTTAATAAAATATATGGTTGTTGTTAAATGCTGATCAAAGAGTGGATTTTACAGTTACAGATCTGCTGGCAGTGGGGGTTGGTGTCAAAGCATTGCGTACCAAAGACTGAGTGTTCCTAGTCCATAGGGACTAGTATTTCTCCTCCTGGGCTTCATATCTGTACATGACATGGATGTATATACTGAATATATAGATTACATACTAAAAACAACCAATGACCTATATAAGTGGCAGAGGGGGTGTTACCAAAAACAGCTTACAAGTCCTGCCCATTCTTACCGCTGCCTTGTACCTGAGTTCCTCATAAAGTAGAGGAGGTTTAAGAGAGGGCATCACAGAAAAATATTTAACACTTGTGTGGATATCCCAGCTATTGCTGAGACTGACTATCTCAAAGCACTGATCTTTCTTCCTCTTGCTCCATGGTTTATAAATCAACTTTTTTCACTGTTATCCAGGGTTCAGGATGGAGGGCCGAGGGGTAGCAGGGGAGTAGAGTAGGCTGCCGGGACACAGGTAACATGAGGCTGAGGGATCTTCTGTCCTGCAAATGTTAAATTGAGGAGCAGCTCTAGAAGAATGTCTCTTGACAGAACTGCTTTTGATAATTAGAAAAGCAAAGAAGAAATCTTTGTACAGTAATTTTACATGCTGTGTGTTAGCTTTTCTATTGCCTGATATTACTAAATTCTTGGGTTTGGGCAGTTCCTTAAATTGCATAATTTCATACCTCACAAAGTAGGTTGATCCATTATGTTGTTTAGGCTAATGTCAGACGAGGCGTCTGGCATATATGTTTTTGGCAAGCGGAAAAGCTCTTGCCGAAAATAGTGCCAGCCGCCTCCTACCTGTGCCTGCACCGAGTGCAGGCACATGTAGCCGAAATATGCATAAAAACGCGAGAGAAAGTGTCATGTTTTTATACGTATTTCGGCTACATGTGCCTGCACTGGAGCATATCTCATTCATTCCGGTGCAGGCACAGGTAGTAGGCAAAGTCGTTTTTCCGCTTGCCTAAAATATATATTGTAAACGGCGGGAAAACCTTTATGACTTTGATCCTTCTGTGCATGTTTTTTAAAGCCTCCCATAGGACTCCCATAGGTTTCAAAAAATACAGACAGTAGAAAAAATATGAATTTTTTGTAATTGAAAATAATCGTACTTAGATAAATGTGCCCCTAAGTATACTTTATCTTTTCTTATACCTTTACCGTCTCGTGCTACTGTTATTTCTCGGTCTTATTCTAAAATCCACTTGTGTGTTTTAAAAGTATTTAAATAACACACTGGGACAACAACAGTGGGGGTTGGAGGAAAGCAACTAGTTGGCATTATTTAGCTATGTACTTTAATTGGTACATGCACCACCCAGTTATGGAACCCTGGTACAGTGACGTATAATAATATAAAATTATGGAATTATAGCTGTTTTCTTTAATGTTTCTGTTATTGAGTTCTTTGAATTCTTCTTTCCATTTTCCAATGGAAAATCATCATGTTATTAGCTTACAAATCTAGAAGAAAGGTTACTTACTTATTCTACAAATGTTGAAGGACAACTGAGTAATCAGTCATATATAGTACGTAAACCTTATTTTTATAAACGCAGGTATGGTGGCACTATTAGGGGGAAAAATTCAAATGAAATGTAAATGTGTAAATATTATATGTGATACAGAACAATGTGTTCTTGGTGTATTGCTCAACCTTTACTTTCTCAAGCCTTTTTTGTGCTAAAAAAAAGGCTTGATTGGCAAAATACCCCAAACACTCCCAGTTTTAAAATGCATAAATTGGCAGACATATTATACTTATTGTTCCTTAAATCTACAAATAAACCATGGTATCTTTGTGACTGGTAAACTGTTCTGAGATTTATCTAGCATTTTTCGGCTAGCGGCTCTTGCCAGTGTTCCAGACAACACATTTGCTGGTTTTACATTATGTACTTTTCATGTTGTCAGCTGCTAATTTCTACTAATGGCGTTGGCAAAAAGCTCATCTCTCATACTGAATGCTTTAGCATCCTCTTTTGTATTCAAGCACCTTCCAGATGAAGTAAGTGGTGCAATGCACACCGGCAGTAAATCACATTAAGAACTGATATAGATTTTCTCTGGTATACATCATGGCATATAAGTACTACAACCATTTCAGCAACGCAAACTTATTTAGCTGGCAGATCTACAACTGGTAGCTTAGGTTTCCTTGTGGATCACATTCTATGTTTAAATTATAGTAGATGCAGGTGGTAGTGTAATAACTAATTCTGAGTTTTCTCCTAGTCTAATAACCCATAGCAACCAGCAACATTTATTTATAAAGCACCAGCATATTCCGCAGCGCTGTACAATAAGTGGGTTTCATACATTGGACATGCAGAGTAACATATAACGCAATCAATAACCGATACAAGAGGTGAAGAGAGCCTTGCCCAAAAGAGCTTGCAATCTACAAGGAGAAAGGGTTGAGAGACCAGAGTTGACTAGAGTTGTGTCACAGGGTATTGCTTTTAGCAGTACGCTGAGGTTATGTTAAACTTGACTAGGGTAAGCTTCTCTAAATAAATGCGTTTTTAGAGATCTCTTGAAGGCAGAGAGATTGGGAGAAAGTCTGACAGTTTGTGGTAGCGAATTCCATAGAAGGGGGGCAGCCCTTGCAAAGTCTTGAATGCGAGTGTGTGAGGAGGGAATGAGAGAGGAGTTGAGGAGCGTAACAAGCAGGTTGGATGGTACCTAGAGATGAGTTCAGAGATGTAGGGTGGGGCCGAGTTATGAACTGCTTTGAATGTGAGAGTCATTAGTTTGAATTTTATCCTGGATGGTAGGGGAAGCCAGTGCAGAGATTGGCAGAGTGGCATGGCAGAGAGACTGGCAGAGTGGCATGGCAGAGGAGGAGCGGCTGGAGAGGTGTATGAGCCTGGCAGCAGTATTCATTATGGACTGGAGAGGGGACAGTCTTTGGAGGGGAAGGCCAATTAATAGGGAGTTACAGTAGTCCAGGTGAGATATTATAAGAGAGTGAATAAGAATTTTGGCAGCAGATTGGGTGATAAATGATCGTATTTTGGAAATATTTCTTAGGTGAAAGTAACATGATTTGATAAGTGACTGGATATGAGGAGTGAAGGACAGGGCGGAATCAAGGATTACCCCAAGGCACCGGGCCTGGGAAGATGGGGTGATGGTAGAATTGTTAACCGTTATATATACCTTGGGAACAATGTGGGCATTGGATGGGGGAAAGAGAACCAATTCAGTCTTAGAGAGGTTTAATTTAAGGTAACGTTGGGACATCCAAGTGGAGATGGCGGACAGGCAGGAAGAGACACGAGTTAAAAGCTCTGGGTTGAGATCAGGAGAGGAAAGATAGATCTGAGTATCATCAGCATAGAGGTGGTACTGAAAACCAAAAGAACTGATTAGTTTGCCAAGTGAGGAGGTATAGAGAGAAAATAGTAAGGGGCCCAGGACAGAGCCTTGAGGAACCCGACAGAAAGAGGCAAGGGAGAAGATGATTCACCATTGTAAGAGACACTGAAGGATCGATCTGAGATAAACTTAGTGTTTGCCTATGGCAGGAATTAAATATAGGGCTGCCTTATTCCTGACATGACACCACTAAAAGCAAAAACTTTGTACAAAATGAAAATTTGTAGTGTGATAGTATTTGAGAGGTGTTTGCTTTGCAAACTGTGTTAATTTAGAACAATGTGAAGGAACCTCTGTGGCCAGCCTCTCCTTTTTCAAGGAGAAAAAAAACCTCCTTTAAGAAATTAGTATGTAAAAGTTAACCTGTACTTTATTTAATGTTTTATATAATTTGTATTTATGTGAAAACTTTTTTCCTCTCTTGAGCAAAAATCGTGGCTCACAGCTTATACCAAAGCAGGAGGGAGACTTAGGGGCACATTCATTAAAGTACGACAGGTCCGAATACAGTTTTGCGTATTTCGTGTATTCTGTGTGATATTTTCGTTAATTTGCGTGACTTTGCTACAAATTGTGCAACAAAATCGTATTTGTTGCAACAAGTACGAACGTTTCGGATTCATTCAAGCTTCATTATCGTGACTTTCTTTGGGTCAGGTTGGAGCTGCAGAGTGCCATTGAGTCCTATGGCAGGCTTCCAAATTCATGCACTGAAGGATCAAAGTCAGAAAGATTTTCGCGCCGTTTCTGATCGTTCAGATGCGAAAATTTGGGATCGTTCCACAATATTTTCGTACGACCACGATGCGAATTTTCACGCAATTATCATACATCAGAAATTATCGTGGTTAGTCTGTATTTTTTCCAGTCGTGCTTTTAATTGGTGAAAATTTGCACTTTGATGAATGTGCTGCATAGTCTAAAACAAAATCCAAGTAAACTTTACCTGCTTTGCTTCAGTTTTTCAAACACGACACGCATGTCTAGGATTTGTCTATTTCATCCTTTACACATAATTTATGACAGCAGTACTTAGTTTTGGTTAATAAGATCTTTTATTCTTTCATATCTGAGCTGTTTCCATGAAAGAGTGGAGGAGACCACATCTGAAAAATCTTATGTTAAACCTAATTATATTTCTGAAATGCCTTAAGCCAGAGGAACTTTACACCTGCTTGTTTCCGTGTCATTATCAGGAAGTTGCTAACTAACTCCTCAGAATAGCAGTCATTCTGTTGATCAAGATAACATCAGTTTCGCACATCAGCTCATTTTAGCAGGTTTCTGTGATGTAGACAATCTATTTCTATCTATTTCTATTCTACAGTATCTGGCGTGCCAACAAAATGATTGCCTGGAGATGTATTCATCATTTAGGGAAGTGTTAACAAACTTGAAATATTGGTCCATCTTGCTCTGTTTATTGTGGCATGAATTAATTAATAAACATAATAAAGAAACATTATGTTTATAATTTTAGGGGGCTGCTGTTGCTTAATTAAACACAGCTCTGTAGAGAGATAGCTAACCAGACTAAGCCATAACTGCATGGCTGTCTCTTTGTCTGGCTATATATCAAAACTGACTAGACCAGACCAATTATATATCATATGTGCATTGCAATGGTAGTATGGCGTGGTCTCCAAAGCTCTGAAAACAATAAGAAGTTACTTTGGGGTGCTTAAATTCTTAAATATTTTTTTATGACACTGCTATGGCTTTAAGTCCATTTAAGTGCTGTCAAAACCTCTGTCAAGAGTCAATACTGTGGTGAGTGGGAGAAGGGAAGGTGAGTCCTTCAGGCAGGGGCTGTTACGGGACAGAGGAGGCGTGGACAGGACAGGAGCAGACGTAGACTAGACGACACAGGACGGGACGAAGGCAAGATCAGGCAGGACCAAAGAAACAGAACAGGCAAGGCTAGACAAGGCAAAAAGTAAGGACTGAGGAGAGAGGAGCAAGGAGCGAAAACAAGAACAAGATAAAGGGAGTAGGGACAAGGAAGCAAGGCTAAGGAGCAGAGAAAAGAAGAACAAGACAAAGGAGCCAGAACGGGAAACACCAGCTAGGGTCAGGCCACAGTGCTGAATGTAATCAATGTTCAGGCACTGAGTGTTAGGAGGGCTGGGCTTATATAGGGCAAAGTCAGCCCTGATTGGCTGACCCCACCTAGCCAATAAGGCTGCTGGGGTAATATTATGAAACCCAGGACACTGGTGAAAGGGATTACAAAGCAATCCCCTCTCAGTCAGAGAGAGCAGCCAAGAACCAGTAGGTCCTGGGATCAAACCCCAGCAGAGCCTGACAACCTCAAACTGAAAATCATCCATTGATGGGCAGAGTGAGTGTTGGCCACCTTAGTAGTCAGGCCCCATTATGGATGTATTAACCATATGGGTGAAATGAATCCTTATGAAAACATATTTGGAAATATGTATGTGAATAACTTTTATAGAGCTTAACTACATGGGAGATTTTGTAGGATGTGTTGGATCGACAGAACGTATCCTACAAGTTAGGTGTAGTTGCATGGGTTAAAAAATAGAGACTGATAGTAAACTACATGGAAGTGATTTATACTACATGGAAGCTTTGCCATCATAGACACAATGCGCCTGTGGGAAGGGTACCCTGCATGCTGCGTCTGCATCCAGCAAGATAAAATCTGATGGTGTTTTTCTCTCTTTGAAATACATTGACTGTCAGATGTAGATGCAGGAACAAAACTCACCATCTGACTTTATCTGATCGAACTTGCATTAAAGGTGTGGGGATCAGATTTTGTAGGATGCTACAAAATCTTGCTGTTGTGTAACTAGATTTTGTGTGTCAGATAATTTGAATTTTACATGTTTGTTTACATGCTAGGAAACATTTTTAGACTGAGAAGGTTGGTGTACCGCAAGCTAATTGTAAACCGTGCACTTAAGTCTTTCCTATGGGGATGACTGTGAGGGTGCTAAAGGTTAGATGACTGATGACTCATTCTGGTACAGCGGAGGTTTTTAATCAAAGAAAATAGTTTAAATAGTAGTAAGAAGCCATAGGAAATGTAATGTTATATTTCTGTAAAGCACTGTTGTGTACAGTGATATGAGCAATGTGGAAATAGTAAGTCAGACTGTGGTTACTGCCACAAACAGCCTGATAGCTCTGCTCTTCATAAAACCAAGGTAGATTATTGCAGAGAAAGTTCTGTATGAATGTGTATACTGTAGATAAAGGGGGTTCAATATTCACATCAATATTCACTGCAGTATAAGCTTTATTGTACCATACCAAATAGAAACAATGCTTCAGGGGTACACACCTCCCTTTGTCAGGTTGCAAATTGAGATTGAAAACTAACTAAGTTTGCCCAAATGTCCCAGAGGAACACTTTACAGGCTGTAGTCCTGCTTTATGAATTTAAAGTAGTATCAATAGACATATTTAGCTCATGTTTATCTTTTAACAAATATGTTTGTTTTTTTGGTGTGTTGAAAATTAATAGCTGTAATATCTACCACAATCTGTCTTCCTTTCACATCAACCCAATTAATATTTGGTTTAAACAAAGACAGATGTCACAACTTGTATTGCACTATGCTAGATTAGTACTGCACCTCCTCTGCACTTCCTAAAGTGGAATGTTCAGGCTGTCGGTCTGCACATGTGTATGGCCTCCTTTAGGTACACTCTCTCAACAGAGACAAAACTAGCAGATACAACTAGGTTCTTCTTTACATTTATATACAACCATTATCTAACAGGCAGGCACCATTAATATCCTTGTCTAAATGGAAATTCAATCATGCAGTCACTATTTAGTTTAAGATCATTACACTAAGTTGAGTTAAAGTTTTAAAAACAAATAAATATTTCAGTGCAAATACATTATAGAAGTATCAGACAATGGTCAACTTATATAATAACATGGAAATTGTTACACTTCTGTAGAAAACAACCAAATTTGTGCATTACTATGCCAGTAAATCAGAATGTTTTATTTGACCAGGTTAGCACTTTGTACAGTGGCTTGCAAAAGTATTCGGCCCCCTTGAACTTTTCCACATTTTGTCACATTACAGCCACAAACATGAATCAGTTTTATAGGAATTCCACATGAAAGCCCAATACAAAGTGGTGTACACGTGAGAAGTGGAACGAAAATCATACATGATTCCAAACATTTTTTACAAATAAATAACTGCAAAGTGGGGTGTGCGTAATTATTCAGCCCCCTGAGTCAATACTTTGTAGAACCACCTTTTGCTGCAATTACAGCTGCCAGTCTTTTAGGGTATGTCTCTACCAGCTTTGCACATCTACAGACTGAAATCCTTGCCCATTCTTCTTTGCAAAACAGCCCAGCTCAGTCAGATTAGATGGACAGCGTTTGTGAACAGCAGTTTTCAGATCTAGCCACAGATTCTCGATTGCATTTAGATCTGGACTTTGACTGGGCCATTCTAACACATGGATATGTTTTGTTTTAAACCATTCCATTGTTGCCCTGGCTTTATGTTTAGGGTCGTTGTCCTGCTGGAAGGTGAACCTCCGCCCCAGTCTCAAGTCTTTTGCAGACTCCAAGAGGTTTTCTTCCAATATTGCCCTGTATTTGGCTCCATCCATCTTCCCATCAACTCTGACCAGCTTCCCTGTCCCTGCTGAAGAGAAGCACCCCCAGAGCATGATGCTGCCACCACCATATTTGACAGTGGGGATGGTGTGTTCAGAGTGATGTGCAGTGTTAGTTTTACGCCACACATAGCATTTTGCATTTTGGCCAAAAAGTTCCATTTTGGTCTCATCTGACCAGAGCACCTTCTTCCACATGTTTGTCTCCCACATGGCTTGTGGCAAACTGCAAACGGGACTTCTTATGGTTTTCTGTTAACAATGGCTTTCTTTTTGCCACTCTTCCTTAAAGGCCAACTTTGTGCAGTGCACGACTAATAGTTGTCCTATGGACAGATTCCCCCACCTGAGCTGTAGATCTCTGCAGCTCGTCCAGAGTCACCATGGGCCTCTTGGCTGCATTTCTGATCAGCGCTCTCCTTGTTCAGCCTGTGAGTTTAGGTGGACGGCCTTGTCTTGGTAGGTTTACAGTTGTGCCATACTCCTTCCATTTCTGAATGATCGCTTGAACAGTGCTCCGTGGGATGTTCAAGGCTTTGGAAATCTTTTTGTAGCCTAAGCCTGCTTTAAATTTCTCAATAACTTTATCCCTGACCTGTCTGGTGTGTTCTTTGGACTTCATGGTGTTGTTGCTCCCAATATTCTCTTAGACAACCTCTGAGGCCGTCACAGAGCAGCTGTATTTGTACTGACATTAGATTACACACAGGGGCACTCTATTTAGTCATTAGCACTCATCAGGCAATGTCTATGGGCAACTGACTGCACTCAGACCAAAGGGGGCTGAATAATTACGCACACCCCACTTTGCAGTTATTTATTTGTAAAAAATGTTTGGAATCATGTATGATTTTCGTTCCACTTCTCACGTGTACACCACTTTGTATTGGTCTTTCACGTGGAATTCCAATAAAATTGATTCATGTTTGTGGCTGTAATGTGACAAAATGTGGAAAAGTTCAAGGGGGCCGAATACTTTCGCAAGCCACTGTATGTACTGTATGTATGTATGTATAACTTTATTTATAAAGCGCCACAAGGGTACGCAGCGCTGTACAATCTTACAGAATACAAAATTACACACAGGGAGGACAAGTGATATAATAAATAAATACAATAAATATATATATATAAGTGCCATGTGGTTTGAGACACAGTAGGAAGGAGGTCCCTGCCCCATAGAGCTTACATTACGATAAATTCCAGTTGTTTTCATATTGTTTTGAAAAATGTATGAAACAGAAAAATATTGTTTAGAAGGTACAGGTATGGGACCTGTCATCCAGAATGCTCGGGACCTGGGGTTTTCAGATAAGGGATTCTTCCGTAATTTGAATCTCCATAACTTAAGTCTGCTAAAAATCATGTAAATATTGAATAAACCCAATAGGCTTTTTTTGCCTCCAATGAGAATGAATTATATCTTAGTTGGGATCAAGTATAAGGTTCTGTTTTATTATTACAGAGAAAAAGGAAATAATTTAAAAAATGGTTTATAATGGAGTCTATGGGAGATGGCCTTTCTGGATAACGGGTTTTCAGATAAGGGATCCCATACCTGTACAATATTTGCTGATATATTCAATACAAATATGTCTGTATGTTACTCCTTTCTTTAATTTTGACCAGTGTAAATGATAACGAAAGCCTAATTCAATAGGAATTCACAATGAATGAAAAATGGATCCTTTTCACCACACCACCTTCATACCTGTCTTGTGCATGTGCAATATAACATTTTAAAATTTTTGTACACTACTTATTCAGATTAACCCTTTGCCACCCGAAAGCAAGAAGATATTTATAAAAAAAAATCTTTTAAATGATTTAAAGGAAAACTATACCCCCAAACAATGTAGGTCTCTATAAAAAATATATTACACAAACAAGCTAACAAACAAGTAAACCCCGCTTCATCGAAATAAACCATTTCCATAAAAATATACTTTTTTAGTAGTATGTGCTGGGTACACCTTAATAGAAAAATGCAATTTTAAGAATTAAGGACCGCCTTCTGAGATCATAGGATTAATATTGCACACAAACAAGCCAAGGCACACATACATGTTAGGCCCCATCAGCCAATGAATGGACAGAGTTCTGCCTTTTTGCTCCCACACTACTTCCTGTTACAGTTAGAGCTGCATTATTTCTGGTCATGTGATCTCTGAGGGAGCACCCAGCCCATCACTAAATGGTGGATAAAGGGAAAGGATGTAAAAGGGCAATATTTACTAATATATTATATTCCAGTTTGGTGAGATTCTGTAGTAGGTCACTTATCATTATATAACCTATTTGTTGGTAAAGTATTCATTTTAGGAGCATAGTTTTCCTTTAACTTGTATTACACAGCCTGCCAGATTTGGAATAAAATTAACAAGGCATCAGAGGAAGAGGTCCAAGGCAGGAGCTGACTGGGTAATTCTACTTCAGTACTTTCTCTATGGTTACCCTACTGATAAAACCCTGAGAAGCCAAGCTGCAGTCAGTGTGTGCTCATAAAACCTGTAATTGTCCTTGACAGGCCCAATTCTGAAGATTTTTATTATTAGCTACTAGGAGTTCATTCTTATATTGGTTACAATATTAATATCTGTACAAAGTGGGAATTCTAATACACATACTGCTAGTCTTAGTATTTTGAGCTTCTTAAAGTAGGTCACTAATGTGTTCTTGATATTGTTTTATCTTTAGGAAAAAACTGGGATCTCACTGCAGCTTTAAGTGACTATGAACAACTTCGACAGGTGCACACAGCAAATTTGCCTCAAGTATTTAATGAAGGTAAATACTACAAGCAGCAGGAGAAAGAAATCACCCAGCATGTCAACAAGATCGAGAAACCAAACCTCCAAAGACAGGATGACATTGCTCAAGGTAATACTGTATAGCACATAAACAAACCTTGCACAGCTCAGCTATACAATCAACAATACACAATCTACTGTAGGAACGATTGAAAGAGATCACAGAGGAGGGGGAATCTGTCTCTGCTTAGTACAAGAAAAGTGATTTTGAGAAATTATTGCAGATGTTGATGCTTTCCTCTATAACTTCCCAAATAGAAAATTCAGCAGGAAAGGTATAGTATTGTTACTCACAGATGTGATGTTCAGTGGAGAATGCCCAACGTTAAAGGTGTTCTAAAGGTGGCCATACAGGGGCCGATTGCAGCTGCCGATATCGGTCCCTTAGACCGATTCGGCAGCTTATCTGCCCGTGTAGGGGCAGCAACGAGGGGCATGCCTGACCGGTATCTGGCCTGAAATTGGCCAGATATCGATGGGGCAGGTTAAAAGATTTAGTCGGATCGGGCGCATTGGCTCGTTGATGCGGTCCCCTAACCGACTGCGCCCATTGCCGCCGTTGTAATTAGCTTACATTTCGGGAGAAGATTCGCTCACTTGGCGACCTCGCCAAGTGTATGGCCACCTTAATGTGGCATGTAATTCCCAACTTAATTGGCATTTAACCCATAGTTTGCTGTCTGAGGCCTATTTTGGTATTAGTAAATGTAGAATCATGTTCTCTTCTTGAATGTATATGGGCTCATGTATGTCCACAAGTGCGAGAGAAATCTGTTTTTTTCCCAGAATTCCAATGTCATACCAGCAATGTTCCCTCAAAATCCTTCTTGGCTGTGTGCGCAAAGAAATGATTTTGCGCACACATTTCAAACTTGCGTACTCAGATAAAAATAAATGCGTTTTCACAAGAAATTCTTTGTGCACACCATAATGTCCTGTGTGCGCTGTACTAAACATTTGTGCATGCGCATGAAAACATTTAGAGGGAACATTGCATGGTGGTCTTAAAGGGCTTTTACCCATTGCTACCGCAATTGCATACCAGTTTGTCTGCCATAATTTTAAGTGTTTGTTTTGCAAGTGAAGTGTGCACCCTAGTCTTTCTGCACAACTGAACTGTGGCAATTGATGCAGGGCACTGAGTGAGCCCTGGACAGGAACTATCACCTGGTCTAGAGATGGCAGTAGATACAAGGTTCCCCTGTGTCAATAGACGCAACAGGAGGCAGGAAGGACTGTGTGGTATGCAGTCTATGTCATTTATGGTTCTCAATAGCAAGAATGGTTCTCAATAGTAAAAATGAAATTCTTTCTCATATAAATGATAACATGTTGCCTAGAAATTGTTTGTTGGTGCTGGATAAACATATGCAGACTTAAAATGTAAAATGGTCCTTTAATAACTAAACATTGCAACTAAATTCTCAGCTTGAGCTTGATTCATGCAGAATAGTACCATCAGAAGGCTCTGGATATTTATATACTTTGTCTATGTATCCTAATGGTGAAATTGTACAGTATGATTCACTTGTATGAGAGTATGCTGTGCCTGTTTTGTCTAGAAAAGAGACTCTCCAGAGGCATTTCCCATGCCAGCTCAGCCATTGTTTCCCTTGCTCGGCTTCATGTGGCCAATGAATGCAGTAGCGAGCCATTTCCTCTTGAAATGCCCATCTACACATTCCAACTACCAGACCTCAGTGTGTATAGTGAAGACTTCAGAAGCTTTATTGAACGGGACTTAATTGAGCAATCAACAATGGTGGCTTTAGAACAGGCAGGTAAGCAAATTTGTATATTTATAATTGTTTCTGATTATCTTTAAACAAGTTAGCAAGAGAGAAATCCCAGAAATCATCCTTTCCGACTTAAATTAAGTAAATTCGTTGTTTAAGTAATTGTTTAAGTAAAACATGGTTTCCATAATTTTATTTTAAATTAGGAATATATTTTCTGGTCCTATAATTTAATTGCAGAATTTCCACAGATGCGCAGTCTGTTATCCTGCATGCTTAGGGCCAGGTGTTTTCCAGATAAGTGGTCTTTCTATGTGAAACACAATTCTCAAGGATAAGAAAAACATTAAACATTGGATCATTTTGCAGTCGACATGCATTAGCATTAATAAGATTGCACCCCTTAGCTAAGCTAAAAGTAGGCAAACCAGACAAAAATGAAGAAGTATTTATTTGAAAACAACGCAGTGGGTAATTACATTGCCTTATTTTTGAGCTTTCTCATTTAAGGGTTTCTGGATAATGGATCCCATAGCTGCATATAACTGCTAGGTTTGATTTTGTTTATTAGTTTTTTTCCTATAGTTTCCAAATAAATCCTTTAGTATATATGTGATATTTTTTTTACACCTTCTAAAGCACAAACCCCAATGAATGCCTTGCTACCCTCTGGGAAATAGGAGTAGTTATTCATGTGACCTAGTTTGGATAGCCTTCTTGCTTGCAGTTGCATTTTGATCACTATCCCTGCAGCAGAATCAGCTGAGCATCCATGCTGGGTTACCAGTAAAGTGAGGTTACATGGTCTCTCTTATACTTTCATGCGTGGCATTACATTTTGTATTTCAAGGACAGATCTAAATGATGAATTACCTAACAGACACCACTGGGAAGGGAAACTGATTCCATAAGCATCAGTTTAACATGAAAATTATGTTTGGAAGTCTTTTTGAAGGTCATTGTTACCCTGAATTCCTGACTTTGTCATATATTGTATGGTGGTAGTACTTTGAGCTATGAGAGCAGGCAGTATCTGTTTGGTTATTGTGTTCATCTACATGACTGATGTAGACATAAGTTTAGTTTGGGTGAATATAAGGTTTCAGGCTGTTTGTTTAGTTTGAAATTAAGCCCGCAATACTAAGGGGGAAATTTACTAAGCTTGCCTACAAAAAATTGATTTCTTGCAAAAATAATTTTTTTATGCTTTATCGGTTTTCTCAGTAGCATTTTCTTACCTAACCATCTTAGGTAACAAAAACCTATCTATCCAGTGGGACATATTTAAATTATGTAATAATTTACAAGAATTCAGAAAAGACCAGACTGGTGGGAAGAATCAAGAATATGTGTCAGTAATGTATAAATCCATTTGAGGTACCCAGTGTTTACTGGAAAATGTAATAGATAGATAGATAGATAGATAGACTGGTAACTCCAATACCATATTATAGTGCTATATCACTGATCAGAAGGGCAGACCTGTGGTTTCAAGGTAAATGAATGGCAGATTGAAGCACCTTAAAAAAAATGTCATGTAAATATTTTCAGTAAGTTCTGAAATATGGCAATACCATTTTTTTACTTAGTGCACAAATTTATTTAAATCTATCATATCTATTTTTTATTATACAGTGCTTAGTAGTGCCACAAGCTAATGTTGTTTTCAGGGTTTTCATTACAAGAATAGATTCCAGTGATAACGCATACCCTAACCTACTAATTAAACCCCTAGATGTTGAACTGACTTATTCCTGGGCCTTGAGAAACAGCAGCCTCTTATAATGTTTTATGATCATGTAATCTAGATCAACGTATCCCTAATTAAAGCTTCTGCCTATTATGTGTATCTTATTAGTAAATATTGACTAAAAAAAAAAAACAAACAAAATACTTGTGACTAGGTAGGTAAAGAGACATAGCATCAGAACCAGCTGTCCCAGACATGCAATTATACAGTAATTTTCAGTTTTAAGCTCAAAGTATAATGTCTGCAGTAAATGGTTACATGATGAAGATAAATGCAATATGAATACAGTTACCCTAGGATAACTACTGTAAAATTAGCAGGTCACATAGCGTTCATTATACAGAGAAACCCCACTGCCTGATGGAATTACTCATGAAATTTGAGGAGATTTGATATAAGAAGAATGTTATTGGCTTACACTTAAAGAGTACACATCACACAGATATAAAAAGCTGTATAATAAAGTTTCTTTTAAAATGAAACATGAAACATAAATTCTTTTTTTTTTTTTTTTTTTTTAAATTAATCATCCATACCTGTTATACGTATATTCAAAATTTTCATCTGTCAATCACATACTGCCTTTCGTGCCTCTATGGCTCAGACATAGCAATCACTTTCACTTGCCATTCTGCACTTCCTAGATGTCAATGCCCTTCTCACATGCCCCTTCTCTGTTCACTGTGAGTATGGACATGGCAATAAGGACCCCTATGTGGTGCATAATCAAGATAGTAATGTGAGATAATGCAGCGCTTGCTTTAATAACAGTGTCCACAAAATGGCGCCTGCTTGCTTGGTTGCTGTGATTGTGAATTTCAAGACTGACAGAAAAAAAATTTAAATAATTTATATAGTTAAATTAAAATTTAGTTTGCTCAACTAACATCATAGAAAGGTAAAAATAAAAAGTAAAAATAAAATTATTCCTTTGAGTGACCGATCCCCTTTAAATTAGGCAACCCCTCCCCTGCAATCATTTTAAACTAAGAATAACCCCAATGAAAGCACAATTTTTTTTTTTTTAAATCGTATATTTTTTCAAATTTATAGAACTTTGCGTAATGAGCACGATAAATTGCGCAACTTTTGCGCGTCTTCGTTAACTTCCGCAAGAAAGTTGTATTTTTCGCAAAGACTACAACCATTTCGAAATTCATTCAAGCTTTGGTATCGTAACTATCTTTTGGGCCGGTTGGATCTGTGTGCCATTGAGTCCTATGGAAGGCTTTCAAAATCATACATTGAAGTTTCAAAGCCAGAAAGGTTTTCGCGCCGTTTACGATCGTTCGGATCCACAAATTTTGTGGCTTTCGGATCGCAACCACAATATTTTCGTATGACCGAGAAAAGAATTTTTGTGACATTTTTCACATCAGGAATTATTGTAGTTATTCCGAAATTTTTCCAATCATGATTTTAACCACACAAAATTTGTGCTTTCATGAATTGGCCCCTTAGTGTATAATTACATTTATGTTTTACTACCAAAGTTCATAACCTTGCACTTATTTTCTAATTTGCTGCCCAGTTTTCCAATTTAGTCAAAGTGTTCTGCAATGTGCAACATTCTGCACGGAAATTATAGTTTTGCACAATTTAGTACAGGTATGGGATCCCTTATCCGGAAACCCATTATCCAGAAAGTTCAGAATTATGGAAAGGCAATCTTCCATAGACTCCATTATAAGCAAATAATTCTAATTTTTAAAAATGATTCCTTTTTCTCTGTAATAATAAAACAGTACCTTGTACTTGATCCCAAATAAGATATAATTAATCCTTATTTGAGGTAAAACAAGCCTATTGGGTTTATTCAATATTTAAATGATTTTTAGTAGAATTAAGTTATGGAGATCCAAATTACGGAAAGACCCCCTAATCCGGAAAACTCCAGGTTCCAAGCATTCTGGATAACAGGTCCCATACCTGTATAATCAAGAAAATAGAGACAGTACTTACAATGTCAAGGTCATTAATAAACAAATTGAAAAGCAAAGGGCTCTGCAGTACAATGTTGGAACACACTCATATTATGGTGTTTTGCAATGTATTCAGGAAACATATCCCTTATTACCCCTTCCATGATAGTAATATTGCATATTTTTCTCCTCAAAAATAAAAAAAATCTCCTTAGAGGTATTCCTGACTATGGTTAACAACATAATTATCATAAAAATGTATGTTTTTCTTTCTTCCATGTAGGGAGACTAAACTGGTGGTCAACTACATGCTCAAGTTGCAAACGTCTTCTGCCCTTAGCAACAACTGGAGATGGAAATTGCCTTTTACATGCTGCCTCTTTGGGTAAGAGCTGCTGAGTGATTAAGTAAAGTCTGAACTGCAGTCTGTTACAGAGTACTTAAATATCATGGACTCTGTCTGACTTATACAGCATTTTGCCATTACTGGAGCTCATTATAATAATTTTTACAGATAATATTGAAAGTTGATACTATCGCTTTAAAGTGCTGCTACATTTTCTGTCCCTCATCACAGATATGACATTTGTGCTGTTAGTATGCATGTGCCACTATTACCTTGCCCACTGACTGTAGGTTTGAAAGCTCCCTCTATCTATTGATTTCTGAGCATGCTCCTATTCCCTGCAAGATTAAACTGAGCAGAATTGTGGTCTTAGTTTTAGTACAGACTGCTGCTTTATGGGTAACTGAGATATAACTAGTCACCAAAGAAATAGATTTAACGTTAATACAAGAGCATCTAATAAGGTATTTTATTTAGTAATTCTAGTTAAGAAAGAATGTTTATTGGGCTTTCCTTGTCCTTTCATAATCCTGGTATAGATTCAGGTTTATTTAGGACTACTTTTCATGACAAATCTCACCCAATGAAACTCTCGAGCTTGAGATATAGAAATGTCTAGAAAAACAAATAGGCATTCTCCCCAGTCCCACCCAGGCTAGTAACTCTGTCTACTGCTTTGGCCCCCAAGCAGGGACACAGTAGCATTGTCCCAAGGGGAAAAAGGTTGTGCCAGTTTTCTGAGTTTTTAATGTTCCCTTTCCTAGGAATGTGGGGATTTCATGATAGAGATCTGGTTCTGAGGAAAGCCCTTTATACCATGATGAGGAGTGGAGCTGAGAGGGAAGCACTGAAAAGACGGTGGAGGTGGCAACAGACACAGCAGAACAAAGAGGTAACCACCTAGTTTTATTTTGCTCTTATTCTGCTGGTAAGTGAATTGTATATAATACTGAAATATGCTTTGATTTGATCTCAATTCAACATAAAAATGCATCCCTGTGTGTTAGTTACACTCTTCTTTGTGTGTCGTTATACAGTGCCTGAAAAATTGCTGTGTTTGTACTCTGCATGTGCCTATAGGTATAGGCCTGTTTGTAGGTTAAGATTCATTAATTTGTCCATTGTATTTTACCTTTAGTTGGGTTTGTGCAGAACTGCTTCTTTGCATTTTCTGAATACTCCTATGACCTCAAAATAGTATATCTAGAGGTCCTGGTGAACTTCACCTTATACAGTCATACATTTATTGGGAGGGCAGGGTGTTAATGTCTAGGCACAGGGCAATTTAGGAAGGGGAAATATTTTTTGCAATACAGGGTATTGCTCAGAAAGAGACAGGTAGATCATGGATGATCAGACAACAGGCACAGATGGACAACATCAATGTAATAATAAGAACAGCACTTCTCAGTTCTTTGTTAAACAAAGTCTCATTTGTTTAATTAACTAGCAGGCCTCACCAATTTTAAATTGTGCATGCAAATTTAGAACTAGGTATCTGCAAACATCATTGTTAAATAGCCTTTACAAAAAGTCACAATCAGAACAATTGTAATGCAGCATTGGGACTCCTTGTCTAAGTACCATTTTCATCACTGTATGGTGAACAAGGTGTCCATTTGTGTCTGATATTTCCCTATATGGTGAACAAGGTGTCCATTTGTGTCTGACATTTCCCTAAATGGTGAACAAGGTGTCCATTTGTGTCTGATATTTCCCTATATGGCGAACAAGGTGTCCATTTGTGTCTGACATTTCCCTATATGGCGAACAAGGTGTCCATTTGTGTCTGACATTTCCCTATATGGTGAACAAGGTGTCCAGTTGTGTCTGACATTTCCCTATATGCTGAACAAGGTGCCCATTTGTGTCTCTCTGAACATCTTACAAGGGAGGAGGCTGGCCACAAAGTCAGAGATATACTGTTCTAGGAAAGTCTTACAAAGTGTCAGCCTAATTAGGATGTGTTTGTATCAAAGGGCTTTAAGGATGGTTGAAGGCTGACTTTCAGCCAAAGTTTCACCCACGTTTTCATCATTAGCATGCATGGTTGTTTTATATAGTACCCCCCACTATTTTAGAAGTAACCCCAGGATGTTTAAAGGGGACCTGTCACTATAAAAAAAAAAAAAAAAAATTTTTAGGGTAAATGTTAATTTTAAAGGTAGTTGTCACTTGATAATTTGTGCAAGCGGATGCAATACAAGAGCACCTAATGAATATAATATATTGTTTTCTTCCAGTGCCACCCTGTCCTTTAGAAAACTAAACCCAACTAAATGTGAATATTTGCACATGCCCACACATATCACCTTTTATCTAGGAAAGAATACAAGCCTTGTTTAAAGCACTGTAGCCGTACAAGTGGAAATCGACTCATTCTTTGTATAATTGAATTTAACAATAAAGCAATATTTGCTTTCATTGTTTGAGGCAGTCTTTGTTTCATTTCAGTAGCTCATTTTAATCACAAAATGAAGTGGTCATTTTAATCAATTCAACTGCAGATTTCACTTTAGTTGCCTAGTAAATAAAACTAATTCATTCATGAATTGATTTTATTTATAATAGCTTAGTGGTTTTATTTATTTCCTGCGTAATGTATTGCAGTACAACTTCCTCTTATGATGAGATTTTCTTCTATGCTAAATAAGCAATCTAGATATGAAGTTTATATGTATACTGCAGCGGAATATTATTATAATAATTCTAATGGTTGCAAGAACTATGGACAGAGAGCAAGGATTAGGAGAAAGACCAACGTAGCAGCAGACCTTGGAATCTACGAACATAAAGAACAGCACACCTATTAGTAGCTGAAGTTCCCCTTATAAACATACTGTACATAAAGGGGAAGTAAAGGCTTTCCCAAAGTAATAGAATACACTTGGAATACCATATACATATGCATATATTCAGGGGATGTAAGCCTTTTCTTCTTCTGCTCACAAGAGTGCATTGGTTTGCTGAAAATTGCAGCTTTATCTGGCACGTTATATATGGAATATATTCCAAAGTACACTTCCCCACAGTGTAGGGGAAGCCTATACTTCCCCTTTAGGTTGGGATACAGTACTGATCCAGAATACAACATTCGGGGTGGGGGGTTACCAGTCACTAGAGAAATGTGCTTGTGGCCAACAGATGTAGCGCACATTTTAGTAAGATTACAATTTTGAACAACTGTCAGAAAACAATGTAATTGTTGCCCTGTCTCCTAGGGCATTAGGTTTATTTCTGTATTCTTAGGGTAAATATTAGACTGGTGAATAAAGCAAATGATTTGTTTTTGATTTTTGTTTTTGATTTTTTTCATTTTTTTGCCAGTGGAGCAACAGAAATTAACTCCTATTCTACTACTGCACATGAACTGGTAATACAGTTGATCAATAACAGTTCATATTCTTTGACTCTAGTCAAGAGTCCAATCTCTCTAGTCTTTGACTGAACATTGTTCTGTAGTGTAAGATTACAGAGGAACGCAAGTGTAGATTAAACTACAAGTGTAAAATAACGGCACTAGTATCCACATATATTATTATCCTTTTCCACCGTACAAAGGCGCCAGTATCATAGCATGGAACATTGCAAAATATATGAGGACTTGTTTTTTAAAATGTAGTAGGGTGCTCAAAATAAGACCAAAGACAACATCTTTGAACTTTAAATAAGAAATGGGTAAAACCTGAATGTTTTATACTCTACTCTGCCCTTCAACAATGCTCAAATACCTCTTGTGCTGTGGTACCTTGGAAAGAATAGTACTTCTTTATATCAGCTTTTTCAAATGTCTGCAAGTCCCAGGCACAAATACAACTCCATTTACACTTCCACTTTTGCCTTCTTCCAGATACATTTTCTTTATTGGCATCAGTCATAATATATCAAGTAATTGAAACAACACATTCACTATAATGCCCCATCTGTGTCTTATCGATTACTGTAGTAATATGGTGACAGAAATAAATATATTATTTCAGGTGTGTGTGCATCTGAGCTAACAAAAGGAATGTGGTGTTGGTGGGAAAATGATCCTGGGATCTGTGCTGGGGGCCAGATTCATTTTATTAGTTAATCAAATACATTGAAACAGCAGATGAAAGCAACATTTCTTTGGTTACAGACACAGCTAGTGGCCATACATATGCAGATTTTTTCAGATGAACGTTCGGATATTGATTGTACGTTTAAATGCAACGATCTAAACACTGAAATTGTAAGATTTATCAAATCGGAGGATGTTCAAAAGATGAAATAGTTGGCTGACACCAATGAAAGTGACTTCCTGGAAATGCATTGTAGGTCCCCAAGGAGAACAGATACACAATACTCGCGCAGATTTTATCTGAACGAAATTTCCTAACCTATCTAAAAATCGTACAAAACACATAGTATATCGGTGCATGTATGGCCAACTATGTCCACATTTAGTGCAATTAGTTCTGGCAAGATTTGTTATCTTTTCAGGATTCCAGATTAGAAGTGTTATTGAAACAGCATGTGAAGTTTTACCAGAGCAAGACTGAAACTGTTGAATGTGTGTAACATCACATCTAAAAACTGCTATCCCTGCAGTCTCTTTTTGTGCAGGCATATTGCAAGCTTTATTTCAATCTTAATGTTGCTGCAACAGATTCCATAGGACCTCAAACTTCAAAACTGTATTATTATATCAGTCCCACAGGGGGTCCACACTCCTTAGCTGTTAGCAGCCATTTGCTGACTGCCTGAGGGAAGGAATACTTGGTCCAAGGTTATTTGGCTTGTCAGGGGACCCATAACTGAATTTATTCAATAACCTACTTTCATAAATATTCCACTATGGCAACAGATATTCTTTTTTGTATCCATTTTATCTAGCTAAATAAGCAGCTTGCAATTGCAATAATAGGGGTGTCCCTTACATTTATTATAAAATGCCACCATGCTACCCCTATTGCCAAACAGGGACAGATATCTGCAGTTAAGGCCTAAACCATTCCTCCCTTAAAGGACAATTAAAGGTTAATATAAATTAAAAGTAAGTCTAAAGGCATTCTTTTTAAGTACTTACTGCATATCTAAATTCCCAGATCCCTGCTTGCTTCTCTGAGATATGGTGCTGGCAGCCTACAGCAGTGTGAAGACTACAGTGACATCACTGAAATCTCTCTGTCCTTCCTGTAGACTGCCAGCGGCAGCCTTCCTATTCTCTGAGCATGTGTGTAACTTGATCCTGTCTCCTGTTCTGAGCTACACATGCCCACCAGCCAATCAGAAGCAGATCTGGCAGAGGGGAGGGGGGGAGGGAATGAAACACATGTGCAGTATGAAGCAAGGAGGGAAAGGAAGGGAGAATACCTTTTTAGAGATGGCTGCCTGTTCTAGAAAATGTGAAGTAAGTGTGACTGATTAAATATTTGATTAGGTGAGCCAAAAGTGTGGCGTTTTTACTAAACAATAGGAGGACAATTGGGCAGTATGCTTTTTAAATTGTGACTTGCATTCTCCTTTAAATGATGTTTAACTACCAATCCATAAAAAAGATTGTTTGTAGCTTGTCTCTGCTTATCATTTGTTATACAGTCCGGGTTGGTTTACACAGAAGATGAGTGGGAACGGGAGTGGAATGAACTACTGAAGTTGGCATCTAGTGAGCCCCGGACACACTTCAGCAAGAACGGAGGCTCTGGTGGTGGGTAAGTATTGTGCACTTACAATTCCTCCAGCATTATTGTCGGAAATATGCATGTACAGTTGAAAGAAAAAGTGTGGGCACCCCTGGCCAAATGACATGTTTAGTTCATTCTGTAAGTGAAAAGTAGAAAAAAATCGCTGCAGGAATCAGTGTGTTAAAACCAACATATCTGGAAATGTTAATGCACAATTACATTTTAATTCATCTTCTTTAAAACATTATAACAAAGTAAATAGTAATTGGGGAATGTGCAAAAGTTTGGGTAACCGTCCTCTTATTCCGTGATAAACACTGTTTTTGGAAGGATCCTGACCCCAGTAGTCAGTGACAATTGCAAAGCTTAATAAATTATCTAACCACCCCCCCCCCCAAACATAACAGAATATGTTTATCGGGTGTTCTGGGTTTGTAATATTCTCTAATTTTATATATTCCTTCCCCCCGTGAGCTGCACTGCTATCATCACTGAAAAATTATTCTGAAAAATGCTGCTGTAAGATGCCATAGGCAGTCACTATATAGTGGTTTGGTTACTAGAAATGCCGGTACTATTTTAAATCCCCCAGTATATAGTTTCATTATTGGTGGCCAAGTTAAAGATTTTGAAGATATGATTTTTTTTTTAGTTTTTTTCACCTACTTTTTCTTCTGTGTATGCATTATGGTAGTATACATATTCATTTGTGAATACCTAGGCATCGCAGATAAGAACATTAACCTGTACTGATCATTCCTAAATATATGATTTGCTTTGTGTTTGCGTAGCTGATTTTAAATGCTTGGCCTTTCTTGCTCTTCATGCAGATTAAAACAAAGGTTCTCCCTTGTGTGCCATGACAAGCATATAGATTTTGGTTTGTATAATGCACAGGAAATTGATCTTTACTCTTTAAAATGAAGTATTAAAACCACATTTTTAATATGAATTTTTAATATGATGTATCCTCATCATCTGCATGTGACTGTAAAGCACTATTGCAATTGCAAATATAGTACAGAGGCAGCCAGTTGAGACTTACTTTATACGTGACTAGAATAATATAGATCTAAACTTAGACAATGGCCTTGAGTAGCGGAGGTTCTGTGCACATTGGGCATATTATCTATATTACATAATGTTAACCTCAGAGTGCCACTGATATTTGTGGGAGTGGCTTATTACAAGACATGAAAGCCTTGCTGACACTGAATGACCAATGCACATGTACTGTTCTACAGGGAAAATTAAAAAAAAAAACAGGCAGCCATATTGCAATATAATGATGGAAAGCTGAGAAAAGTGGATCTGAAATGAGTCCCAGAAAAACCAGGGTTTGACAGCTCTTGCTTAGATGCTTAGCATTCTTTTTAGTTAATCATAGGGGTTGCACCTAATGCAGCAGAACATATATATACTATAAAGCAATAATATCTTGCAACCCTCCTCATCCAGCTTTGGGTATCAAGCCCTCTCTTGTGTTGTGAATATAAATCCAAACACATGAATGGCATACTGAGGATGATGCAAGCTGTATTTAACAGCAGGACCTGCTTTAAAAAAAAGTGCCCCCAAAGAGATAATTTATGCAACTGTTTAAAAAAATTGGAAACATTTAGAGCATTGATTTGATATCACTGGGGCAATTATAAATTGCTCCTGATTTACTTTGCACTGCCATATGTATGTTACATGACTCAGACTGTCATCTGGCTTGCAGTGGCCAAGTAACTATTCAAAGCCCTCTGCTGGTCATCATGGGGCACTGCAAGAAATCCCTTTACTTATGGCTTACTTTAATCTTATTTATAATAATGTTCAGTGGTACAATTATCTGTAATTATCTGGTCCGTTTAAGAACATTAGGAACATAGTTCATTTATGATATAAGTTAACTACAAGTCTGAATTGGCTGGGACAGTCATTGTAAAATTATGAATCCTAGACAGGAAGGCAATGGAATAGTGGAAACAACCTGAATGAGGATTTAGTGCATACTGTTCTGTTGTAGCTTATAACTTGCAAATGCCAGTTGAAGAAAATATCAATGAGGGTATGCCCAGGCTGTTTATGAGATGTTGTATCTTCATACACCAGGAACAGGCATGAAATACTGCAAACATCATAAATATCTACACAGTTTGAAAATAAATACTTTACTAAAGGAGTAGATGCCAGAAAAGAAAGCTTAGCCACTGACTACCCGGTCAAACACCCCAAATAGCTGGTCTGTTTTCTCCCCATTTTCCTTAGTACTTTCACTGGGACAGTAGGTACTTACAACCCCCTTTCTAGGGCCCTAATGTTTCCAACAAAGCATGTTTCCAACAAAATGCACTTAATCAGTTTTTCCACTTTAACTTACCTGGCCAAACTTCCCTATTTCACATTGTCATTCACATTGGCAAGCGCATAAAACCACTATTTGAGATCTTTACATTTACGTATATGGTGTCCAGACAGGAAAGACTAAATGCACCTGAACGGAAGAACCCTGTCACAGTTATGACAACTTTAACAAAGAAACTAAGCAGATCACTGCTATTAGAGAGGAACTGCACTCCTCAGATCTACATCTTAGAGCCACCATCTCTCACTCACTGCCACCTCTTATCTGAATCTTGCAGCATATTCTACAAGCATATATAAATAAGAGTTTACATAGACATTTTGGTACTAAATAAGAAGGTTTTAGGATTTTAAAAGATCACCTACAAAAAAAAAAAAAGATTGATCCCCATTTCAGTTCCCTGATTGACAGGTAAACGAGAGGGGTTATTATTTGTCACTCACAAACTACCTTTAAGAGGAGTAAAAGTACCAACTCCAATTTAACAGGGCTTCACAGTCTTCCACTGCAACATGCTAATTGTGCTAAAAAAAGACAGACAGTATTAAACCTTCACCCAGTCAACAAATTTATCAGATACAAGAGATTGATAATGGAGTCTGTGGTGATTCCTATTATATACATAATAATAATGTGCATCTGACAATAGTAATCCAGATTGACAAGTTATTCATATTTACATGATATGGCAGCATAAAAACCCTGTAGCCTCAGCTTCTGTGACACGTGACCTCGCTTGTGCCTAATGTTTTAATGGTCGTACAACCCCCTAAGCATAGCTTCTCAACTGCAACCCGGAGCACACTGGTCATGTACTGTGTTTCTGATAATCAAATATGGCCTAAAAAGATCTCATATGTGGAGCTGCTTTGGACAACTTTGGATAATTACTGTAACAGGGATGCGGGTGGGTTGGTGCAGTATGTTCATTATATAAATACCAGCCATATTGTTTTTTAGGGTTTACTTTCTTTCTATTTTTCACCTCAAGACCAAAATTTCACATCAAAAAGATTGGCAACAAAACCTCCTTTTGTTACCATTTCTTTTGCCATTTAGCTAGTCAGTAATATCATGCATGCTATGTTTGCTTAGTACTAGCTTAGATATTTTTTCTGTATAAGAAATGTTTATTTTTCTGTACATATTTATGGGTTCATCATCAGTTTAATTAAAATATATGGCAAGCACACAGATTTTAATTTGCAAATGCCTCACCATTAGCCCTGCAGGGGGTATCTGATAGTAGTGCAGAAAAATCTTTTGGCGAGGCACCTTTTATTAGCTATTTAGTTGAGCAAGTGTTTGTGTCACTGCAGGAATCCAAATAAAATGCAAATGAATCTGCACTGCAAATGAAATAAACACAGCACTGCAGTAACCCTACTCATCAAATGAAAAAGAACAATGTTCTGCATTAAGTCACATATAATCACCCAGAATGCTAACTGATAATACATTTTCCATCTTGCATTAAGTAGGTATGGGGTTTATATAGGGAAGTCTCACACAATTGTGTCACACTAACTTGGCAAATGTTAGCAGGCATTATTATTATTATATTTATGTAGAGCCACAAGCCAAATGAGCCATCTAGACTACTTTTTATGATTTTGATTTCTGTGATATTAGTGCATCAGGATAATAGCATTTATCACATTTCTTTCGGTTATCCTCCAGTTTTTTTGCAGTAGCAAATTGCCCAAATGTGGTTGTGCAGCTTATCATTTACTTGACTGAAATCCCACTAGCATAAAACTGCACAGACAATACACCTGATACTTGGTGTTAGGAGCAGATTTACTAAAACTAGATTTTTTTCTGGTCTTGAAGCTCGTATAAACTTAACTATGTTTTTGAATAAAAAAAGATCATTGTCTGAAAATCATGAGTTTTTTGAGCCAAAAAATTAGTCAAATTTGAGAAATTTAAATGGACATTCATTTTTGTGAATTCTCTTTATTTTTCCCAAACAGGAATTGCTCCGGTAGCCATTTTAGGAGCATTGGTGTCCATTCTTGGAAAACTATAATGTGTTTAAGTTTCACTGGGTGAAATAGAAAACAATGAATGGATTAACTTCCCCTTGAAACTGGGTGAAATAGAAAGCAATGCTGGGATTAATTTCCCCTTGAAAAATATGTGAAATAGAAACAAGGATGGGATTAATGTCCCCTTGAAGCTGTGTGAAATAGAAAATAATGGAATTAACTTTCCCTTGAAAATTAGTGAAATAGAAAACAATGATGGGATTAACTTCCCCTTGAAACTAGGTGAAATAGAAATCAGTAATGGGATTAACTTCCTCTTGAAACTGTGTGAGATAGAAAATAATGATGGGATTAACTTTCCCTTGAAAGTGAGTCAAGGACAGGCTGTCACTGACTATTCAATTCCTTTACTGTTGTTCTCACCATCTTAAACCTGGCGTAATTTTTGTCAGTTTTCTCAGAAAACCTTAGTAAATGGGCCCCTTAAAGGAGAAGAAAGAAGGTGCCCCCCCCCCCCCAGTGACTTTAATTGCTTACCTTTTTTCCTGGGCTGGTGCTCCTGTGAGAAGAAAACCGCACCAGCCCAGGGTAACTTTGAGCGAGTGTCTTCTCTTCCTTCTTCTGTCTTTGTGCGCTTGCGCATGTGCAGTAGAGTGAAAAGCCAAACTTTAACAAAAAAGCTCCACTGCGCATGCGCCGGCCTGGGATTCAGAAGACAGAAGGAAGAGGAAACACTCGCTGCAGATACCACGGCTGGTGAGGTTTTCTCCTAATAGAAGCACCAGCCAGGGGTAAAAGGTAAGTGATTACAATCATTTGTTACCCCCCACTGATATTTACTTTTCCTTCTCCTTTAATGTTTCAGAGGTAAAATATGGCACTTGTCATTTGGGATCAAAATTTGGGGCATACAACATTCCTTAGTAAATGAGTGTTAGTGTTAAAGGCATCAGAGGAATTTACTTTAAGATTCCTATAAATAGTCTCTGTATGTTACTCAGTTGCAGAGTTAGGAACAGTCAGGTAAAAACACGTTCGTATCAGCAAATGAATTTTGCTTCTGTAAGGACATTGTTAATAAAAGCCCGTAAACCCCTGAGTCTTCTGTTACTGCTGAACTACAAACCTTCCTCGGGTATTGCAGGAGTTGCATGGCCGCTATCATAGCCTCAGGCAGAATGAGCAAAAAAACACGTTATTCTATCCACTGGGACAGAGCCTGCACAGCTGGTATGTACTATGTCATTTTATACCTTGGAATGATGGCTTTTCCAGAGATATTCATCCTTAAAACCCAGTGCATTGATTTAGAAGTGTTAGAATCACCTTAAACTTGAAAATCCTACAACTACTTATGTAAAGTGATTATCTCACCCCATTGTCACCTATAGGAAGTAAATAAGGAAAATAAAATAAAATGAGTGTATATTGAAATACCTGAACTTGTTGGTGAAATGTGGGAGTTTCTGTTACTATGCTCATGTGCAAAGCTTGTTTTTATACCTATATCATAGTGCAGATTTCCCACACTGTAGCAAAGTAACCGGCCTTTCCGCCTTTTCATTTTATATATACATATTTATTAAGGCTGTGATCTTGGTAACAAATGTCTAACTGTAAATTCAAGTTTACCATACATAATGCATTACAATGAGCCATATTTAATTGAACTGTTAGCCATTGCAGCATATGTGTTGGCAGCATAACTGCTAAGTATTTTGAAAGAAATAGCTTGGAACAACTCAGAATAAAATTACTGATAACCAAGAGACATTCAAATAATTTATTGGATTCTGTCATATTTTTGGTGATAGGGAGGGAGAACAGGCAGAAGGCAGATTATAGTGAGGTTGGGTATAAATGCTTGTTTCAGTCCCTAATAGAGCTTGAGAATAAGCAGGCAAATTGTTACAATACTGTTAACGTTTTTTAATTTGAAAAAGGCCCGTAATGATTATTTGAACCAAAAACCTCTAAAAACTAATGGTAAATATTTATGTAAATATCTAATATTTATGAAAAAAAATCTTTTCATGTTGGATCAAATGGATTAGAGTTGGTAGTGCAAGCCATGTTGACTTGAAACATGACCTTATTTATATGCTTTGTGAATGACAATGCGGTAAGTAATAACATTCTAAGGTATTTCTGATGTTCCATCAAGCGCCAGAGTGATTAGATTCAGTCTGTAGGAAGAAGATAAATGTCTTATAGATATTTGAGAGTCTATTCTTTCTTGCACTTTAAAATCCATTTCCTTGTTGATTGGAAGCCTTAGCAGCTTTTTAAATAGCAAAGCCAAGTTTCCTATCTGGTCTGAAAGCTGAAAAATCATAATGGTGTCATAGCATGGGATACTTGCTCCCAACCTGTTCTCTCTGATTGCCAAGAATCTAAATGGGGACTAGAAAGCATTAAGTGGGCATTATTATGTTGGTGTTTTTTTAACCAGCCATCTGCAAAATTTCATCTCAGTCTTAACACTGTAGCATGGCTCAAAAGATTAATCATGCTGATTGGTGGCCTCTAGAGCTGCTTTTAGTTATCCATTGCCTTTAGCTTTGCTATTATCCTTCCGTCCATTTGCTAAAATCCATTCTTTCAAAACTGCCACTGCCTTAATATACCAGATACCAAAATGATATTAATGAGCTGGTAAAAACCACTGTAATTCATTTTCTCTCTTCCAACCTGTTTCAAATGGAAAGCATCCATATAGTGAGCAATGGTTAATTCTTCCCTTCAACCGTGTCTAATCTGTCCAACTTTAGAGCCGTTTGTACAAGCTAGTTACCATTTTGTCTGCCTCTCATAATGTATATTTGGGTATTTTCCATAGGAACTATATTTGCATGTTATTTTGCATACTGCCTTACGAAGGTATGGAAGTGAGCAGTGAGGGTCCTAGTTGAGTACAGCTTACACTAGTTTAGTGAATGAGCTTTTCTCAAGTTTTTAGTCTCAAGCAATAAGGTTGTTTTTGTTTTTTTAAGTTATCTTTTTGCAACTCTAAGGAGAATATAAGGTGTTTGCATAAAACCCCTTTTTACGAGGGTAGCAGTTCCATTTTAAAGGCAATGGTAACCAAAAGGCTGTATTCCCCACAGGCTGCCCTTAAACTTACCAAGTTTGCTTTCTGGCTTTGTTTTCATGGTTTTCTTGCAAGACCATTTGGGTATCTTTGAAACAATTTGAATCTGCCCTCTCAGCATCATTCAATGGCTATAAGAAAATACTAGGCACATAACACTGTAGGTCAGCTTACAGCTGGTAATTCAAAGGATGCAGATGTCTGTCTGAGAGAGTGGCAGTCTCATTTATGCTATCATTCTAAGCTAATGTGCACACATAACTTGTAACATATGAGTGTGTAAGTTCTTATTGTTGTGTTTGTAGTGCAATTATAATTGTTACCCTTTATGTTATTACCCATACTTTGTTATTACCCATGTTGCTGCATCTAGAAATACCTTTAAATCCTTTGTTACAGATGTGCATGTGTATAAACCCTAGCATACTATTCTCACAATGTTTATCATTAGGTGGGAAGCACCATTAGCAGCTAATAAATATAGTCAAAATCAATATTCCCTTCAGCAGTGTGCACACACACAAGCTATGATACCAGGGCACACAAACAATAGTGGAGCACACATACAATACTGTATAATCACCTTCTGTAGTACTTTGGCTTCTTTTTTTTTTTTAAATAAAATACACAGGTGTGCAGGTGTTTTACAAGGTATCAGAGGGACTGCTGGTCCAGAGATATTTGGCAACAAGCATGATTATCATTAGATATTGTAACGCTTCACCTCACAATATAATGGGTTTTATTGAGCCTTTTACTGGAATACATTTCATTTTGGTTGAAAAAAGTAAGCAGCAACTATCATAGATTCATTTAGTTAATGTTAGGCAAGAATATATTTTTAATTTCTTCAAATTATAAGTACTCCCTCTGTGATAAATAATTTCTTATGGATTATTTTGTTTTCTTTTAATGTTGCTTTGGGATAAACTAGTTCTTACACGAAAGAAAATACTATGTTAATGAAGGCTTGTGATGAATAGTCCATTGCAAACAGGCAGCTCCTGGCTTTGCATTACTCTGAATCGCTTTGGGTACTTCCGGGCAGAGATTTATATAAAGGTTCTTTGTGAGAAGACGCAGCCAAATTGTAGCTGATTTTGGCTCGCTGCGTGCCGGCACTCAGACACTTCCTATGCAGCTGTACAAGCACATGCAGCTCAAAACAAATGTCCCCTGAGCAAAGGAGAGTCAATTATTATTCTGTTTGGTGACTTTTCCTTTAAACCAATTGAGATTTGCATTGTCAAAATATATTTGTTGAGTAGTTCTGTCATCAGAAGGATAGTGTTCACATTATTTCTTGCATGCTAGTAGGAAAATGTTGTGCAGAAATATGTAAGCACCTGTATTACCAAGCCCCTGTAATCTGGCTTTTAATGCATTTTGCTTTTACCTTGACATAGTACAGTGGCAATGTTGTCTTTATAAACTTAAAATCCATGTTTTTTGAAAGTACACTTGCACTAATAAAATGAGGGTCTAGGCAATGTGCATTGCACTAATAAAACGAGGGTCTAGGCAATGTGCATTGATTAACCCTCTTATTTGTATATGTGCCTTTCACCCTGCATCATCTTTTGACTTTTTTGAATATGCAGCTCAGAGTGACTTGGGTATTTATAGAGAGTGTCAAAGGGACAGTAATGTGTAGCTATAAGGATCTAGTGTCTTTAAGACCCCCACATATCCTTACATTATGTTTGTGCTTTTGTTTTTTTTAATATTTTTTTGACCAAAGAGCATAAACATTTGCTTTTTTCCTAGGCTTCAGGTAAACATTATATATAATTGTTTTATGGTAAGAGATTGCAAACTGAGGGCCTCAATTAGGCCAGTAGGTAACATAGGACTGCAGCTGGGAAATGGGTTGTTGGGGGGTTTATAATAATAGCACAGTTGGGGGGAAAAGGGACTTTATAAAGTTTTTTGAGGTAAGTAGTGTTTTGGGACAGGATTGAATAAAATATGATACCTGAGGCTCCTTGCCAGGTATTAAGGAGGCCATGAGAGTTTAAAAGCTGATTTAAAGATTTGTTATTCCGGCTAGCTAGGTTCAAAGTTACAGTTATTGCAGTGTATGTTGTCAGTATTTATAGATAGTAAACAAGCTGTTACTGTTATCTAGCAACCTCTGCTCTCTCTGTGATTTATTGGTATCTGTTAGCTATTAGCAATCGATTGTCCAGGTTACTAGTCCATTGCCACCATCTCCATTATAGCTGTTAGACATTAGTGTACATTTTTACCTGTCTCTATGTAATTTTGTTGTCAGAATTTGGGCAAATAATATTCATCCATATAGTATGGGTATTTTATAGGTATCCAGTTTAATGTTCTAGTTGCACTGTTGGCTTATATAACTACACCACAAATTGCAACAATACGGTAATCAGTCAACATTTTGAAGATGTTTTTTATATATTTTGATGTATGAATTGTTTGTAATTAATTAATTAAATAAATAAGGAAACTCCTTTTGTCTTCCAGAGTTGACAATGCAGAAGACCCAGTGTATGAGAGTCTGGAGGAATTCCATGTGTTTGTACTGGCCCATATTTTGAGAAGACCAATTGTTGTAGTTGCAGATACAATGCTCCGGGACTCAGGGGGAGAAGGTAAGCACACTTGTTTTATTCAGTACACAGTCTTTGTCATCAGTGTAGTCCTCCTTTAAGGGGCCAAGGGGAACCAAATGTGCATGACCTGCGTTTGAAAGAAAAGAAAAATGTAGTAAATGATGTTCTATATCATAGTTAATAGACAGAATTGAATCGAATCTGAATTGTGTTAGAAAATGTTTCAGCAGAGTTCAACAGCTTTCTTTGACACAATTACCCCTCAGCAAGGCCACATGCTGTCCTTTCCTCTGATCTTATATGTTTCAGTGTTTCCACTTTGAGTTTCAATTATGAGACTTAGTTTAGGCCATGTTTTTCGCACATTCGTCTTTCATTTCCGTGAAGTAAAAAGAATGGAGATGTCAGATAACAAAAGAAACATGTATCACTACTAAATTGCTTTAATTCTCCTCACTGGACTACAGAAGTAGGAGTTTAGCACATGTGCTGGTTCTACAAACTGTGTTTGACTTGCTACATGACACATCTAAATGGCTGCTTTTGAGTTTTAATGTGGTTTAAAGCATTTCCTCCTCCACAGACTAGCCTAATTATGCAGTGCCTTCCAGAGGAGAGACGAAAGCAAATAAAAAGCAAAAAAAAAAATGGATTTACATTTGAAAATGTCAACAGCAATAGAAGAGGAAAGTGAGAAATGGTTTTCTCAAAGGAAAATATGTTAGTATGGCACAACAGGAAAATTATCCTGCAGATCTTTGAAAATAGCCAAATGCTTTCTCTGTATATATAAAATTGCATCTTGTAATAGGCCACAATCTTGCAACTTTTGTGTGCACCTTTACCTATTTTTTCAATATACTGTGCAGTGCTGACCATAACTTTTAGAAGGAATAATACCAAATCATTCCTTGTATAAAATATATTCTTCTTACTCTTTTGCAGCATTTGCACCTATCCCTTTTGGCGGAATTTATTTACCTCTTGAAGTCCCACCAAATAGGTGTCACTGCTCACCCCTGGTCTTGGCCTACGATCAAGCCCATTTCTCAGCACTTGTGTCCATGGAGCAGAAAGATCAACAACGAGAGCAAGGTAGGGTAGGCACAGTGTTGAGCCACGTACATGTAGGTTCAAGCAACGTTTTTCTTCATCAGACATTTTCATGATGGTGCCTGATTAAGAGATAAAATATGACATTTTTCTGTCTTTTCTTGAAAGCTTGTATAATTACATATATCAGTTAATAAATGGTATCACATTGCCACAAAACCTTTTTTCTTTTTCTGAAATTTTTTAACTGCTGCAACATTTCTACATTTATTTCATATGATAATCTCATTATTTAAAAAAAAAAAAAAAAAACAGTTATCAACATAACTGGACTTATGCATATTCGAGTTTTCAGATTTTTTTTCCCTTAATTATTATTATTTTCCCTTAATAAATAGCAGACATTTGAGTTTCTGAACCACAATGAGAAGTTTTCTAGTTTTAGCGCTAAAAAAACTTGAATCATGAAAAAAAAATCAGACTCGAACATTGATAAATCACCCCATACGTCTGGTAATTTGAATTAAAACATGCTAGTTGAGTTAATAGGCATCTGTGTTACAAACATTTGTAGAATAAGAATTTTAAGGGTAAGACATACATATTTTATTGCAAGTGCTACGTACTTGTATGATGACACCAGCTAAACTTGGGAGGCATTTACTTAAACAACAAGGCTGCTCTAGCAAATTACATTGTTTTCAGCTATTGGAGATAGGTTTCTATGTTTAAACAAATTATAGATTTAAAACTGGACTTCAGTTTCTTCTTTTGAATTGCTCAGAATTGCCCACTGAGTTATAGGCTTCTATCTGTTATCTGTATTGGTACTGTCACTCGATTTCATTCTGCAGTACGACAGGCATGGGGCAGGCTTGCATATTAGTCATGGTAATGCATCAGTCATGCTTATTTTGATTGGTTGCTCTTGATCTGTGACTCATAAAAATGTGACTTATGTGCCTACAATGTATATGCTTGATTTATTCTGACTTGCTTATACAGTTGACAGCCACTTAGAAGATGGGGGTCTATCTTGCTCTATAGAAGGCAGTTATATTTCAGGTGACTTCTTGTTGCATTTAATCAACATGTTAGCTCATGTAAACCAGGCTCTCCTTAATGGTGTTAGGACTGGTACAAAAACCTGTGTGGGATACCTTTATTAAAGTAGTTGCTATTAAACTACCTAGTAACAATCCCTGATAGCCTTCACTTGCCAGTGGATGATTGGTAGTACTAAAAAAAAAATAACTGGTGGCCTCAGCTTGGGTAGCCTCCGTTTATTTCCGTTTATTTCTGACTAAACACAATAAGTATTCTTTAGCCTCACTCCCTTTCCTGAAGTAATTAATTGGATGTCTTTTTACTCGTTTTCTACATACAACTGCTGCTTTAAAGGGCCCTGTATAGACTGCTCCAGTATTGTTGCCCCTGCTGGCCCCTACTAAGAACATGTATGTTAAGCACAACTGAACAGAACCAAGCACTTGCTGCTCGGGAAATGCTGCTCTCTGCGACGCAAATGCTGCTCTCTGCGAGACTGAATCAAAAATATTGTACTCTGTGCATAGAGCAAAGTCAACAGGCAGAGCAGAGCACCAATGCTACCTTACTTGCACCTAGAAATGTTAGTGTACAAAAGAGGGGAACATCTATATGCCTCCCCCAACCCCTCTGCCTGTTGCAGGCAGCATTTAATTTAAGGGACAAGTTTAGTGTCCTGCTTTACAAACTGAATAGGACAGTTATTTATGTGAATAGAGGCAGATTTCTCTCATCTGGAAAAAGCACCAAAAGGCTATGTACAACTTTGCGCCATGCAGTGTATAATTTCTTCTCCGTATCCTACAACTGACTGCAATGTAGGAGAAAAAGAAAAATGTGAATCTGAAGAGAAAAGAAATTATTTTAAATGGACGAACAGAATTAAAATTAAGCACTGTCCTTTCTTCCTTTAACAAATGAGAGCACTTGAAATGTTCTCCTTCTTAACGATCCGCGAAACGGAAGAACCATTAATGTCTGTAGCTTAACTCATCGCTCAAAGCCTGGAAAATACTTTACATTCTGGCAGCATACGAGCATTTAAAGGATATGGATGGAGGAAATTTAAAAAATAAAATCTTCCTTTCCATCAGTATTTTGTTATTGCCTGTTTTAATCTGAGTGTGTGTGTACACTCCCTGGATGTATATGAGCTCATGCTGGAATAGTAGAGTTCTATAGGAAACCATGGCCCCATAGAAATGTTGTGCTAGCATGAAATGAACAAAATGAAGGCCACTGCTCTTGCTATATTGTATGATTTTCACACATTGACGTGCAGTGTTCCATTGCCTTGCAGGCAGAGCTGTTAATATGCATGAGATGTAGCAATGCCATGTGTTATGCACGCATTTGTCTCAGGCAAAGTTGGGGACTAGAATGAAGCCAGTGAGGGATGCTGTGCAGTAATCTGATGATGAGCAGTTACTACATGCTGTAGTTATTATTTTATGATGTTAGGGTACTTCAGTCCCTACAGAAGGCTGGGAAGATCTGGCAGTAGCAGAGCCCCAGGCCATCCTGTTAGGACATGTATTATAAAATATTCAAATGTGAATATCAGTTTGTAAGATTGCCTTGGTATTTTTTTCCAGTACATTGCCCCTGACATTATCATTCATTCTCAATTACATTTCACTAACAGTCTGCTTTCTAAAAGTGGCAATACACAGGCAGATTTAAACTACTGATTCAGCCAATGCAGACTGAGTTGGCAGCTTATTTGAGGGTAAATGGGGCCCTCCAACAGGCCTGCCCAACCCATATCTGCCCAAAAATTGGCCAGGTCATTAGCCCATTTTTGCCAAACATTATGATATGTTAATGTATGGCCATCTTTGCACCGATGACAAATAGCACCAGCCTATAGCAATATGATATTGATTGGGCAGGTCTCTCAGATGGCACCATATATGGTCCAGTAAGCTGCTGACTCGGTTTGAAAGAATTAAGTTGGCAGCTTTCACATGCCACCTTTACTGTCGATCCTTCATGTGTCTAGTTCTACTCCTGGCGCAGTTTATGACTGGCACTCTATATGTACATATGTGTACTCTAGGTTAGAAAGGTTGATCCTGTATTTTGGGCTTTATTTCGCAGGGCAGGCTGATCCTGTAAGCTGTGCTGTATTTTCCAGTAAGACAGAAGAGAGCATGTCTTGAAGCACACAAACAATTGGTAGATTCTATGGAAATAAGGCATGCAGTGCTGTCTGTGCTGCCTGTCTATGGCTTTAATTGGTTATAAACACCACGACTAACCTGTAAATTCTAAAGAATGGACAAGCAAACTGACTGAGTAATTACCACAGGTCTTCCCTGTAAGTGGAACAGGCCTAAATATGACATTTATGTGCACAGTTTGTACGAATGGCAGATTATCTACAATTACCAGTGCTGCCTAGTGAGATATCTGTTACCATGTCCTTTTATTCCTCTAACAAACAGAACTGCTCTGATATTCCCTCACTTATTTACTGCTTTCCACTTCTGGGAATGCCCTAATTACAAGCAAGGTTTCAGTAAAAATCACTGCTGTGCCAGAAAAGCCCTAATCGCACCATGGAAACTGCCTGTCTGTTTGTCAAACCTTAATGTCAGAACTTACAAAAACACACTTCCCAATCCTTCCTTTTGTTAAGTAAAGTAAGGGGTGACAGACTGTGCAAATGCTTTTGCAGAGTTCACATATCATAGAATGTAATAGTGAAACATATTTTTATTTCAAATACAGGTATGGAACCTGTTATCCAGAATTCTTAGGACCTGGGGTGTTCTGGATAAGAGGTTTTTCCATAATTCGGATGACCATACCTTAAGTCAACTTAAAAATCATTAAAAAATTAAATAAACCCCATAGGATTGTTTTGTTTTCAATAAGGATTAATTATATCTTATATATATATATATCAATGTACTGTTTTATTATTACAGGTTTTTTTTTAGAAAAAGTTGCAGAAGTCAATGACAGAGGTCCCTTACCTTTCCATGAAGTTCTTTCTTTTGTCTCAAAACTTTTGAGATTTCGACTTTTTTGAATTGTCGTAGCAACAATTCCATAAAGCCGGGATTTTCGTGGCATCAATTCGAAAAAGACGAGTTTTTTACAACTTTTCTCACAGCGTCTTTTTTAGTAAATATTAGGGAAAATTAATTTAGTCAAATTTGGCAAAAAAAAACTAATTGAGAAATGATGGAGTTTTAGTAAATCTGCCCCATAGTGCCACAAAATTGTCATTTAGAGCCACCACATATATCTAATGGTTTCCACTAGGCTTGAAGTGGTGCAAAATAGTGGTATTATTTTCTGCATTAGCCTGGTATAAATAATTTAGACAGCTTTATAAATATGCCAGGTAGCTGCCATTTAATTCCTTGATCGCAATGCATGGTGCTTATAACATCACTCAGGACAACACCATTTGTTACTGTATTTATTTTACACCAACATTGGCATACAGCATTTTACACACCTTTGTGAATATGCCCCTAAGAAACGCACTGAAAACATATTGAAGGCACATCACTATTTGGTCTTTGGGCTTTTATCTGCAGCATGTACAAGTGATAGACTTTGAAACAAGCGTCTTGCCTGTAAATAAGTTATTAGCTGCTATGTAGTTTTAATCTGCAAACTTTTTCAAAGGTTTCAACATGTCGCTGTTTGAAAATATGTCAGCTGACAGATCATAAATGTGACTGAACTCAAAAAAGTACACATTAAGAAAAAAGCATATACTTTGCTTGGAAGTGGCCCCAATTAATACGCCAGGCTTGCAGTGTAAATGTACAGCACCTTTGTGCCAGGGAAACCATCTTTTTCTTTTTATACATTTCACGCTCCATCTCTCTCAACACCTTAAATGTACAGTAAAAGACTTTTCAGTGGGTACAGTTAGCAAAACCCTAATTGATACAGTATAAGTACCTGTGGGAGTGGGATGATGATACAGTATAAGTACCTGTGGGAGTGGGATGATGATACAGTATAGTGCCTGTGAGAGTGGGGTGATGATACAGTATGATACCTGTGGGAGTGGGATGATGATACAGTATAAGTACCTGTGGGAGTGGGGTGATGATACAGTATAATACCTGTGGGAGTGGGATGATGATACAGTATAGTACCTGTGGGAGTGGGGTAATGATACAGTATAGTACCTGTGGGAGTGGCGTGATGATACAGTATAATATCTGTGGGAGTGGGATGATGATACAGTATAATACCTGTGGGAGTGGCGTGATGATACAGTATAATACCTGTGGGAGTGGGGTGATGATACAGTATAATACCTGTGGGAGTGGGATGATGATACAGTAGAGTACCTGCGGGAGTGGCGAGATGATACAGTATAATATCTGTGGGAGTGGGATGATGATACAGTATAATACCTGTGGGAGTGGGGTGATGATACAGTATAATACCTGTGGGAGTGGGATGATGATACAGTATAGTGCCTGTGGGAGTGGGATGATGATACAGTAGAGTACCTGTGGGAGTGGGATGATGATACAGTAGAGTACCTGTGGGAGTGGGATGATGATACAGTAGAGTACCTGTGGGAGTGGGATGATGATACAGTAGAGTACCTGTGGGAGTGGGATGATGATACAGTAGAGTACCTGGGGGAGTGGGATGATGATAGAGTAGAGTACCTGTGGGAGTGGGATGATGATACAGTAGAGTACCTGGGGGAGTGGGATGATGATACAGTAGAGTACCTGGGGGAGTGGGATGATGATACAGTAGAGTACCTGGGGGAGTGGGATGATGATACAGTAGAGTACCTGGGGGAGTGGGATGATGATACAGTAGAGTACCTGGGGGAGTGGGATGATGATACAGTAGAGTACCTGGGGGAGTGGGATGATGATACAGTAGAGTACCTGGGGGAGTGGGATGATGATACAGTAGAGTACCTGGGGGAGTGGGATGATGATACAGTAGAGTACCTGGGGGAGTGGGATGATGATACAGTAGAGTACCTGGGGGAGTGGGATGATGATACAGTAGAGTACCTGTGGGAGTGGGATGATGATACAGTAGAGTACCTGTGGGAGTGGGGTGATGATACAGTAGAGTACCTGTGGGAGTGGGGTGATGATACAGTAGAGTACCTGTGGGAGTGGGGTGATGATACAGTAGAGTACCTGTGGGAGTGGGATGATGATACAGTAGAGTACCTGTGGGAGTGGGATGATGATACAGTAGAGTACCTGTGGGAGTGGGGTGATGATACAGTAGAGTACCTGTGGGAGTGGGGTGATGATACAGTAGAGTACCTGTGGGAGTGGGATGATGATACAGTAGAGTACCTGTGGGAGTGGGATGATGATACAGTAGAGTACCTGTGGGAGTGGGGTGATGATACAGTAGAGTACCTGTGGGAGTGGGGTGATGATACAGTATATTACCTGTGGGAGTGGGATGATGATACAGTAGAGTACCTGGGGGAGTGGGATGATGATACAGTAGAGTACCTGTGGGAGTGGGATGATGATACAGTAGAGTACCTGTGGGAGTGGGGTGATGATACAGTAGAGTACCTGTGGGAGTGGGATGATTATACAGTAGAGTACCTGTGGGAGTGGGATGAAATGTGCTGCAAAATTTCAGAGTTGGTGAGGTTCTTAGGTAAAGTTTACAGCCTGCAGATCCTTCTTATCAGTCTTCATTTTTGCAGTGCCTTCAATTTGTTATATCTCCCCAGCCCTGCCCACATCTGTGCCTTGATTGGTCAGTTTTACTGTCTGTCAAGAGAGCTGTGCTCTAAGAAGCCACAAGATAAAAGATCAAATCAGAGCACAGCTGATTACAAGAGAACCGAAGCTTGCAGGAATGCAATAAGATTTCCCCCAATGTTAAAGGTTCCAGAGCAGTGCAGAAACAGTTTGGCTTAGCCTCCCCTAGCATTTTTGAAAATCTGCTTATGATTGTGGTACATGTATAGTATTGCCACTACCAAAGTGCATAAATGTTGTTTGTAGTCAAAGCCTGAGCTACATGTATAGCAAAACAGCACATTAATTAGAGAAAAGACACTTGCTGCCATTGGAACTAAATGTAACCGGTTTACGCTCGCTTTGCACACCCCCAAACTGTGGTTAAGGATTTCCGTACAGGTATTATTTCTCTGTGTATTCCTTTCCTAGCTAATTGTACAAGATGTACATGCCGGCAGACAGCTGCATCTCGCTGATTAGGGTAATCACATATCTGCTAGGACTTGTGTTTTTATTTGAATATGCAAAAGATTAGAGGAGAAATCATCGTTCCCTTCCCCATGTAGGAGGCTGTTGGTGACAGGCTTGAAAAAGGCTTTGGGGAATAGTCCTTGTTGTTTACAGAGAGAGTTGAAATCTGTCTAAAAGCATAAAATTACGAGAGCACCACAGTCATTATTTCCTTTCCTTTTTTATACATCTAGCAAATATTTAAGTCTAGTTGATATTTAAGTTTTCACTAACGCAGTCACTTCCCATTACATTATAGTTGTATTTAAACTCTGAAGGTATGGAACAAAGAGAATGAAGGTAACTACTTGGGGACAAGGTCACAATGCCAGAATTATCTGTCATAGAAACAAGAAAATCACAACTATGTCATGGCCCTCATAATATGTACCAGTGTAACTACCTACAGTATCTGCTCTGTACCATATCAGAATGGCCTGTACTCTCCCATTTTCTTTGCCCCTTTTTCTTCATCAGTGTAAGCCAACCCTCAGAAGGTGCCTAAATAAGAAAGGTTGGCTGATGCAGAGCCAAAGAAGAGTCATACTCTGGCCCATGGCCCAGAAGGCACTTTCAGTCCACACATATTCTGAGGCCAGATTGGCTTGACTTCTAAGCTCCTGGGCATCATTGCAGCCCACACCTCTTGTATCATATGACCTAGAATATGTTGTTACTGATGCCTGCTGTTAATTAATGTAAGTTCTGGCATCATAAAAAAGAAAAAGGTTCTGCAGATGTTTCCATGGCAGCATTTTTAAAACCATAAGATAAAATATGGAAAATGTTTGATGCTTTAAAGATAATCTATATCAACATTAGGATTCATACATTTATGAGACTGTGTTTGGTCTATCATAGGCACTGTTGTAAGGTTTAGGTTTGGTACACTTTAGCCACACTTAAATTCTTGCTAGTTTGTATGCATGCTGTCAAGGGTTAAAACATTCTGGGAGCTGTAGTTAGTTCAGCAACATTGGGGTATTGCTCAATCAAATATTTCCCCATCTTTCTACCGACAGCAGCCACATTAAGATGCAAAATAGCCCTCCAATAGGAATCCCATTTATACTTCTTTAGAGAAGTAGGGTGAACAGTGGGACAGTTTAATGAAGGGTTTATATCTCACATTATATATTTTCCTTGAAAGTGGCATACAAGACCTTTTATGTGTAATTGCACTGGTGCTATTTAACTATTAAGCAGGTAAAAAGTCTGGAGTTAATGCTAAGGCTGGAATTTGTATTTGAAAGCTGTTGCTGAGATCTTAATATAAGGTACTAAGGGCGGATTGTCAGCCTGCTGATAAGTGCAAGTAAAGCAGGCCATCATTAGACTGAGAAAACAAGTCCATCAGAGAGATGGCAGAAAGTTTATGAGTGTCCAAATAGCAATTCGGTAGATTCTTAAAAATAAGGAACCCACTGGTGAGCTCAGCAGCACCAATAGTCTATTATCTTCAGTCACCCGACTTATTCCTATTAAATACAAAACTGAAGGCAGAAAGACAAACAGTGTTTGGTCATGTCCATGGGTTCCATACTTCAAGTAGTCATTGACTGCAAAGGATTTTCAAAGAAGTAAAAATGTGCATTATATTTATGATTATGTCAAGTTATCTGATTACTTTTGAGCCCCTTAAAACAGAGGGAATATGTATAAAAATGTCTGTAATTCTTAAATGGCACATACTGTATTTTTGTTAAACCGCTTGAATCAAAGCTGAAAGTCAACACTTGTATTACATCTTGATTTCTTAATTTAACCCATTTATGTAACGCAGAAATCTGATTTTATTATGCAGCATTTTGACAGACAAGTGTGGTTGTCTATAATTGTTTACCACCTAAATATGACAATAAATGGAACAAAAGGTAGAGGGTAAAAGTTCCTGATGCAGATGAATCTAATGCATTCATAAACTGAAAAATATAAGAAATCATTTTTGTAGTAGACCCAGCTGATACTAACCCGTTTCTTTGCTTTATTTCTTTGGGTATAGAACAATAAGGAATACTTGTATGTGGAAGGTTTATGGCTGTAATTTCTTTTGATAATATAGAATTATTAGCACCTAAGAATAACATGATAAGAAGATGAAAATTCTTGAAAGAGAATACAGGTTTGTCAGATTACAGTCATCTGACTTGCCTGTAATTACCTTTCACAAACTGCAATAATCTTTGTTGTGTCAAAAGTCCTGATGTATATTAGGGTGAGCAGTTCACTTGAAAATTCAGGGACACATTTAGAAAATCCAACTAGCAAGGCTAAACTGTAAATTGTAGTTTAATCTAAATGCAATCAGTTCAGCCCTGCAACATGTATGTATTAGATGTATTCCTGAATTTATAAGTTATCAGCTCACCATAATGTATTTTGCAGTTTGTGTTTATCTGCTCTTTAATTGCAGATGGAGTTGAGTGGCTGCCAGTTCATAGCTCTGTGCAGCCTGTGATAATAACATTTTTATGACTGTGGCCCAGGAGTCCCCGGTCTATGGTGTCCAGAAATTATTTATAGAGAACCAACATATTCCTTAACACTGTACATAAGGGTTTTGAAAACAAGTCATGTACAGACAAATGGAAGGTCCTGCCCATAAGAGATTTAACTGAACACAATTCTAGAATAACGCCAGTTTTTGGGAGGAAATGGAGAATGTGTGCTCTGTATGTGCACTTGGTGCATTCTACTTTTGTTGTTGGTACTGACCCTACAATATACTAGGGGAAGTATTTATTAACATTGGAGACAAACTTCACTGGTGATGCTGCCCCTAGCAACTAATCAGCAATTAGATTTGAACGGTCACCTACAAGTTAGAAAACCAAAAGCAAACATCTGATTGGTTGCTGCTCAACATTAGCAGTGATGTTTCCCTCCAGTGTTATTAAATATGCCCCAAGTGTTCAACAGGAATGTAAAGGCGGGGTTGTACTAGTTTTCGCCAAAGCCAAAGCTGGTCACTACAGGTTCTATTAACCATGGATATCTTGATTTATACAATTTTTGTATATATGTTATTAATCTACAGTTCCCATAGATATATATCTATAAATATATGCTCGTCACCTCTGGGTGGGTTGCCTAGCAACACACTGGGGAAACCTTGGTCATCGCACTCGCAGGCACGGGATACTGGGTGGGAACATATCCTCCTTTTGAACGCACTTTCACAGGGGTTGCGGGCAGGACAGTTTCCCACCTTGGGGTCTGGTGATACCTTTGTGTGGAAACTCCTGTGTGTGCCGTCACTCTCTATTGATATGCCTATTACAATTTTGCACTGGCACCCAGGTATCATCCTATGCTGATGGTGTGCTGCTTATTGGCTATCTGTATCTATAAATATATATATATATATATATATATATATATATATATATAAAACTAAAACTGAATTTACCTTCGATAAGGCTACAAAGCTTTTTGTGAGGCGCTGATTAAATCAAATGCAATCATGTGCCCATACTCGTTTCTAAATCAAAGCTAATCAAGGATGCAAGGATTGAGCAGAGAACGTTGCTCTTGGCTAGTGCTTAGCTGAAAGCAGCTCTTTCATTTATGATAAAGGTTAGGCCAAGAGCACAGGGCTCTCGCTGCAAACCGACAATCCAGTTAGGATTTGGTGGCACTTGTCAGTCATGACCACTCACACACTTGGAAAGGTGATTTTGTCAACTACTCCATTTATTATTTACTGATTTGCTTTCATGCTCCCTTATTTAGATGTGTAGCTCTTACAAATGACTCAAAATGTGCACCTATGTGGGTGCTGTATGCTAGATTGCAACAGTAGCACAATATGAAATATTTCTCTCGTTTTTATTACCAGGATTTACCTACGGTGCAGTTTAACTAGCAAGGTCTGTTCATTTTCAGGCAATATAATGTTATCAGTTCTGCATTACTAAAGGCTTGAGAAGATATGCTGATACAGTTGTGTTGTCTGGTCTAACATGCACTGTGTAAAAGTATACTTTCAGATTTATTGTATGTTTCCTGCAAATGATGGCTGATTTCTTTCTAGTTTCTTTTGGAAATACGCGTATTTATTTCTGATGGTACAGGTTGACTTGTTAGCCTTGAGGCTTTCATGTTGGTCTAGGACTGGATGGGATTCATCCCAGGGTATTAAATGAGCTGAGCGCTGTGATTGCCATGCCTCTTCACATAATTTTTCAGGATTCGTTGAGGTCTGGCATGGTGCCGAGAGACTGGCGAATTGCTAATGTGGTAGCGTTATTTAAAAAGGGATCCCGCTCTCAGCCTGAAAACTATAGGCCTGTTAGTCTGACATCAGTAGTAGGAAACCTTTGGCTTGGAAGGGGTAATGAGGGATAGGGAACTTGAATACATTGCAGTTCACAATATTATAAGTTTGTGCCAGCATGGTTTTATGCGTAACAGATCTTGCCAGACTAATTTAGTCGCCTTTTATGAGGAGGTGAGCAGGAACCTTGATGCTGGAATGGCAGTTGATGTCATCTACTTGGACTTTGCTAAAGCGTTTGATACAGTACCTCACAGAAGGTTAATGATCAAATTGAGGAATATTGGCCTAGAACATAATATTTGTAATTGGATAGAGAACTGGCTGAAGGATAGATTACAAAGAGTGGTGGTAAATGGAACATTTTCTAATTGGACCAGTGTGGTTAGTGGAGTACCGCAGGGGTCAGTCCTTGGTCCTTTGCTTTTTAACTTTATTAATGACCTGGAGGTGGGCATAGACAGTACTGTTTCTATTTTTGCTGATGACACTAAATTGTGCAAAACTATAAGTTCCATGTTACTGCTTTGCAGAGAAATCTGGACAGCAAGCTGGAAAATGAGGTTCAATGTTGACAAGTGCAAAGTTATAGAAATAATATAAACGCGAACTATCTCCTGAATGGTAGATTGTAGATTGTTGGGGGTATCCTAAAAGGGGTTTTTGTAGATAACAAGTTGTCTAATTCCAGGCAGTGTCATTCTGGGGCTACTAAAGCAAATAAAATGCTGTCTTAAAAAAGGGCATTGACTCAAGGGATGAAAACATAATTTTGCCCCTTTATAGGTCCCTGGTAAGGCCTCACCTTGAGTATGCAGTGCAGTTTTGGGCTCCAGGCCTTAAGAAGGATATTAATGAGCTGGAGAAAGAGCAGAGACGTGCAACTAAACTGGTAAAGGGGATGGAAGATTTAAACTATGAGGTTAGACTGTCGAGGTTGGGGTTGTTTTCTCTGGAAAAGAGGCGCTTGCGAGGGGACATGATTACTCTGTACAAGTACATTAGAGGGGATTATAGGCAGATAGGGGGTGTTCTTCTTTCCCATAAAAGCTTCCATTTGAAGCAGCATAGGTGGTTTTTCACGGTGAGGGCAGTGAGGTTGTGGAATGCCCTTCCTAGTGATGTGGTAATGGCAGATTCTGTTAATGCCTTTAAGAGGGGCCTGGATAAGTTTTTGAACAAGCAGAATATCCAAGGCTATTGTGATACTAATATCTACAGTTAGTATTAGTGGTTGTATTTATAGTTTATGTGTGTGAGTGTATAGATTGGTAAGTATAGGTTTGTGGGTGCTGGGTTTACTTGGATGGGTTGAACTTGATGGACTCTGGTCTTTTTTCAACTATGTATGTAACTATGGTGGATTTGTTTATAGGAGAAATACATCTTATATATTGTTTATATTGCAGTGTTTGTAGAATTATTAGCAAATATTACTTTTTCCCATGCAAGCTGCAGGGCTATACTTTTTTCACTTATTAAAGGTTAAAGGTGTTTCCACTAGTAGTTCTAATAATGCTTTAGTATGGCCCGCTCCTCAAGCATGTGACTCTTTTGAGTCTAATTTTAGCCAACACACAGGGTTAACAGTAAGTGTCTGTGAAAATGCTGTGACCACCAAATGTATCTCTACAATGAGTTGAACTTTTCACTTATGAGCTTCTTTATCAATCCCAGTCTGTGAATTTGAGAGTGTTTTTATAATTGGAATAAACTCGCTTTCACAAACATTTGAATGCTTGCATATTTATTAATATGGATTACGCGTTTGAATAAAAAAAAACATGAATACTTTGAATTTGTGAGTTTATAAACTCGAAAAACTCAAAAATCTTGAATTGAAAATATGGACAACTTCCGTTGACTTCTATATAAACTCGCAGGCTTTTAGGCGGCGAGGTTTTACATTCGAGTGTTTGGGTTTTTTGCATGAAATACATATCAGAAAAATAGGTTTTTAAACTATAATTCGAATTTTGTGAGTTTTAGCGCTAAAAAACTTGAATAATAAAAAACTCAACCGTTGATAAATCACCCCCTCAAGTTGTTATAAGCAGAAACACTTACATAAATGGTGCTGGATTAGATGAAATTAATATGAAAGACCTTTATGGTCTGTGCAGAATTCTGGAGAAACTGATCTCTGCTGCAAATCAGGAACTGGCCACTGAATTAAAGGCAGTGTTGCCTTGTAACAAAACTGGCAGCCTAGGAGGCTTTAGTTGAGATGTTGGGTTGAGAAGTGGGTCTCTGGCCACATATGCAATCCCTAATAATAACATTATGGTAAAGTAGGTACTATATATCTGAAAAACTAGCATATTTACAATTTCTCCAGTGCTTAATTAGTCTTGTCTAATCCCTATATTTTGGCATTTGACAATCTCGTTAAAGGGGACCTGTCACCCTAAGAAATAATTCCAGTTTCTTTTCTATTGTGTTTGTTAAGCAAAATTAACTTCACATACTATATAAATGATATAAATCTTGTTTCCTTCAGTTTTGGAAATATACAATCACAGCCAGCAGGCAGCTGCCATTTTGTGGGCACTGTTATTAAGGCAAGCTTTGTATCATCCCAAAACTTGTGTATGTGCCAGAATCGGGGACCTGATGCCCATGCCCATGCACTGGCTACACAATTAGATGGTGAGAAGGTAGGGGAATGTGAATGCTGAATGGAAAGTTTAAGTAACTCTCTGCCCCGCCTCTATGCCTGAGGCATAGTTTCAGTTGACAGTGTGACTACAGCAAGCACACACTGACAGCGACAACATGTTATTCCTTCCTTGCATACCAGCCCTGGGGATACGGATGGTCAGCTCTTTCTGTCATGCTGGTGCAGCACCTGTTTCTGAGAGGCTCCCGTTTCATTCATAGCACAGCAGAGCCATACTGCTAAAATGCCCTTTTGGCATAGCACAAATTGTACAGGTTCCTTATTCTCATCTCTCAGATTTCATTAGCTCTGCAGTGTTAATATTTAATGGTTTGTATATTTATACAAGAATACTAGGTATATAATTAAGAATTAGGCAGCACACAGTATGTAAATATTATGGGCTAATGGGTAACAAATTGTATATACACATTCACATCCTCCCAATGCTGTAATGTTTATTGGCGTAATGTAAAAATATATAAACAACAACAAGAGATCCTCTGCACTCACCCATTATCAATATATATAGGACATTAAGACATTCTGTGAATTAAGCTACTAAGAAATGCCCTCCCCTTTAAGCAAAACTGGGATTGTTTGTCCATATATTGCAATATACTTCAAGCTGGCCAACTGCGTCAAAGTCATCCCTTCTGACCAGTTCCTACACTGACTTATGCGATTCATTAAGAATTCTACTGCTTCAATATACATTTAGCAAAGGGACTAAGTTTTACCTGCTACTTTCTTGCTTTCAAGGTTAAAACTCCCATATGGTTGCCCTTTTATTGGCTCCACTGGGATCACCTGACTGCAGCTGGGAAGGGTGGGAGCTACTACATGGAGCTGGCCACTGCTCCTGTATAAACTATAGCAAAAAAAGGGAAAGTTGTGCTTAACCACTAAAGTTTAAACCATTAGGCGGGGGTGCAATGAGGTTGTGACCACAAAATACATATAAACAACAACAAGAAATCCTCTGCACTCACCCTTTATTTATATATATAGGACATTAAGAAATTCTGTGCATTAAGCTACTAAGAAATGTCCTCCCGTTTAAGCAAAACAGGGATTGTTTGTCCATATATTGCAATATACTTCAAGCTGGCCAACTGCGTCAAAGTCATCCCTCTGGCCAGTCCTACACTGACTTATGTGATTCATTAAGAATTCTACTGCTTCAATATTCATTTAGCAAAGGGACTAAGTTTTACCTGCAACTTACTTGCTTTCAAGGTTAAAACCCCCATATGGTTGCCCTTTTATTGGCTCCACTTTTTTTTTTTTTTGCTATAATGTAAAAATATGGTATAAAGTTTGCCACTTGTCTAATAACGCATAGCAATCAATCAGCCTCTAGGACGTCATGAAAACACAACTCCGATTGGTTGCTGTGGCTTACTAGATGCTGGGAAACTTTAGACTATTTATTACATTGCTTTCCACGTGCAAATAACAGGGCTGCCCAACTGGAGGCGCATAAACTGGATATGGCCCTTCAAGGTTATATTATGGCCCATGCCTGCCACATAGACGTTTAACTGTATACTGTATGACAAGTATTGTATCCAGTCAGTACCACTGTTTTGTTGGTCAGATAAAGGAGAACTAAAGCTTAAAGGGGACCTGTCATCCTAAGAAATAATTCCAAATTCTGTTTGTCAAGCACAATAAACTCTACTTATACTATATAAATAATATAAATCTTGTTTTGCTTCAGTCTTGGAATTCACAATCACAGCAAGCAGGCAGGCACCATTTTGTGGACACTGTTATTCAGGCAATATAGGCATCATGCCAAAATCTTGTTTATGTTCCAGAATGGGCGACCTTATGCACATTCCCATGCACTGGCTACACAATTAGATGGTGAGGAGGGAGGGGAAAAAGTGAGTCCTTCCTAGCCCTGTCGTTCCCAGATCCTGACTCGCCCTCTAGTGGGTTTTTTCACACATTTCCTCTCTGGGCTGGGCTGGACTGGGGTGTCTGGGGCCCACTGGGAGTGCAACTTTAAGGGCCCTTCATGCAAACTTAAGGGCTCTTCTACCAGTGGCCAAGCTTACACCCCCCCCCCCCCCCCCGATGCACGTGCATGCAACAGCAGTGGTGTGTACTTAATTCATAATGTTATACATATACTTAATTTGGCACTGTGATCAGGCCTGGCCAGAAAAGAGGGGAAGGTCTGGGTAGGAGAGCAAGGCCTGGGTCAGCAGGGCACATGAAGGCTTGGGCCTACCAGGATTTTTCCAGCTGTCCCACTGACCAAGTCCAACACTGTTCCCTTTACTGAAAGAGCCACAATTAGAACAAGCGGAGCACAGTGTTATGGAACTGTAGATCTGTATATATATATGTATTTAGAAGTAGCAGTAGCTAGTGCCATGCATGGGGTAGGAGCTTTGCCAGATTAGCTAGTAGGCGTTACACCCTAAGAAACAGTGCATTCACGGAACTAAACCAGTCAGGTTTTATTTGCATTTTTAATTAATATAAAAATGAATTTGCCTTTGACATACGAGTCACATACAAGATAAAATGCCTTTGGATATACAGATCAAACACTCTTTATTGATGCATCTGGGTTTCACACTGCACTCCATTCATTTTGGTGTAAGAAAGGGTGTGGCAGTGATTGTGGAAGGTGCTTCAATAAAGCTTCCTCTGTCTCGAGCTTATGCTGCATTTTATTTCCTAATGTCTGATCATGTAGTGTCATTACTACTATTCCCTGAGGAAGTCATTACCTTCCAGACCTCATTGTTTATTAGAGCAATGTCATACATAAGAATGAATAGTTTACATTCAACTCCATGTCTCCCTGGGAGAGTCAAGTCACTTGACAAGGCACATTTTTTTTGCAAGTTACCAGGGGTGACAATAAACCGTTGCTGGTAACTTAAAAAGTGAGAGTTCCTAATTAAAAGTTACCTTCTCTGCACTAGCGATGGTACTGATGGCGCAGGGGGCAGCACTGACTTGGGTGCCTCACTGCAGCATTGAGCCCTGAGACACCCTAAGACAGGAAAATTGATGCTACTCTGTGTATACAACTTCCTGGTTACGGTTAATAATTAGGTTGCCCATGCACACATAAAACCCCCTGCATAATGGACTTCTGCTTATCTGTAAGACAAAACAGTCAAACAAAGGGCTGAAAAATGTGGGTTGTTTATACAGAGCTCATTATCTCTAGTTAAACTAATTCAGCTAAAGCAAAACAATCCTCTATTACTGCTTTATAATTTAAAAAAAATATGGATTTTTTAAAATTAAAATAATAGGCAGAATGTATTTTCAGCACAAGTTCTATTTATTTTGTTCATGTTAAAAAAAAAAAGTGTATATATAAAATGATTTAATGAATGAAGTAAGTTGCTGAGTAATGGGCAAGCTAAAACAGTGTGCTGGGGATGATAGCAGGGGAAAGTCATCCTTTTAATTAGTGCAAAACTGCTCAGTGCAATATTACAACATCCCGGCACCTGGGAAATACAAGGGAGAGATTCCATTCCCTTTTGAGTCAGCAGCCACAATGGTCGTCAGAGTTAGCAATCCCCATAGCGATGTGTTTGTTATGCACATAAATAAAAGAGGCTGCCGGTTTGCAAGGCTGTATTCTGCCATCTTGCGGTGTTTACTGGAACTACAATATTTATTTTATTTATGCACATTTATAATCAGAGTTGTGCTACAGTATTTTAGCTATAGGAATGCAGGTATGGGATAACAGGAAACCTGTTATCCAGAAAGCTCTGAATTACGGAAAGCTTGTCTTCCATAGACTCCATTTTAATGAAATAATTCATAATTTTAAAACTGATTTCCTTTTCTCTGTAGTAATAAAACAGTACCTAGTAATTGATCCAAACTAAGATTTAATTAATCCATACTGGATGCAAAACAATCCTATTGGGTTTAATTAATGTTTTATTGATTTTAGTAGACTTAAGGTATGGAGATTCAAATTATGGAAAGACCTCTTATCCAGAATACCCTTGGTCCCGAGCATTCTGGATAACGGGTTCTATACCTGTACTTGCATCCAAAGACTTTAACACTCGGCAGCTGATTTATTAATCAGTCATTTTTAACATGTAATACTGATGCATTCTGCCCATAAAATAATAATTTAATGCAATTAAATGTTTCATTGCGGGATGGAAACTAATTTTGCTACTCCTTTCTCCCCGCATGTGGGGAAAAGATTTGGACGGGTAATAGTGTTCAGTGCTCCTGCTGTGCAGCTCTGCGCGCTACCATCCAATGGAACAGAATGGCGTATGACTGCTCAAAGCAATGGAACACATTCTGCCAAGTTGACGCAGGTTTCATAAATATGTCAGTTAGTTCAAACTTTCTGGACTCTCAGGAAAACATTCTTGACAGTCAGGCAAGTTTTTATTAATCTTGAAATTGGATTCCTTAGTTTAATCTATAATAAACCTGCCCCGAAGTCTAGGTGGTTTATTTTTAAACAGTTAATAAACATTGCCTGCTGGTTATATCTGACTGCTTTAGTTTTTTTATTGATACCACCAATATATCAGTGGATTCCAATAACTTCCATTTATTCGGTAACTAAAGGGCATGCCACTATGACAGGCTGGGTGAATCAATAAACTGTTGCTGATGGTGTTAAAGAAAACTCATCATGTAACAATAAGCCGCAGGTCAGTAAGAGTGCCGAATGCAAAACATTTTAGTGGAAAGGGTGTTGGTCAATATTTTCTTTTTCTAAATGATTTATAATTTTTTTGTGGCTCAGCATAAGGCATTGATGCAGAAATGCTGTTCTTATCTATATAATGATTACCCAGCAAATAAAAAGGGAAGGCTAACCTGCTTTGGGGCTAAAGTGCTAATGATTGTTTTCACTGCTCCGAGTGCCAGCAACAACATGTATCATGCGGTGCAACAAGTAGTGAAGGCAAAATACACTATACCTATACAGTAAAGTACTTCTTGTGTCTTCTCGTTCACAGCAGTCATCCCTTTAATTGACTCAGAACACAAGCTTCTACCTTTGCACTTTGCGGTTGATCCTGGGAAGGACTGGGAATGGGGCAAGGATGACAATGATAACATCAAGTTAGCCAGGTAATACTTGTACAAATGTGCTATTCCTGCTTACGGCAGCCATGCACAGTATCACCAAGTCGTTGGGACAAGGATTAAGAGGGCACAAAGGTCATATTCAGCAGTGCATGTTGCCCGTAACATTGTCTTGTGTTGTAAAGTTTATAGTTGTACTGCATTCACTGTCACTATGTATTCCCCTTACAGTCTGATCCTGTCTCTGGAGGCCAAACTGAACCTTCTGCACAGCTACATGAATGTAACATGGATACGCATCCCCTCTGAAACACGGGTAAGACCTAGCAATTTTAAAAGGCTCAATGTGCATTAAATCAAAGTGAGACAGACATTGATACAACTGGTTCCTGACCTTTTTTTTCATCAGGGCCACACATCTTGGTCAGCACCCAGGCCTCTGAGCAGTGGGGATTGTCAGGTCAGATCTAGGGCATTGGGACATGTATACATTAACCTTGTGCATGTATAAATTGTTATTTTACCAAGCAGTACCAAGCTATATATCTGGTGTTGTAAAGACAACTAGCAAATTGAATTGATTTCTTGCAGGGTTGAAATTGGTTAATTTATGGACTCACTGCACATTTATGTTTTACCATTTGATAACTGCTAGAAGTACATAACCTCTTTCCAACCACGTACCCATTGGATTCCAGTCGGAAAGTGATTAAATGCCTACTACAGATTCATGTGAAGGTTAAAGGTGCAGTGAGTCAAATTATATCCCTTCCCTTGTTCAGTGGAACCAAGAATTCACCAATATAGTTACAGTTTGACACCTACTAATGTTGGGTGGGCAGCAACCTTTGTCCCTAAGACATACAATAATTTCTTGGCCCTGAAATGAATTAACAATCAAACTAAGATTATGCTACCACCATATCATGTACAGATATGTGTGTGTAAAATAGCTTGGAGTTATTGGTCTCATTGAAGCACCTCTCAATGAGAATCAGCCAGTAATTTGAGCAGGGCATTGACTGCAAAGAGTCCCCAGTTCCTTCACCTGCCTTTAACTCTTTCTTTTTTGAGAGCACCTTCAAATTATAGTCCACAAATAACCACTGTATACATTAACCCATATACAACCCTAAACTGCTATCCAGCATTCTTTAGCTGGCTTGCTACCTATCTCAGTTGTAGCAAAAATGACTTGATATAATGCATTTACTGAAAAAGTACATGGGATACACTATATTTGAATTTGGAATACAACCTCGCATATTTAATTTAATTGAAATCAGTGGTATACACAGCTGTGTGCATTCAAATAAATGATGTGCCTGAAATGCTTCATTAAAATCTGCTGTAGTTGGCACTTATTTATTCAAGAAATGATTTATATATATATATCAGGAATGCATCAAATCCAGGATTCGGTTCAGGATTTGCGCAAGATTCAGCCCTTTTCAGCCCTTTTCAGCAGGATCCTTTTTGTCACATAAAATTTTCAATGCACGCCATTGTCTTTAACCGGCAGCCAAACCCAGAATTTTTTGGGCAATCAAAGGCACTATTTTATACTCATGAATATTTATATATATTGATAACAGTAATGCTAAAATTACAATGTCCCAAGTCATGACATGACACAAAATAAAACAAATTGCATTTTAATCAGGCAGTGTAAGTTGACATATGGCTGGCACTGTACATTTTATCTTTTGAAGACTTGCTGTGTAATATCTTCCTTCTTACTGATTTCTCTTCACTAGTCTGCTGCTACAGCTGTCAATATTCTAGTATGTTTACAATAAAGTTTGATCACATTTGCATTTGGCCTACTTATTTATTGGCTGTGAAGGAGTCACATGAAATCTTTTTTTCATGACTTAAAAACCTCATTGTTTCATGTAGATGCCACTCATAGGTGACTTTGGGATGACGGTTATTATAAAAAAAAAAAAAAAAAAGCATTGTGAAAAATGGAAAGAACTTTTATTTGTATTTCTCATTAGAGAAACATTCCCAGGAAGGTTTAACAAGAAAGAGAACATGGATAGTAGCATACTCCATAAGCTTTTGTTGCAAGTTGTGCAACTGCTTCTGGCCATGGGATTAATATTCTTTGTTTTGTGCCCTCCCAGTCATCTCTACACTTATATTTTATACTGTGCAATATCTTCTGTATTGGAAAGTATGATTAGAAAAATTAGAAGTTCCAACATATAAACTAAAATGTATTTGTGGTTTAAATAAGCTATAAAGAAAATATAGGAATTCATTAAAAAACAGAAAAACAGATAACATGAAAAGCTTGCTGGGGTTTGCTCTATACAAATCATGGGACAGGCCTCTTGATTAGCAGGGAGAGGTTAGTGTTCACAATATGAAACAGTGTTTAGAAATGGCAAATACTGTACAGATGAAGTGATCCAGGATGATGGCAGTAAAGAGGTTGGGGAACTTGCATATTGAAAGAATAGATACAAAGGAAATTGAGCTGATCTGCTATTTAATATTAAAGGTATTTATTATGTTTTACATTCAGGCACCCTTGGCCCAACCAGAATCTCCAACAGCTTCCACAGGCGAAGATGTGCAGTCACTGGCGGACTCCATGGACTCTGATCGAGACTCTATCTGTAGTAATTCTAATGTCAACAATGGAAAAAATGGGAAAGATAAAGATAAAGAAAAACAAAGGAAGGAGAAGGAAAAGAATAGAACTGATTCTGTGGCAAATAAGCTTGGAAGTTTTAGTAAAACACTGGGTATTAAGTTGAAAAAGAACATGGGGGGCCTTGGAGGATTAGTTCATGGTAAAATCAGTCGAGCTAATTCAGGCAATGGGAAGAACGGGGACTCAACTGACAAAGTTAAAAAGTCCAAATCTCGGAAGGGGAGCAAAGAGGAATCAGGACAGTCTGCCAGTACGTCCCCTTCTGAGAAAACAACTCCATCACCCACCGATAAAGCTAGCATTTCTCCTGTTGATAAACTAACCAACAGATCACTGTCAGATAATAAGTCTGACCCATGGAAATATAGCACAGATGTAAAACTCAGCCTTAATATATTGAGAGCAGCCATGCAAGGGGAACGTAAGTTTATCTTTGCAGGGCTTCTTCTTACCAGTCACCGGCATCAGTTCCATGAGGAAATGATTGGTTTCTACTTAACCAGTGCCCAGGAACGTTTTAATGCTGAGCAAGAGCAGAAAAGGAAGGAGGTTGAGAAGAAAGCTTCTCTAAATGGATCATCGTGTCGAAAGCTAGATCAAGATGGTTTTGCTAAAGATAAGCTGGATTCCTCACCTCAGGACAGGGCATCACCAATCTTGCCTCAAAGCCATACAACACAACTTGTTCTAAAACTCAAAGAACGTTCCAGTCCAACCCCAACATCCTATCCCTCACCCAACAATGGTGCTAAAAAATGCAGCCCCATTCCAGTATCTGCACACTATAGCCATACACCACCAGTCCAAAGGCAAAGTGTTATCCATTTACATGATGTCAACTCCAAGTCGTCCAGCTTCCAAGATGACCCTTATAAGCCAACAATAGGCTCCTTAAAAACTTGTGCTACATATCCCCAACAAAACAGGTCATTATCTTCACAAAGTTATAGCCCGGCAAGGTTATCGGGTATACGCACAGTGAACACAGTGGAATCTCTTACATATGAAAAGCCTTCGGAGCATAAATCTCAGACATATACAAATGGGTTCAACTCTAGTGATATCCGAGACTGCTTAGAATATGCTGATGAGGAAGCCTCTCAGACATGGTTGAACAATGATAAAAACAGCAGAGGCAGAAGCACAGGTTGTCCAATCTATTCACTCCATCAGAGCAGGTGTAAAAAAGAAAATTGTTCTTTTTATGGGCGCCCTGAGACTGAAAATTACTGCTCTTACTGCTACAAAGAGGAGCTGAAGCGTCGGGATAGGGAAAGTAAAGTTCACAGGCACTGAATGGCCCATACCACATAAGATCTATCCTTTTATACATGCAAGACTTCTATACTAAACTCACTTTAATTGTAATAGAACAAATTAGCCAAATTAGACTAAAGACAGGGATGCAATGACACATCTGCTTGTTTTGATACAAAAGCAGGCATCAATATGTTGGTAACAATGTAAAGGCATAATAATACCTTTATATTCCGTTTATCCCTGCTCATGTTCATGTGTTAAGCTGAAAGGTTGTTTATATCACAGTCAGAATGTGGTTATTATTAACTAAGGTGCCTGAACTTTTTTCTATCACTCAGGTAAGTAGAAAGAAACATTAAATATTTCTAATATCACTATTGGCTTTGTGCAGTCAGAGATGATCTTTGGCTTTCATGGTTTTATTGATTTCCTATGTGACACAAACATACATTTCTACTATCTTTTTAGTCACTTCATGTACATTTTACATTAAAGGGTTTTGTAATTTGGTCTTCCCTTTTGTGGATCCTGGCGACAATGAGAAAAAGATCTCGTAAGGCTGGATACCTGCATGAAACCATTTTAAATTCCAAAGTCCCTATGAATCAGAGCTTAATATATCCTGAAAATGTGTTTCCTTGAAGGGGGAATTAGTGTTGCAAGACTAATTAGGTCATTAGCAGACAAACAGGGCGATTCATCTTACTCGAATATAATGCAGCCGTTTCCATATTCACAACTGCCATTGTGTCCTTTAATACCCAGAATGCAATAGTGAGAAAAACGCCCAGTGACATGATAAACCATACCTAATAATCTGCATGTTTTTTACAATATAACTCATAAATATTTCAAGGACGAGTATACTGGAATTATGTCATAGCTTGAGCAGAGATACCCTGCCATTGTGCGGCTGATCAGCAATACTTTCTGCAGTGATGTCAGACTCACCTTCAGACTCTCCTGAACCAGTGATTGGCTAAGAACTGTGCTGCAGTTCAACATAGCAATAGTTGGGGGCTAAACATTTTGAGGTCACTCGTAATTAGGCTAGTCATTAAAATGACTTACTGGGGCTGATTAACATAGATGCTATAAAATACCAGCCCATATGCCAGTAGCAACCAATCAGCAGCTAGTTTTGATCAAATTGCTACAAGTAATAAAATGAAAGCAAAGACCTATTAGTCACTATGGGTAACTGTAGTGATAACGTTTAGCACGTCTTAGTAAATAAGCCCACATGTAGGCCTGAATCCCCATTTTTTAGTCTTTGTCGCCACTATTCTGTGGGCAGTGCCAAGTGGAAACCTGCACATAGATGCTAAGTCAGTAAAATAATTATCAGTTTCCCTAATATTAAGGTTTCAGCTAACTATATGGGGCCTCTAGGCTTGCATAGCGCTCTGCATGTCATTTGTATCACAAAAGAGACTGAGGTGTAATCACATGTATTTCCATAACATTTCCATTGCAAGTGACACTGCATACATTTTTCCTTTCATTAAAGAGTCAGTAAACCTTTCAAAAGTTTAAAACCGAAGACCTTTTAGTATGGTGTAGTATACAAGTGTTCTGTAGGTCCTCCTTTTTGGTATTTTTGAGTTATAAATGCACACTGGCCCTTGCAACTACTCTGTGGCTTGAATGGCAAATGATAATTGTACTCTAGCATCACACTCAAACTGCACTGGTTGCTTGGCTCAGGGACAATTCCAAACATTAGCTTTCAGTGTCAAAATCGTCCTAAATATCCCTCTAGTCTAGGGAGGTGTTTAGGAACCTCATGTGTGCTGCATACTCCCTTTTGTCTTGCTGAGAGCATCTGTTCAGTGTACGATGTTCATTGCTTTAGAATGTGCCTATGACAAGCACCAGACAAGATGCGTCTGAACAGCGCTGCTTGATATGTTCCAGCCATACACATTGCTAACAAGAGTTACAAAAAACGTCATAATGTTTAGCCTACATGTAATAATAAATATCTCTGTGTGTGCTTGTACTGCAATTGACACTGAACATTCATTTCTAGTGACTGGCACAGACATAGAGTTGTCACTGTTCTAGATAGTCAGTTGGGAATCCGCTGACAGAAGCTAAAGCAAAATGTACCCTGTCAATACAATTGGCCCATGCTTCTGCAAACAAATATTTCTATATGTCTCACGAGAAGAGGTCAGTTGAAAGACCTGGAGAAGATTCATGGTTCCCACTGCCCTTAGACCACAAACCAGTCAATTTCTACAAATAAAAAATGCCCATTATTATTATAATTCTTACATAGTGCAGTCCTTGCTTTACAGTTAACCAGTGATATCAAACCATTTTACCCCCCTTCACTTCCACCAGAATTTTCACAGTATATTTAGGCCGAGAGATATTGGACTTGTGCCTCCTGGCCTCTGTGAGCTACAGTTCCTAACATCTGCATCACCTCTAGCCTCTACCTCTGGGGCACTGAGTGCTAGTGATTGGGCATTGAGTGCCATTTATTGGATAACTGGTTTATGTAAAAAATGCAAACGTTAAAGATTTAAAAATGACACCTGTTCATCAGGCATAAAGTATTAAGGATCCACAGAAGGCTAACATACAATATACAGATCCCCTTTGGAACAGTTCATCAAATGTTCTCATAGACAAAGTTAAATGCATAATAATAAATATTGAACGTGTTACTCATATCTAAAATGCTATTTAATTTACATATTGCACATAAAAATACTGAAGGGAAAAAAGTATGTGAATGAAGAGTCTGGATGTGTCTGTTCTGTTACTAATCTGATCCTGTATATTTAGAGCTGCTATGCAAATGTTTCTTGTTCTGTTCTGTCAGCTGTCTGAAGTAACACCATGCTATGAAGGAAGGCTCATTATTTTTATTGGGATTCCTGTATTATTTCTGTGACTAAGGGATGGTAAAGGGAAATGCACAGTAAGTTGATCTTGCTTTTTGCTAAGACTGTTAAATATCCATAGGAACACATATATACTGTGTATGAATATACAACTCTATGTAAAAGGCCACAATGTGTATGCAGCACTGAGTAGAAAGCTGCTTCGCACAGGACTTGTGAAAACAACCGTAATTTATTGGTAGTATAACAAGACTGACGTTTCGGCTGCTACTGCAGCCTTTCTTTGAGCCGAAACGTCAGTCTTGTTATACTTTCTTTGAGAAAGGCTGCAGTAGCAGCCGAAACGTCAGTCTTGTTATACTACCAATAAATAACGGTTGTTTTCACAAGTCCTGTGCGAAGCTATATATATATATATAAACACAGTTGGGGGGGGGGGACTCCTAAATTAACTGAAGCAACGGGAAGAGTGGCTAATGTAAAGCACTTAAGGCTCATGCCACACCAGGCGTAGGGCTGATTTTTTCGGCAAGCGGAAAAACGCTTGCCGAAAATTCAGCCCTACGCCTGCTACTTGTGCCTGCACCCGAATGAATGGAATACGCTCGGGTGCAGGCACATGTAGCCGATATACGCAAGAAAACGCGAGACTTTGCATTCTCGCGCGTTTTCGTGCGTATATCGGCTACATGTGCCTGCACCCGAGCGTATTCCATTCATTCGGGTGCAGGCACAAGTAGCAGGCGTAGGGCTGATTTTTCGGCAAGCGTTTTTCCGCTTGCCGAAAAAATCAGCCCTACGCCTGGTGTGGCATGAGCCTTATAGTACCACCCTCAGTAGGCCTTGTAAAAAGAAATAAACACAAATGTATACAGAAAGTGTGATCACACAAATACACTGAAGCACACTTTTTGGATACAGCTTATATATTTATTTATTCCCAATGAATGTGGTGCTGCTTTGTAAAGTTGAATAGCTACCATATAGTATTTACGAGCCATAGAAGAAAATAATGGCCTGGGCCATACTCACAGGACTTTCAAGGACACATTGTGCTTTTAATGGGTAAGTTCCACTTGATTCATTTTTAGGAGGTCAGACTTTTCTGACCAAACCCAGACCATAGTTAACACCTAGGCATTATTTATTTGAAACAATACAGTGAAAATGACATGTAAATGTGGTGCAAGAAGCTCACTCATGCCTCACTGGAAGCCTGATCTAGGGGATATCATCAGGGCACAGTGGTTTTTGACTGTGCCTATTATTTTGAGTTTTAAAAGCATTTAATGTTTTGAATCCTTAGAAAGGTTGTCTATTTGCCTGGCATATGATTTCAACAACAAGGCAATAGGGTGAGATCTATATAATATACATTTAAAGCAAATAGATGCCTCTGTATAGATTGTATAAAAAAAAATACATGTCTGAAGGAGGCTGGAACACATTCTTAGCAAGGGCATAGTATAGAGAGCTGATGAATAATGCTCTGGAGAGAGTAGGCATTGCAGTGTGCTATGGCTCTACGTTTCAAGAGTGCTTGAGGTCTGCAGTTTAATTAGAACAATCTCAGCAATTTTACCACTAGAGACTAATATTGAATATTTCTATATTTCTGAGAATAATCAAAGCCGTGGCGAAGTGCATTTAAAGCCTCCCATCGCTAATAGGAACCTATATGCTGCTAAGGGAAAACAACGGTTTCTGTGTATGTGCCTGCTCTTTCCTGTAGATGGCGCTGCTGCTTAAAGAAATGCATGTTAATTGCAGTACTAGGAAGTCAGAGGTGGAACCCAGTAACCTAGGAGAGAGAACACTATTTGACTTCAGCTCATAAGGTCTAGTTAGTGTCTTTGCATCTTCTCAATGTATTTATATCAAACAAACCTGTTCAAAAATCCTGACCATGACTGTAAGTGACTTTTCAGCTTTAACCACTTGAATTAAACAATTTGTTTGAAACCTTTTTAAATGTAGGAATTTATAGAGCGAAGGAGCCATTCTCCCACAGATACTTCTGTGTCATCTGTCATTCACTCTGTATGGCAAGCTCTTAAAGATACTTCCAGTACTGACTAACAAAATAAATGAAAATGTCATTTTTTTTGTTTTGTAATTTACGCTCAGTTCATTTGCACATCACAGAATTAACTATATCATGAGAAAATATAGTATATTGTCAAGAAAATAAACGAAAGGTGTTTGTATGTGTTCTGTTTGTAGAATAAAGGCTGTATTATGTTGAAATTTTACAAGCCAAGTTTAAATTGTAATATAGAACTTATTTTTATATGATTTACAAAATATGCTATAGAGCAATATTTTGCGCCTTTATTATATACAGGGTCTGTCATTTTAGTAGGTTAACTGCAGAGCCGTTGGTAGAAATAACAATGACATGGAGAAGCTTTGTAAACAGTCTAGTAAGTTATGAATGCTATTTATTGTTATGCACTCCAAATGTTTATTGAAAGTTGAAATATATGAATGGTTTCTATTAAACATCGCTTGTCTGATGGCTTTCTTTTGTAACAAACATTCTTGGGAAACACTCCGAGTATGAGGTAACATGAGATCATTTGATAAATATTAATCCAGACATGCTAAACTACAGTCATTTGTTTGACAACTCCCAGTATTCCTGCAAGTACGGCCTGACAGCTGGGATTGATGGGAGTTGGGATTTAGCTACAGATGAAGGTCATGGTTAAGTGCCTCTACCAATGTCCCAAATTAATTCTGTTGTGCCAAGGGTACATATTAGCCAATACCTTTGCCTTTCAAACCATTTGTTTTTGTACTGATGTATCTGTTCCCCAGCCCAGCAACCACAGTTCCAGTTTATCCATCCTCATAAGCTGTTTGAGTCCCCTAAATACATGTTTGATTACTCCAGAATTTGGATATCTTTGGCACTCCATCTGGTGAGCAACTCCATCTCTCAGTATCCCATTGGCCACTAAGCATTATAGTTGTGCAATAGGTGGATATTCAGATGGTCATCTCTGTGGGGGTATCATATCTAGTAAAATCAAGAGAAATAACATCACCCTTGTTTATGTTTGGATGGGAATTATCACCTATGTTGATTGGAAGGGAAATATCCATATTGATGCCTGGATCACTTAAGAGTTTGATTACATAATGCAGCTCTGCAAACTACAGGGCATGGGCCAGCCACTGGCATTCCCCTTTACGTTTTTCAAGGCAGGGGTGCCAGAGGATACAAGAGAGCCAATAGTTTTATTTCTGCCATAGGCAGCTATTAACTACAGGGGTTCCTTGTTTGCAGGGCAACTCGCACCATGTGTACAGAAGCAAAAATATGTGTATGGCCCCTTATTTGTGTCTTTTTGGGCTCCAGCACTTGCCCCAGTACAGATGGTAAATGAGCTGTAACATGTTAAATATCTTATATTAGCACCATAGATTAACTCTTTTTGGTGTGTCCTCTTTGACCTTGGCCAGAACGAGAAAATGTTTATCCAGAGACCCAATTTCTCTAGTGCTCCCATGGAACCATAAGCTTCTTTCTTCTCCTAACCATGTCTCTTTGAAGAAGAGTAAACGTGACTATGCTCTATCATTCCCTGCTTTATAATGATCCAGAGGGTCACCTCACTTTCGGAATCAGAGAAATATAAACTTTGGCATATCTATCATTCAGCTTTCCTTTAACTCGTTAGTCCCTATTTCTGAGCAATTAAAGGGGCTGTATACCCAACATGAGGTCAATAAACAGGGATTTTGCCTGCTGTTTAAATCATGAAAAACCCAAGAAAAACTGGTCCATTTTAGCAGCCAATCTGTTTAAACAAAGCAGTTACTGCTGTTGAGTTATGATGGACTCGAGCATGGTTAAATTATGTCAAGCCAGTTTCCTATTCAATTATTTTCATAATGATGTCATCAGTTTTATACTAATATGGAATGCTCCAAACATTTTCATTTGGCTAAAAGTGTTCAGGGTATTACTTTAATTTGGCAGGGCCCTAAACCAATTTGTCAACTAGGATTCCCCAGATCTTAGTGCCCTCAAGTAAAGTGAAACCTGTTAAGTACTAATTGAGGTTCAAAACAGGCCCTGGAATTTCAAGTATACAGAGGTCCAAACAGCCCCCACAGGCCCAATACATAGCAAATGTGGAATCTTACAACAGCCCCTCTGGCATATGCCAGACTGTACAGATTGGCAGTTTCGGCTTGATCCCTGCATTCCAGACCACCCCGGGCGTCTCATTTTTAAACCAGACCAGACTGTCTTGCAATTGTTATCTAATATAGAAACCGTGTTGCATTATAGTTTTATTTATATGCCATTTTTGCTACTTTTGTCATACAGTGTGCCAATTGATGTGTCTGAGCACACCCTGAATGGCTGGGTCTATAGTTCTGATGTAGAGCAGAGGCTGGGTATAATGTAGATGGAGGCAAACTTCTGCACCTGGGTCAAAAACATAAGACTTTATAATGTGCCTGCCATCCATTCTATATTATGTCTAGCCCCCCCATGGTCAATATGTGCTTTAACGCATGTGTTGGATGTATTATACACACCGTATGTATACATGCTTACCTTTGGAGTAAAAAATGTAATGTGCTACAAGTACCCCTAGTTACTACTTTTGGCTGCATTATATCCTGAAACCATATTCCCAGTTTTGCAACATATTTATATTGACCATATTTACCTTCCTGTGATCCTTATTAAACTCTGGGGTCTTGTTGGGTGGCTACCATGTAAATGTTTAGTGATGCTAATTCTGTACTTATTTAGTATTTATCTGAAGAATGTGACCATATATCCCAAAGTTGTTGATTTGCGATACTTCTTAAAAACATTTCAGATTATAAATTTTGACCAGTACTATGTATGCTCCACTAAATAGTTGACAGGGCTATCCAGCTGTAAACCTATGGGCTGGAAATGGTTCTTTAAATGGTTTTAAGACCCCTGGTCTGCTCAAGGGCTCCACATACTTCTTTGTATGGCATAATTTTAAGATTGTCAATCCCTCAGACAGTATGAGAAGATGTAATTTTATGTTGGTATATGACTTCTGATTAAAGGTATTTGCCTTTGATGCCTAATCCAAATAACTAGAGAAAGCAAGTGAAAGTCTGTGTCATTGACAGGTCTCATTTTTGTATGAGTGATAACATGGTTTGGGAAATACAGTGGCAACTGTAACAAATGGCAAGTTTAAGTGGTTCAGGGCAATCAGATTAGAAAGTATAACAGTAAGGAATCTGAGAAATTGTCTGGTTGTCTCTGATCAGTCTTCAACCCTGTATGTTCCACTGATCACAGAATCTATATTGTGGACACAGAACTACCAGCAGTGCCAATGCCACAGGCTCTTCTTTTCCAGTTTAAACTGCACCCTATGGAAAATATTGTTGTTTCTATTACACAGTACTATTTTCTTTTCCTACTGTGACCAGTCCTGCTGCACACTTCTCTGAGCTTTAGACGGTGGGAATGGATTTTTCCAATCTCTCATAAAGGTTGCTATGCATTTAACTAATCTCTCACTTTTCCGTGTTTATGACTTATTATACAGCTCCCGACCCCTTCCACTCTCTGCCCATCCCGATATAAAATAGTGAAACATTTAATATGCTAAGCCAGGCTAACATGTACAAGAAGGAATAGATTAAATTTACATCTGGAAATCGATGTTTATATAAAAAAATGCTGTTGAATGAAGAGTTTGTTTTGCTTAAGCGATTATATAAAATGTAATTATAGGCATAGCACTGATAATGTTACTTTAATTATACATTTCCTTTAAAACCACATTTTAGACAAAAATAACCTTACCATAGTATTTAGTTCAGTATTCCAATCTAAACACAGGCATAAAAGGCATACTATACTCTTTTTAGGCTGAGCACAGCTTACTTTGAAAGGTGATGTTTAAATATATATATATATATATATATATATATATAATATTGTAATGCAGTGATACTAATTATACACAGCTCTTCAGTCAGCATAAATTCGTAGCACATAGAGGGAGAACCTCTGAGCCTCCTTGGTAACCAACTAAACTCTAAGCCAATGGATAAATAGTCCTATCAATATACTATCAGTATTGACGTTTATTTATAAGTCCATTAGTTCAATGCATCCCAGAAGTTATAGTCAATAATAATAACAATCCAGAACAATTTTATTAGCCCCAAAGTATTTCTGTCTCCCGAGTTAGTTCTGTCAGTAGTTATTTCATGTATTGGTTTGTTCCCACTCCTGATAACTATATTCTAATAACTATATTCTAAAACTCCAGCCAACATAGTATCTCTAAAGTATCTAATTTTTCAGAGATAAATTTAATGAATACTCAGCTGCAAACAGCACCTCTACTGCCTGCTAAACACTAAATAGCTAACCTAAGAAGGGGCACTACCATTTTGGCCAATGGCACTCACATAACCTAGCAGCTATAGTCCCTACATTCTAAAAATGCTTTTAAGCAGTATCAGACATGTGTGTCTCTTGCCAGATGCAACCATTTATTCTAAACTGCATTCAGTCTTTCATACAGTTGCCTATATCAACCAATCAGTAGCTTGCATTTAGCAGTCACCTCTTGAAAAAGCATCATCTTATTGGTTGCAATGGGTTACTACACCTGGGCCAACAAACTTTTAATTTCATTCCCCTTAACAGCCTGCTGTTTCTTGGTTTTCTAGCAAATACTCCTTTCGCTAAAAAGATTGTATGTAATGATTGAAGATAAGAACTGCATTGCTTAGAACTTCTATATGTATTCTATATGTATTCTATAAAGGAGACGTTTTAAAGGGGAAAATAACAATTAATTCTGTTAAAACTTTAAAAATACATAAGGGTTGATTCACTAAAATTCGATATTTTGAGGGCTATTTATAGCATGCGGTAAAAATTTTATCGCTTATTTTTTGCGACTTAACGCATGATTTACTATAGGATGCTCGCGTTAATTAAGACACAAAGGGCCCGATTCATTAAAGTCCGAAATAAGGAGTGCTATTTATAGCATGCGTTAAAAATCTTATCACTTCTTATTTTTCGCTCGATTCACTAAAAGGACACTTGTCATAATTAAGAAGCGATGTTCTTGGCGTTATTTATCTTGTGACGACATATTTTCAAGCAATATATTATGCAGCGCACAACATATTACGCAGCGTGCAATATATTACCCATGTAACCATTACTTTCTGAAGACTACCGTTCTGAAAATTTTGCGCTCTGCGTAAAATATCGCGTGCTGCGTAATATGTTGTGCGCTGCGTAATATATTGCTTGAAAATATGTCGTCACAAGATAAATAACGCCAAGAACATCGCTTCTTAATTATGACAAGTGTCCTTTTAGTGAATCGAGCGAAAAATAAGAAGTGATAAGATTTTTAACGCATGCTATAAATAGCACTCCTTATTTCGGACTTTAGTGAATCGGGCCCAAGGTTGCTTGTGTTAAGTTGCAATGAGCGTTTTCCTTGCGTTATTTTCCACGCATGCATTACTTCTCGCTGCGCACAATATATTTCGCCGCTTGCTATATTAGCGCACGATTTAACGCTAATGTAACTTTTGCGTTTGTAAAACTACTTTTCTGCAAATGACCATTTCCCTGCAAACTGGAGGATGCATCACTCTAGGGCCAACATTACTTGAATAAATCCCACTGCAAAGTCCATATTGTGTTGCCAAAAGCTCACCAACCACAATTTTCTACAAGTACCGCCTGCCCCAAGTAGGTGTTAATTTTCGCACAGACTAATGCAATATTTAGCGCGTCTAATGCTTCTTATTTGTTTGTGAATCATGCATTAGTATTATTTCTATGCGAGAATTAACGCAGTGGGTTAAAATTAACACCTTGCGATCATGCGTTATTTAGTGCATGTAATATGCGTCTTAACACACGCGATAATACTTTAGCGAATCGAGCATTATTTTTCGCGTCAATGTTAATGCAAAAAAAGCATGCAATAATGCTTATCGCACTTTAGTGAATCAACCCTATAGTTTGTTACAGAATACCTTAAATATTGTTGTAACTATTAAATTTGTATAATTTTTCAACACATTTTTGATATTTTTCTGTTTAAATAGAGATTCATTTTACAGTATGCATACTTTATAGCCAGATAACTTGCCCTTTTTCTGTGCTACAGAGTTCAGCTGAGGTTATGCTTTACTGCCTAATGTAATTGCACTGAAAGCCAGCCAGATCTGCAAAAGTAAGGCTGCTCACATATATTTTCCATATGGCTTTCCCTATTCTAATTAAATATTTCCTGCTGCTAGAGGCGCTATAAAGAGATGCTCAGAGTCACAACTGTGTTGAATTATTGAGTGCAGCAAAATACACTTTAATAATATTTAAAAGACAAGTCGAAAAAACTGGTATGGGTTATCAATTGCTTAATCAGAATAAATGAAATTCTTTTGAATTGTTGATCAAACAAGAACAATATTATGTTATTCAAGGAGCAAAATGGATTCCCCCAGCCCACCAGGGCCTGTGGGTCTGGGCATTGGTTCAAAGGGAATGTGCTGGTTTTGCCAGTATTATATCACACTTCACCTACCAGAACCTGTTGCTTGAAAATATATTCTGGAACTGGAAAAGCACAGCCAACTCATAAATTCATCCAGGATCAATCTTTCAGCAGCAGAATCATAGTACAGGTATCACATCTGTTATCCGGAAACCTATTATACAGAAAGTTCCAAATTACAGAAAGGCTGTCTCCCATAGACTCCATTATAAGCAAAATTCTAATTTTTAAAAATGATATTATTTCCTTTTTCTCTGTAATAATAAAACAATACCTTGTATTTGATCACAACTAAGATACAACTAATCCTTATTGGAAGCAAAACAATCCTATTGGATTTATTTAATGTTTAAATAATCTTTTACTAAACTTAAGGCATGGAGATCCAAATTATGGAAAGATCCCTTATCCAGGAAAACCCCAGATCCTGAGCATTCTGGATAATGGGTGCCATACCTGTAGTAGTTGCAAATGAGACCTTATGTAGAAAAGAACACATAGGCATGCCTATTGACAATCTGGGAAAAAGTTAGAGAAATCTTTCCCTTTCCTGCACTCAGGTTTGCCCATTCCCTAAAGGTCTTATTTTTATATGTAAGTGAAAATGTACCCTACATTATCTATGAATGAAGCATTTTCTCTATCGCTGCACGTGAGAGAATGAGGAATCCCCAACATAGATCAATGGTTCTCAAATGTTTTGTTCCTAATGGAAACCTAAATGAAAGTATTGTCCTTCCTTGGCTAAATAAATGGAAGATGTGCTCAGTTTGCAAATGCACAGCTCCAGTATATATTCTTATTCTTCACCCAGTTCAACCAACTAAAAAGCAGAGAGGGAGCATGTAGGGTCGGACTGGGCCTCCAGGACACCGGGAAAAAACCTGGTGGGCCCCAGTGGCCCAGACCCGATCCCTGTTGCCGCTTCCCCTGGCCGCCGATGTCCTCCACTGACGTGTTTCACTTACGCACGCTCAGGGGAGGATGTCGGGTGGGTGGCAGGGCCTGCAGGGGGTTAGGGAGGGCGTGGCAGGGGCCCCTGCAGGGGTTGTGGGTGCCGCGGCTGGCAGGGGCATCGTGGGGGGTGTGGGGGCCCTGGGACAGCAGCCCCGGGCACTAAGTTTGCCCAGGAGCAGTAACCTATAGCAACCAATAAGATGTCTGCTTTCAAACAGGTGACCAGTAAATGCTGCCTGCTGATTGAATGCTATGGGTTACTGCTTTCTCTGCTCATGACATGATTTTTGGGTTATTTGAGTTACAGTAGGTCTGTTTTTTACCACTCTGTAGATTCAGATATTCAGGTGGTGGTAATACTGTGGAGAAGATAGAGATGGAAATAATGAAGCACCTTTTAAGTTTTTCTCCTGAAGCCAGCCAAATAAAACATCTTTTACCATTTAGGGGAATTGAAGTCATGCCAAGAAGGGTCATCATGTCAGACTCAAACCTGGCAAAGACTGCGTTTAGAGGCTTAAAGGGTAGTAAGGTATATGGGCATAAAGCGGTTGGTTGGTAGACATAATGGGAAGATCTATAGCTAAGCTTTATAACACAGAGGTGATTCTGAAATGACTCTTTATTCAATCAGCCACTAACCCAGCTACTAACCTAGCTTCACTGTCATTTTTTGTACTTTTCTTTTGATGCTTCTGTGAATCTAAATATTATTATTAATGTCTGCAGAGTTTTGATGTATTAAGTTTGGAAATTATGAAACTTCCCTTCAACAAGGCATTTTTTTTAAACATCCTCCAAATGGCCAAGCAATTACTAAAACAAATGGCAAACCTTAGCAAGCATATTTTTTTTGGAAAACAATCTGAATGAAGTTGGAATATTTTTTCTGGAGTTGCACGTGTGCTGTAAGTGCTGTAAATGTTTAAAAAAAATGCTATCTTTGGCATAGACATGTGGCAGAAAGGCCTCTGAATGTCTGTGAATACCCCTGCTGGAATACCCTGGGGTGTTGACTTTAGAAGAGCGCTTTGAATTGCCAGTTTGCAAACCCTCACGAGAAACCTAAACAAATATTGTATTTCCATGAAGTCTAGAAGTAACTGAATATATTCAGGACTTTTCCCTGCAGCTGCATAATGATTTGTAATGAAACAGGAGCTCTGCCCAATATATTCCTTTATTCTAAAATTATTTAGAGCTGATACGAACTAAATCTGTTTTGGTATCAAATAAACACATTACGTTTTTTTGGGGTGCATTGAGGAACATCAATCCTAATTTAACAAAAAACAGCAGGCTTGCAGGACATCTACAGGTACGTGATTGCGGCATACCTTTAGTCAGCTTTGGTTTGCTCTATAGCCCTTTTTTATCTTGTTGTTTCCGTAACCATAACTATAGGGTTAAACGTATAAAGAGAGTTTTTCAAAAAACTACACTAATCAACCCTCATCAATGCAGTCAGAAACAGACTATTCATGATGAGTTTAATTGCTGGTTCTGCCTGATGAAGCTAGGAGCAATTGTGTGTAACATGAGCTTCATATTGTCTCCTGTGGGATTGATGTGTGACATTAATGATATGAAGAGACAAATATGGCACAGGACTGATGTTACACAGATTTAAAGGCACTTCTTACATTAAAGCTGGAGCTAAAGATTTTTACACACAAGCAAAAGCTGTATTCTGCAGGTGTCAGTAATGCTTTGTTTTTGAACAGTGATCCGCAACCAGTGGCTCAGGAGTAACATGTTGCTCACCGGTCCCTTGGATGTTACTCTCAGTGGCCTCAAAGCAGATGTCTATTTTTAGATTCCTGGCTTTTGGGCAAGTTTTAGTTGCATAAAAACCAGGTGTACTGCCAAACATACTCTTATATAGGCTGTTAGTCCACATAGGAGCTGCCAAATCCTCAATCAGAGCCCCTATTTGTAACCCCAGGAACATTTTTCATGCTAATGTTGCTCTCCAACTCTTTTTACATTTGAATGTGGCTCACAGGTAAAAAAGGTTGGGGATCCCTGCTTTAGAATAAAATATAATCCACAAATACTGTTTGCAGCAAGATTGGTGGGTGGAAAAATGCTGGGATTTACCCTTCCATTGACTTGAATGGTAATCAACTGGATTCTGCAGTGCAATTGTGTGTCCGATGATTATTGCTTGGAAACATGGCAGTGAAAACGTACAACACAAATCATTCCCTGACCTGTGAATGCACGGGCAGGGCCCAGACGATTAACATCTAAGTCAATGGAGGGGCAAATTAAAGTTTTGCTGCCCACCTGCCAAACTGGAAATTGCATGGGCGGCAAAACCCAGGGAATTTCCTCATGTTCCATTTCGCTATTCCCTAAAGGACCAGTGACATCATAAGGTTTATATATTTTTGTATATTGTTATATGTTTATTCAGCACCTTCAAACACACTATAATCTTGATATGTTGCATGAAGGATAGTTTCATTTTGTTGCCCTGTACATAGCGTTTGGAGAGGCTTTTGATCCCCTGTCCATCTTCCTCTATAAGAAACTAAATCATTTTCTATTCTGCGGAGCTTAACTATTAAACCTGTGCCATTTTGCCTTATTCAGTAGAAATGGCTGCACCCATGGCTACACAGCATTTGGTTTATTTGAAATGTGTTAGTGTTGCTGAAGGAGAAACTATTTTTTACCAGTGCTGGATAACAGTACAGATAAAAAAAACCCATAAAACACTGTCACATAATTCTAATTTTGAGTTTCTGTGCTTTGAAATAAAAATATCACAAAGTACAAAATGTCAGTGTAGATTTTTTTTACCAAGCAAAATAAAAAATTGGTCAAGGGTCTGCAAGGTGCTGTATATGTAATCTGAACCTCTAATGTGATAAAACCCAAGTCTATTAAGGCTTGTTTTGAAAAGTTTGGTATAATATTATTAAAAATGGGGCAATTATCTAACAATGGTATCTTTTTAATCAAAATGACTAATCACACATTAAAAAAATCAGGTTATGTTGATACAGATGCAATGTTTGCCCCAGTCCATAATTAATGGATTCAAGATATATGATATTTGTATTTATCAGCAGCCTTGTAGCAAAGTATAATTTCCCTTTATCTCTCCTTGCTGTGCCTTATATAGCAAAGTAATTGCCTTTTCATCCTGCTGAAAACCGGCATTATCATGCATATCTGGATCTGTCAAGGTATGTAAATTACACTATGTTACTTTCAGCCAAAGCAGTTGGCGTATGAAGGCTTGTACAAACAGGATCTTTCCTAGAAAGAAGGCAACAATGTACTCCCAGGCATGGAACGTGCATTTACTGTATGTTTTGCTCCACGAGGAATTTTTAAAAATGCAATTATTGTTTGTGGCACAGCATGCTTAATAGAGGGCAATACTGGGAAATACATGTTGAGAAAATGCACACATGAAATGAAATATGAATACCTTTTTGTTCATGTATGACCAAATACAATAGTATATGGGTGTATCCTTTCTGTATATGAGTACAGTTCTGTTACAATGCAACAGGAGTAAAGAAGTTAATTAGGCTCACTATACAAATAATGAATCCATGATTAAAGCACTTCTGATACGCCATCCTCACAAATCATTCTTTGTTTTACAGCACATTTCACAGAACACTGGAGGGGAGAGAGAGTAAAATGGTAATAAGAACTACTGCTTTAATGGCATCCATACATATTTAATCTTATGTGCAATTAAACTGATTAGTCGGCATTTCCTATGCATCACTATGATTACATGCTCTGCCCTGAATTCTTAACTTCCATGTATGTTAGCTTCATTGTTTTAAATACAATATTAAAACCTGGGCTGCTAGACCTGCCAGCCACAGCCACCTCTTTCAGTGACAGAATGGAAACTTTCGACCAGTCCTTTTGGCAGACTATTTACATACAATATCATGGGCTGTATTCTGTAAGCGTTTTCATGGATGGTGTCGGAAAGACTAAAATCACATGTAGTCATGTGCGTCAAAATATAACTGGACTGATTTAAAAATCAGATGCTCAACTAAATGTAAGTTTCTCCAATGCTATGCGACTGTCAGATGCGAATGCGGCATGCTGCATCCACGACGCAATATTGTTGCATCCATTCGAAATTGAAATATATTGACTGTAGCAAAACAAAAAACTTTATCCAATTTTATCTGATCCGACATTACAGCTTATGGAGATGAGATTTTGTAGGATCCTACAAAATCTTGTGCTGTTACGTGGTGTTGCATGGAGGATCAGATTTAATCTGTCCCACAAAAAAAACAGAATCTACCCTTCTACCCTTGTAGATTCTATCCCATGGATATATATATATATATATATACAGTGGAGGAAATAATTATTTGACCCCTCACTGATTTTGTAAGTTTGTCCAACGACAAAGAAATGAAAAGTCTCAGAACAGTATCATTTCAATGGTAGGTTTATTTTAACAGTGGCAGATAGCACATCAAAAGGAAAATCGAAAAAATAACTTTAAATAAAAGATAGCAACTGATTTGCATTTCATTGAGTGAAATAAGTTTTTGAACCCTCTAACAAAAAAATACTTAGTGGAAAAACCCTTGTTTGCAAGCACAGAGGTCAAACGTTTCTTGTAATTGATGACCAAGTTTGCGCACATTTTAGGAGGAATGTTGCTCCACTCCTCTTTGCAGATCATCTCTAAATCCCTAAGGTTTCGAGGCTGTCTCTGTGCAACTCTGAGCTTGAGCTCCCTCCATAGGTTTTCTATTGGATTAAGGTCCGGAGACTGACTAGGCCACTCCATGACCTTAATGTGCTTCTTCTTGAGCCACTCCTTTGTTGCCTTTGCTGTATGTTTTGGGTCATTGTCGTGCTGGAACACCCATCCACGACCCATTTTCAGTTTCCTGGCAGAGGGAAGGAGGTTGTCGTTCAGGATTTCACGATACATGGCTCCGTCCATTTTCCCGTTAATGCGAATAAGTTGTCCTGTGCCCTTAGCAGAAAAACACCCCCAAAGCAAAATGTTTCCACCCCCATGCTTGACGGTGGGGACGGTGTTTTGGGGGTCATAGGCAGCATTTTTCTTCCTCCAAACACAGCGAGTTGAGTTAATGCCAAAGAGCTCTATTTTGGTCTCATCAGACCACAGCACCTTCTCCCAGTCACTCACAGAATCATTCAGGTGTTCATTGGCAAACTTCAGACGGGCCTGCACATGTGCCTTCTTGAGCAGGGGGACCTTGCGAGCCCTGCAGGATTTTAATCCATTGCGGTGTAATGTGTTTCCAATGGTTTTCTTGGTGACTGTGGTCCCTGCTAATTTGAGGTCATTAACTAACTCCTCCCGTGTAGTTCTAGGATGCTTTTTCACCTTTCTCAGAATCATTGACACCCCACGAGGTGAGATCTTGCGTGGAGCCCCAGAGCGAGGTCGATTGATGGTCATTTTGTGCTCCTTCCATTTTCGAACAATCGCACCAAGAGTTGTCACCTTCTCTCCCAGCTTCTTGCTAATGGTTTTGTAGCCCATTCCAGCCTTGTGCAGGTCTACAATTTTGTCTCTGACATCCTTGGACAGCTCTTTGGTCTTTCCCATGTTGGAGAGTTTGGAGTCTGCTTGATTGATTGATTCTGTGGACAGGTGTCTTTTATACAGGTGACTAGTTAAGACAGGTGTCCTTAATGAGGTTGACTAATTGAGTAGAAGTGTCTAACCACTCTGTGGGACCCAGAACTCTTAATGGTTGGTAGGGGTTCAAAAACTTATTTCACTCAATGAAATGCAAATCAGTTGCTATCTTTTATTTAAAGTTATTTTTTCGATTTTCCTTTTGATGTGCTATCTGCCACTGTTAAAATAAACCTACCATTGAAATGATACTGTTCTGAGACTTTTCATTTCTTTGTCATTGGACAAACTTACAAAATCAGTGAGGGGTCAAATAATTATTTCCTCCACTGTATATATATATATATATATATATATATAAAATGCCTTCTTTTCCTATTATTTTTTTTTTTTTAATAAAAGCAATTACAAAAGGAATCTACCATTTTTCCAACATCCAACAACATTAATAAAAAGATTTTCTTGTATTTGTTGGTTACATAAAATATAAAATGAGAATGGGATGAAACAATGCATGGTTCTGCCATCTGTTAAACCATATGGCCTTGTGCATACGTTCCTCCTTTTCTTTAGAATATCCGTATATGTCAGTAATTTATTATCGAAAAACAGCTCTGAAGGCAAACTAGAGCCTTAATCCTCATCACACAGCCTGCTTTTCTGTTAGGAGTAAGCTCTATGGGAAAATTCCCCTCTGTGATCAATGGTACTTCACGGAGCTTGACACATTTGCTGAGTGTGACTGTAACTTAAATATCAACTAAGCACTGTTATTGGGAGCATTCAGTCTTATACATCTACAAAGAGAGCAATGTGCACTCAAGAAGACTGATCAGAGAAGCCTGCCTGATATCACACACCTTTCCTTCCTTCTTTAGATATGAAGGCTCTAATGATACATAGATTTAAGCATAGTGTACAACTGAATGATGAATCATCTCTGTTAAGCTCTATAACATGTGTTGCCACTATATAATATGGATTCTGCCCAGGGCACCCAGGAATAATTTGAGGGGGAGTCTATAAGGGCCAATTTCTCTGTTGGTCCTGAAATGCCCTGATGAATATTGCATTGCTTGCGTTTGGCGTTGCTATATTGTTGAGGAGTAGGAGGCAGGTAGGCATCTCCCTTACAGTCCTCTAATTTGCACATCATTTAGACATTCAAATTATGGAGCATCAGAGGTCTTTGGCCAGAATGGGCCCAGTCTGGACAGGGCTAGCTGAGCTATACATGAGACTTTTTACTGTAGAAGTGCAAAAATCAGGGCTGTATTTAGGTACGGTGGCACCTTAGGCAGCAGACCAAATGTGCCCTCCTGGTTACAGAAGTGACATCACACAAATGGCTGTTTGTGACATCACTTTGGCAGAAGCAACGTCACTTTAGCCACACACCCCCCTCTGTAGGCCTGTATTTGTGGCGGCACCACAAAGGCCCGGGCCTAGGGCGGCATAAATTTAGGGGTGGCATGCTGACCAGCCGCAAGTAAAATATGCTCACGTACAGAGCACTGGGGACAGGACGCGCATAAACTTCAGTGTGTCTTGTCCCTAGTGCTGACTGGAAAGGATGTGCATGGCCGCGATCCTTGGGGGGTGGGGGCAGAAAATGAGGCAGACTTTTGGGGCCACAAAGTAAAATCTGGCGCTGGCCCTCCGCACCCCACCAGGTCTTGTAGTGATTTTTTTATTGTTTAAAAAAAGATTTTACCGAATCTATAGGCACAACAGGGCCACCCCCTCTAAAGCTGTCGCACAGGCCCTCGAGTGCCTATATATAAATACAGCCCTGGCAAGAAGCGCAAGTCGCTACAATTGCCAGTATTTCCCAAGTTGCTTGCCAGACATCTAATCTTAGGTCTTTTGAAGGAGATGTACAGTACAAGGTTGAAGAAAAAAAGGTTTTCTGATACATTGTACACATATATTTTCTGATTACATTAACAAGAAATGACCACTACATCACATTCATATACCATCCTTTAAAAGGATCTTCCAAGTAGATATCTGAATTCTGAATGGTTTCTTCTGTAATTCCTGCCTATATATTTCTTGGCAGTAGTAATGAGCAAATCTGGTCTGTTTCTCTGAAAAATTTGTGAATTGGAAAAAATTTACAAAACGCATGTAAGTCAAAATGCGCTTTTCGCAGATACTGTGCCTTTTTTTACCGCACCTTTTTTTGGCGCCCATTGAAGTCTATGGGCGTTTTTTCTTGGCGAAACCTGACAAAACGTTTCACTCATCACTAACTGGCACCTTTTTGTCTCCTTTTATAGCAAAGCAGAACGTCAGACAGACACAAGATGCATGTATTTCTACTTTGTAAGAAACTTTATTTCAAAATCAAACATTTATAAGCATGCATACAGAACAATATGGGTAACCATTTTGTCTATATTTCTTTATTAGCAATAGACATTTTCACAATATATAATCTATATGCAATACAAAATACATTAAAAAAGCTATAGTGGAGAAAAGACCATGTCTGTACAATAAGAATACTTTCTGAAGACACTAACATGGAAAGATAAATTTGAAGCCTTATATAAATCTACATAAGTACAATCTAGACACTCACGAGACTTATACGGCCAGTTGTGCACATTATATGCAGATTTAAACACACTCATATAGGCATCCTAAAACACTGTTCTATAAGCATGACCAGCACCTTACAACAGATTTTCTAGCTAAAACTAAGCAATGTTCCACTCCTCATATTGGAAGAATAATTAAACGCATATGGAACACATAAGCAACTTTTGGTTCTTAGGCTGCTGCAGGAGCATCCCTTTAATAGCTGGGGAGGACGCGATGGTTGCAGTTCTGCAACAGACGGAGTGCCAAAGATTGTCTTGCCATATGATACATGATGTGTTTTCTAAACTCTACGATCAAACCATTATTACATCATATTATTGTTCCACTGACTTAAGACTGCCAAACACAAAGTCTATGGAACGCATGCTGAAGAGTTGCTCTTTGCCAGACCTCCAGTTGCAATTATTGCTAACGAGCATATTTGTCAGATCTTTGCATTATCCGAAAAACATCAGTCAAAACGACTGCAGCCTATAGACTGCTTCATAAACCCAAATCTTTCCTTTTGCATATGATCAAATGCCAATTACGGGATGATGAATGTGAGGAATGCTGAGTTTGTACTATTTCTTACAATATGTGGGGAAATCATTAGTAGCAATATTTGCTTTACTCTAGCTTTCTCCCTCTCTACTGAACTTTTTAATAATACTTACAGCAAATGCTTACATGTTTTGGACTGCCACCAGTTAGGTTTTCCTATATTGAACATTCTAAAGGTATGTGTGACGCTGAAATGAACACTGAGGGACATTTAAAAAGTTGGTTTTAAAAGTGTTAAATAGCTCATTTATTACTATGACCATCCCTTTCCCCTGATTCTTTGCCATATTTATTGCCTGATGCTATGTTCAAGAACAGTGGCTCAAAAACTCAATACAGTGCAGGCTAAGGTTCAATAAGGGTGAAAACCATAAGTGCATTTTACAGTATTGGCTATATCTGCCACTATATCTGCAAAGACCATGGTTTCATTTGTTAAGACCTAAGGAAGCCTAACTAAATGCTGAACCTTATATGGGGCCAGAGTTGGGTCTTGACCAAAATGTCTGTCTAGGATTTACTGGTCCATGTATGCTACATACTTTATAAACGAAATAGGTTTGTATTAGCATTAGGTATGAGTAAAGAGAATAACTGTTGTAGTTGTAGTCAGAATTAAGATAATCAAAAAGCCCTAGTGAATAGATTTTAATTAATATGGCAGCTAAGGTTGGATAACAGTTTTTCCTTTAGAAAACTTACAGTAACACTTAGCATACACTGCCTAGCAATAACACTCCTATTATTGTTTCAGTGATGGAATTCTGTTCTCACTTATTTTTCTAGGGGTCAGTGTTTTCATGTCCATATACATTTGGTTTATAACCTCACAGATGGGATTCCTAAAGCTTCATAGTGAGTATGCCCTAATATAATGTGACAACCTTACATTGTTATGTGCTAACCCTTTAACAGATGTTGGTGGATGTAACTATTTAATGTCTGTGAATCACCAGTGTTGTTTCTGAAATGATTTCTAGTTTTATTTTGGAAAGGATTCTGCCTTAGTTGATATTTACTTCTGGTTCTGTAACGTTAGAGAGTGCTGCTCATTGTCTTATAAAAGCAACTGCTTCCTAAAATAAACTGCAAAAATGATTTTATAGACAACCTTTACATGTGCACAAAATCACTGAAAGTCATTGTCACCAAACATGAATGTCTACTTGAGCCCAAACGATGCTAGCACAAACATGCACTGTTGTCTGTCCAGTCTGGCATAGTCATGCATTTCTTTTTCTCACAAAGGGGTATATGTATAAAAGAGTGAACAAAAAGTTCACCACAGTTTACCATTTGTGAAAGCCACAGCTCTATTCAATGGATTTCAAATGTTCTTCTAAAGCAAATTGTCCTTTCACCCTTAAATAAATATAAATAAATATGCCCCACTGATTTCACCTGCTTTTCCAGTACTACTAGACGGAGAACAAAAGTTTGCAGCACAAAATCAAAGAAACAACCTTAAACACCTTTATTAAACACTTTTTATGGCAATGAGAAACTTGCATTTCTTTATGTGGATACCTTTAAAAAATTTTTATGTTACTCACACTGATACATACGTAGCCAACATTCCCCTACAGACTTTTAAATCAAAGACTTTTGGAGACCAAAACTATCAAGAACACACCCATAGGCTACATTTGCGAATGTGTTTGTATACTAACAAAGCATTCTTATCCACTTCCAGCTAATAAACTAAAGGTGGCCATACACCTTCGATCCAACTAAATTTTTTAACCTGCCCGATCGATATCTGCCCGATTTCAGGCCAGATATCGGTCGGGCAGGCCCATCGGTAGTGCCCATACACGGGCCGATTAGCTGCCGAATCGGTCTAAGGGACCGATATCGGCAGCCACCTTAAGTTGCATTATCTTCTAGAAGGTGTCACGTAATTGGAGGGTGCAAGGTACAGTATATGTGCAGGTACTGGCCTTCAAGGGCTTTAACACTAAACATCACTAAACAACAAACAATATTGAACTAAAAGTGCTAAACAGCCAAACTCAATTGGTTGCCCCAGGCACTGATATATGGAGATGCAAAATATATAGCACTGCTAGGCATAAGTGGGCACAGACCATTGTTATATAGTACCCACTATATAGCAAAAACAATATTATTGTTTATCAATATAGTGCCTGCATATTCTGCAGTGGTTTGTGGAGATTCTAAATAATTCATATGTATCCCTACCCCAGTGGAACCTATCACATTCATGCACAGAGTTCATTTTTATCAGAAGACAATTAACACAAATGTATGTTTTTGAAGTGGGGAAAAAAAAGAGAAACCAACACAAGAACAGAGGGGAAAAAATAACTAGTGCTGGTATGTAAATATTGTTTATAAGGTGCAGAGCCATCATTATAGTAAGAAAATAGCCATCATCCTTACTCCAGATACAACTTCTAATATTTACCCCTACCCCCAGTTTGAGCTGATTGGAGCTGCTGGAAACTGTAGCTAGGCAACAGCAGCTGTTTAAACATTACCTGTCTCTCAACTGCATTTCACACGGTTCCTATATAAAAAAGTTGTTAAATTATAAAGTAGGGGGCAGCAATTGTGTAACCACACCACAACCAAAAAACAATTAAAAAACAAACCAAAGATGACTATGGCCTATTTGGGCATGCATGACTAATTTTTTTTTGCGCACCACTTTTTTTCTAACTCCAAATACATTAAACTCAATGGCTGTTTTTCTCAGTTAAAATGCATTAAAATCAATGAACAACTTTTTTCTCCAAATGCAGTCAATTGGCATTTTCTCTCAAGTTTTCTCTTAGTCCAAATGCATTAAAGTCAATGGGTGGTTTTCTTGGCACATTTTTTGATGAAGCAAATTTTCGCTGCAGTTTCGCAAGAAATTCACCAATGGCAGAATGCGTCATTTTGCCATGAATCCATCCATCCATGAAAATTCTCTCATCACTATTTATGATGACATTTGTTGAAATGACAGCAAATATCGGGAATATACTGAATACATTAGTACTTCTGTTTAAGGTGTAGGGAGACAAGAATAAGGGGATACATATGCTCATAAGAAGAGAGAGTTTACATCAAATCTCACCCGTAGTATAGTTGGGCCCAGGTGCTCATGCCCCAGACCTTCAGCTAGAGGGAGCCATCATGGATACATCACAAACATCAATAGGCAGGCACTCCGGGATTTCAGGTGTAAAGAATGGCAGAAGTTCTCGAAAAATAAAGTAAAATCAAGGTATATTTATTAAACTAACACATGTTACAACAAGCCTCAACAGGCTTGTTGTAACATGTGTTAGTTTAATAAATATACCTTGATTTTACTTTATTTTTCGTGAACTTCTGCCATTCTTTACACCTGAAATCCCGGAGTGCCTGCCTATTGATGTTTGTAAGGTGTAGGGAGGCTGCTGATTTTTTTCTTAAATAACATAAAATACACAAATTTTCATTGTCTCGCTTCCATTCTTTTCCTTTATATCTATACTATTGTGTGTTTTGCATTGAAGAGATACAGTTATGCCTTGAATAGAATTCCCAACACAAGTGGAGGAGATTGTGATGTGCTCCTACCCTCTGCCAAGGTCAGGGTGGCCCAACAATAGGGTAGCATGGGGCATCTGAGCTTTATAGCCTAAGATGGCACACCTATATTCCTCTATTTTCAACAAACCAACAACCACTAGTGGACTAGATCCTGGTACATATCCAAGCTAGGTAAAGATATTTGCTTGTCACATTTGCATCCTTTAGTAAATCTGGTTAAAATTGTTTAAATGTTTACCTATAGTGATGCTTTTCTCTTCTGGTATTTATATTATTTATGTCACAGAATAGAAATCAGTAAAGTGTACAAAAATGGCTCTTAACGTGTTTGTGTCGATGCAATCCCCCATATTTTTATAGGCAATGAGAGCATTATGATCATAATATTATAAAAGTTTTTTCTATAATCTATGTGTGTCTTGTCCTTAAAAGGTCTGTCATACTATGTTACACTTCCATATAGAATTATGTAATGTGAGTAGATGGATCTATTTTATTACATAAGATAACCAATTGAAAAAGATATTTCATGCCTTCTGAAATAAAGAAAACTCACCAAGAAATTCTAGTTCAATGTTTAGACAAGGAATTTATAATATCCATGCCATTTTAAATTGTTTACAGTAACCCCTCACTAGAAGTGCTGTTTAAATATTTGAGTTGAATGAAAGTGCAAATATTATTAAAGAAAAGAGAACTGCTATCCTCCCAAGCAAATGATATATTATCTGATATATTCACTTGAATTTCTGACTACAGATTGTCACTGCAAGTATTACACATTATTTGCTAATAAACATTTATTGCAAGAAAAAGGGAAATGTTTGCATATTTCTGAATAAAGACAGTTAGTTTCTGTGAAGTGAAACTGCGTGGAACACAGCGGTTTCGGCTCTTGGAAATGAAACGTAATTAAAGTCAAACTTTAGAAGGTGCTAATGCAACACTGGATTTTGCAGAGGAAACAAAATCTACTCAGGCACCATGTAACACGCATAGCCAGAGAAATAAATGCCAGTCGTGCCAAAAGTGAGGTCATCTCACAATATCTTCTCATTACAAAGACACTGCTGTTTGCCAGACAGAGACATTTACGATTACAAAATAAGAGGTAAAAAGAAAGTGTCAGAATAGCAATAAAGATGGAATTGAATACAGCTGCGGCCATTAAAAACCAATGATGTGAGGTAGAACTGTTAATGAACGCAGCTAGGATATATGATCCTGCCGTTCTGCTAAAGTCCTTCTGTGCGACTGGAGCATCCAAACAGAATGTTGGCTTCTGCACCCACAAACAGATAATTATGTGCAGAATGGGAGAACTGTGTGTTAGGATGTGATTGTTGGAGCATCTCTCTATTCACTTCATTTATAGGCATATGTTATGCTTTCTTTTGCCACCAAAGTGTCCTTCTTCTTGTAAAGCTACAGTTAACAGTGAAGTAGATTTTAATCCAAAAGCATCATTTTGGCACATGCAGTGCAATTTGTAGAATACTGAAAATGTCTCAAAGCCCACTTGACTTAAGGCAGCAGAAGCTATGGCTTAAGAGGTAGAGAGTAATTGCATTCATGACAGCAATGCAAAAGATTTTTTTTTTTTAATTTTTTTTTTAGAAATGTGTGCAGGACTGAACTCTGATGTAGTAGACTGGGTACTAGATAAAGAGGAATCCAATCATGTAGTTATGGTGGACCATTACTGCGTAACTAGCAGGTCTAGACTGCCAATCTGCAGATTCCGGCAATGCCAGAGAGGCTGCTGTAAGATGCCATAGATAGTAACTATTTATTGGGCTGGTGAGGGGCTGTTTGGGCCTCTGTGTATTTGAAATACCAGCGGCCACTTGCCTGAGGGTTCCTGGTCAACTCAAATGATCCTTTATATGCTACCTTTAAAATATATAACCCCCATTCAAATTCATTAGTTCCAACAGCATACTCTACTTTCACACTGCTATGCTTCTGTAGACAATAGCAGTAGTTTAAAAGTTAATTTTTGAAATCACCCTTCTACCTGCAGCTCTGTCTTTTCTGTACTTTCCACAGGGAAGTGGTAATCTTAGATTTTCCATGCATGTGAGCCCTTAACAGCAGGAAGTGCATATTAGCAACCCACTACTTCACCTGGTCTGTACAGAACCCAGAGACGCAGGTAAAAAACCAATACCATCAAACTAATAGGAGAATAGGTATAGGATCCATTATCTAGAAAACCGTTATCCAGAAAGCTTTGAATTACGAGAAGAACATCTCCCCTGGACTCTATTTTAAACAAAAACATTTTAATTTTTAGAAATAATCAGTAAAACTGTGCCTAATACTTAATGTTATATAAGCAATGCTGCCCTAGGTGCAGGCCTTTGACTGGATATATGGTAAATACTGCCCTGTATCTAAGCTACATGATTTCATAGTGGTGCAAAAACTATCCTCTTGAATTTAATTAATGTTGAAATGATTTTTAGCAGACTTAAGGTATACTGTTCCAAATTATGGAAAGTCATATTATCTAGGAAAAATCCAGTTCCCAAGCATTCCAGATACCTTTACCTTTAGAATATAAATAGATTTAACTTTTATTTGATTTCGATTTTGCACTTTAGTTTTACTATCCTATGATTCACTTGTTCTTTTCCTGGAATGATTGGGGGGTTATTTGGTTTTTTTATTCGTGCTGCTTATTTGTGCAATGTGTCATTCACCCCTCTGAGTTTATTACTTTCCCTGTACCCATGTACATGCCTTGCAAATATTTATTCAGCCACAAACTGTTACTGATTATTTACATAAGTTTCAAAGCAAGGGATTATTAACTTCTCGTTTTTTGTTTTCAAGCAGACGGTAGTAATAAGCCCACCATGTGATCACCCGTGATATAAACACAAGATCATTATACACTCTTCAGCCCATATGCCACCATAGCACCCTTTGTTCCTCACTATAATGCATTATAGTATGATAGTCACAATAATAATAATAAGTTAAGCATTTATGGATATATCATCTCATCTTATTTTTAAGTCCAGAATTGTGTATTTTTTGTTATTGTGAATAATGTTTCTTAGTTAATGTTTTCAGTGGTTTGAAGGCATCCTCATTTACCACACTTCTTTATGGCTTATCGCCATAGCTTAAATCATAATGCTATGTTATTGTAAGATGTGAGTGTTGTTTTCAGTCTTAAATTAGAAGCGACTCTGTTAAGTGAATACAGGGTAAGGCTTGAATCTGCATTGGTTAGTAATATACAGGTAGTGACAAAAAGGGCTGAAATATTATACATCATAACATAAAAGACAATTGGCAGAGACAGGGCAGAGACAGTGGCAGCAAAGGCATCTACCAGAGGGATTTAAACGACAAGATCCAACAAAGAAACATATGAACCACAGAGACAGAATAGCACTTCAGAGAGAATTTAGGAAATAAATGTACAATATTTTCATAATATAAAGCTGGGCTGGGAACAGTGTAGGACATAGAATCCCAGGGTCCTCATATGAATAACAAGTATTAATCTTCTACCAGTCAACAAAACTCAACAAAGGGCTGTAACATAAGTGAAAGTGTACAGTCGAATATTTTCTCTATGTATAATATATTAATGGTTGAATGTATAGTTCTGGCTCAGCTTGCAGTTTTAAGGAACACAAAAAAATTTGAATTAAGGGAGGCAGAGTATTAATTTATTGGTGAAGTATGCTGAGTTCCACCAATCTTACCCTTTAGGTGGTAACAAGTGTGGCTCTGGGGGAGTCGTACCATAACTATGTTTACATTGGAATTTAAGTTGCTGTTGGAAACATATTTACTACCAAGTCCAACTTTTCTTAAAGTTTTTTTGCGGTTATCTATCAAACAGTTTATAAGAAATATGCGATCTTTTACTCAATGTCATATTAGGAAGCTTTATATTAGGAAGCTTAGGAAGTTAAAAACAATGCTAACTCTGAATAATATGGCAACATTCAATACCTTTTGCCCCCTTTTAAGGAAAAGAAGCAAGAAAATGTGGTTTGAAATGCACCACCACAAAGAGAGAAGTTTTAGGGTAAAGAGTGTCTCACTGCTCACAGTTTAAACCACGTTAAAGTGACACTGACACGAAAAAACTACTTTTTAAAATATGAATCTACATAAAAAGTTGCCTATAGATCATGTTGATCATTTTTCACTGATAGGGCTGCTTTTGTAAGTAATTATTACTTGAAATTCCTAAACCTGACTGTTTTGCCAACCTGACTGTCCCTTCTCAGCCTGTCAGTTATAGCTTCTAATGCTAACAGCCTACTGCTGCACAAATATGGCCGCCCCTTCATAGAGAAACATGGGGGATCAGCTAGGAAATGTAAAAGCCTCAGGAGATACATTTATGGCAATATTATAAAGCTCATGCAAAGACAATGTTATGAAAGATGTAAAAAAGGTTTAATTTCTGGTGTCAGTATCACTTTAAAAGGAACCATGCAGAATTTCATGGTGTGGGTGGTAGTTTTGATCAAATGAAGGCAATTGTCTTGTTATTTATCCAGAGGTACTAATCGTTTATTAGTAACTCACAACTATGGGCCCTGGGCTGCTGCTACAAACATCCTCCTGTCAATCGACCAGTTTAGACAAACTGCCACCAACCTTGTCATGACTCTTGTTACCCATGGTATATATAGAATATAGAACTTAATAGAACTAGGTTTGAAACAATTCACTGCTTAACTGATTATTATATATGTTAAACATAAATGCTGATTTGCTTTGAGATTCAGCTAAATTATAAACAGGGATGCTGCCCGCAGCTGTACAAATTATTGCCAAGTCGTTCAGCTATGCTATTAACTACACACCTTAATTCATCCCATAAACACAAGAGTGGGCTAAACAGGATAGTAAATCACAACTGTTCTGTAACATGCAACGCTCATATACGTTGATAAAGATGGCAGCGCTTTTTTTAACAGCTGGAACCACTTTATTTCCCCAGTATAAAGTGAACATTTTGGCTCTGTTTCATACCTCCTTATGGCTCCCAGTCTAAAGAAAGCAAGCAATTAGCCTTTATGATGGGTGAATGTATAAAATTAACCACTTCAGAAGTCAGTGTGGGTTAGAACAGATACAGACATCATGCTAAAGGAAAACTATACCTCCAAACAATGAAGGGATTTATACAAATTTATCTCACAAAACAGCTCATATTTAACATTTATAATTCAAATTTTCATAAAAATGTACTTTTTTATTAGTATGTGGCATTGGGTAATCCTAAATAGAAAATTGCAATTTTAAGTCATATGGGCTGCCCCCTGGGATCATGCGATTCATGCAGCACCTAAACAAGCCAAGGCACACATACATGTTAATTCTGCAAAGTTCTTTCTTTTGCTCCCACACTACTTCCTGTTACAGTTAAAGCTGCATTATTTCCTGTCTGGTGATCTCTGAGGGAGCACCCAGCCCATCACTAAATGGTGGCTCAAGGGAAAGGATGTAAAAAGGCAGTGTTTACTGATATGTATATTCCAGTTTGGTAAAATTCTTTAATAGGCCACTTAATATGATATAATCTTGGTTAAGTATTTATTCTGAAGGTATAGTTTTCTTTCAATTCTGTTATGAGTTGTTATCTTACTAAAACCACTGTGACAAATCTAACAGCACAAATCTTAGCCATACAGCATGATGTAACTGATGATTTGTGAGAAAGTAACTATGACTTTCATTACTCAAGCACATTAAGGGGCAGATTTATCAAAATGTGAGATTAGCGTTTACCGCAGAAAAACCTTCTATTCATTGCTATGGGATTTTTAGTCTGTTTATTAAATGGTGAACTCACCACTAACTTTCACCCACTGATAAATACACTTCTAAAAATCCCATAGGAATGAATAGAAAGAGAGTGTGTTTTGGGATAAACTCTAATCTCTCATCAAAGTTTCAAACCTTTGCTTATGCCCCCCTCCAAGGACAAACCAAGGGCACACGTTAATGGGCAAACTTCTATCTTTTGCTCCCACACTACTTCCTGTTACAGTTAGAGCTATTTTTTTTCTTTCATGACATTCCAAGAAGAACATGAAAGTGTAAGGTTGTGTAAAGATCTTCTGCAGCCCTGTAGCTAAGGTTAGGCATTACCTCAGAATATCAGCAGCTCCTAATGCTGCAAAATGGAGGGTTTAAAAGCCTAAGGCTATTTTACAGCAATAGCTAAATGACTAAAGAAGGCTGTGCGTGCTTTAATAAACTCTTACTGGCACATGGCCAGCAGAGGCTTTTGAGATCAATATCCTATCATAAAACAAAACCTTAACATAAAATTAAACCATATTAGATGCCTGTCAGTTATAATTAAACATAAAAGTACAGTTATATGGCAGACCTTTATTAATGGTGGTGTTCAATGAGCATGTAGCATGACTGTGGAACTGCAGAAGAGCACGCTCTTCTGGTGGTCTATGAAATGTCTGGAATTACTGGAAGTGTCCATGAACTTAAAAAGTTAAGGAACCGCTGTTCTATCCCAAGGATCAACAAGTTTCAGGCCTCAACATGCATTAGTTTAACTTTAAAAATGGACAGGTTAGTAAACCATAAAAGTCCTTTCCTCTACTTAAACCATGGATAAATTGAATTCTTGGTCTGTTAATGCCCTTATGGCCAGGTAGGAGTGTTTTGTTTGAACAATCTTGTGGCAGTTGTTATAGTAACAGTCTGTATCAGCTGCTCCATTTAACGTTGTTGCTTTTATTATTAAAATGTATGCATACAGTGGCAAAATTGTGCATAACACAACTTATCTTAAGTTCTATATACAGATAAATTCATGGCTCTCTTCATCATTCCAAGTGGACGCTGCAGCGGGAGATCCCCCAACTCCATTTCCCCTTTGATCTAACCCATTAAAGTAACTTTCACTTAGATAGTGTAAATATTCTACATACGTGTTGCAAAGGTTAATATCTCCCAGTTGTATAAATCCACAAAGAAAAACAAACAGAATATTTCACATAACATTTAATGGTGTTTCTTTACACCATTAGGTCTACTGCAGCAATTCTCTTTCATACGGAATGGTATAATGCATACAAAACAATATTTTATATAAAAAAAAAATCAAACCCAAAAAAACCCTGAAATAATTAAAAACAGTTAACATAATATTTAAAAAATTGGAATGTGGGGAGATTTTTTTTATACATTAAAAAAAAACAAAGAACCAAATGAAGCATTTAGACTGCTACACAAATAGTTTTTAAAGCAAAATCCAAACCTTTTTAAAACTGTAGTTGCCACAAAGCCGCAAAACTGTAAGATTACCAATTATACATTGTGAAAAGCAAACATTACACAGACTATAGTCCTTATTTTCCTGCATGCAACGGTTGTTTTCTGTCGGAATGCAGCAGTTAGCTACGCACGTTTGTCACTAATGTGGTTCATTCCCAAAGATGGATGAAAACTTCCCTTTTTATGAGACAAATCACATGAAAGCTGAAGCAGGAGAAATACTGTTATTAAAGTGTTACAACGCATCGAGTGTTTAGTAAGAGATAAATCAAGCAAAAACATATTTATATATATTCATATAGTATTTATAAAATAATTTGCTTAAAGGGGTCTAAAGGCTCAGATAAAATGAAATATGCACAGAGTTTTCCCCAAGAGCACTTTGCATTTTACTTTACATTTTTTAATTCAGACAATTTTGAGAAACAAAGTTCTTAAAAGTCTGTTTTCCTCTGTAAGCTCCTGCAGCGTCCCCAAGTCCAGAGTGGTGCCCCCACCCCTTTAGCAAAGTCTTTTTTTTTTTTTTTTTTTTTTTAAATCAAAAAAGGATAAGTTAAAAATGTATATGGGAAGTAAAAGAAGTGTAATGGTCTTGTATTATTTCAATTATTATCTTTAGCTTGCATGATATTAGCAGTTTTACAGTGCCAGTATCATGATGTTCAATAATGCAGCTCCTCAATACTGGGCTGGCAGGCCTCCAAGTGGCATGAAGTATTACTAGATCTAGTTCTTTGCACAGCTCTCTCTCCTCATTACGTGGTTTACCTTATAAGTGTAACCTCTTACAATTAGCGAGAAAACTGTGCAGAGAAGCACTGATTTTTTCTTGCATCAGGCACTTAACCCTTGGTGGAGATATGCTTTTCAAAATCATGATATTTTTAGTGTAAGGCTGCTAATATTACATTAAGTACAGAAAATAAAAAATGTAAATTTTAAAGTAAATAGCAACAGTTCTCTTGGGAGCACTTTTTCCCTGAGCCTTTATTTACCTTTAAGAGGCAGTAACAAACCTGAAATAGCACCGCATTGCACTTGTATGATAAATAAATGGTATCTAAATGCCCAGACATAGTTCTATGGAATCTTATGTATCAATGCCCACATAATAATCAATATATTTATTATGCTGTAAATTCTTTGATATATGTATATATAATATATATATATATATATATAATTTCTGTAGAACACACTTACTACCCTGCAGAAGGTGTTTGGCTATAATTAAAGAGATTTTACCATTACATATTGAGTACAGAGGTACTGATGCAGTAATCTGAGTAGAGCTGTCTCAGATCTACACAAATATGGTATTTACTTGTAGATGTAATAGTGAACTCTATACCTTAGGAACTATCTGATATTATTACTATGAGAATAATACGAAAATACGCCTGCTACATATTTAACACAAAGACAGTGAGAATTTACAGCTTCTCTGTGAGATAATGGCTATTATTTTACACTCTGCAGTTGCAAAATCTAAAAATAGTTTTATGGTAAAATTGAGAATAAAAATTTGTATTATAAAGTATAAAACATCCTCAAACTGCACATTCTAAACCAGCAAACAAAATGTATTTTTCATGTGAAATTTCAAAAGTGTGACTTGAGACCGGAAAATATGCATCTGCAAAAGGTTTCCATTTTTCAGGTAAGGCAGAAGGGAGTTCATCAACCCCAAGAAAATTACATATAAAAACACCTCTTGAACATCATGAGGACACCCTGTTTACACTCTCTCAAGTATGGAAGCTGTGTGTGCTGTGTAGAGCTCAGATCAAATGGCACATTAAGAACATTGTCCTTTAAAACTAGACTAAGGCTGCCCAAATGACCAGATTCTTTAGCCAATATGGTCACCCCTGTGGTCAGCCAGACTGGGCTAATCTAAATGTTTGGCTTTTCGGCCAATAATGGTATATATGGTAGGGCCAATGTAATGAGATTGGGTAAGGAGCACATGCACCCAAGATAAATAACCTGCAAACCTCCAGGTGTTGCTACACTACAGCTTCCAGCATCCCAGTGAAAGCCAGAGGTTGTTGAGGGGATGCTGGGGGATGTAGTGCATCCCAGACATGGGACAGATTTAACCCATGGCTCATGGCATTTTCTCACTGCCCATCTTTATGAAAATATACCCATACAGATCAGCGGCCAACATCCACCCATGCATGTAGTAGAAAAATGAATTGCAGTTCTAGAGGTAATTCAGTATTATACTTCTTTTACTGAAGAAGAAAAATCACTGCAATAAAATCATTGTCTTCTCAAAAATGTAATGTTTGGGTGAATTAAAACAGCTGCAGATGCCAATTAATAAGCAGCGTTAAGCCACAGCCCCATGGAATCAGACAGAAGCTACAAGGCTTTGTGGCAGGTTGACAATCCGCTTTGCCTGAAACCTTTTGTTATCTCTGGTTAGACAGCTGTGACATGGTAAATGTCTTTTCTAGAGAATTTTTCTTTCTTATAAGTTTCCTTTTAAATCACTGTAACAACATTTTCTGGTGTGCTCTTACCACTGGGGGGGTCATATGGGTGAGTTTGGTACACTGATGTGACCCTATATGATGTAGCTTGCTTTGGTGAGAAAGAGCTGTAAGACAGCATGTATGCACTTGAAATTGGAACTGGTGCAGAAATCCCTGTTGGGCTGAAAGTGTTTGGCTGCCTTGCCTGTCATTAGTCTATACAACAGGAATGCAGATTGTCATCTCCTTGCTTTAAATATGTGAGTCGGTAATAGTGGGGAAGTATCTGTAGCAGCTATATATCTTACAAGCAAGTGTTTCAGCTGATAATAGCCTATACCTATATGGTTGGTCCCATATTCTCCAAATAAAGTTAATATGAGTGGCTCTTATGTAAACCCCTGCAGTTTTGGAAACAGCCTTAGGCTCTTCTGTTAGTGGGATGGTTTCATTGCTTGGCACAATACAAATGAAAAATATTTCTAGTATATTTCATACTATCTTCATATTTGCTTTAAGTTTTAGTTAACTGACGGATTTGCTTAAAAGAAACAGTATCTAAAAATGCAAATTGCTCCTTTATGAAAAAGTATTCTGTAATAACATAGTTTTCATAAATAATTTGAATCTCTACTGTCTGTTCACAGGGAAATAATTCTTAGTAGGCTTCACTACCTTTTGTGTTGCAAGAAAGATGCACCTGGCCTCCTCTTGTAATATAAAGCAGGACATGGCTCTGGGAGATCAGTGCAAAAGAACATTGTTCTCTCCCAGTTAATGACAGCCTGTCGCTCTATAGTATACTTTTCAGTAGGGTTGGCTTCAGACGCATAATTTTGTGTTTACTTTGTACAAAATGACCAGATTAGAATTGTTGAATGTATAAGAAGACATTTGTGACATAGCCTTAGGCTAATTAGGTAATGCAATATGAACACTCATGTTTTAGAGCTCTATACATTTTACAGGGACCAGATTACTTTTAGTAATACATGAGTGACAGCTCTCCAACCAAATATTCTTATTCATTCATCTCATACAACTGTGGTACAACAGCTACATTTTTATAGTAAATAAAAATATATTACTCTTAGGAAAGTATATATGCTGGACAGTTTTGCAAAGGCATGAAAACTTCTAAATAATCATTAATGATCCAAAATACTATTTCACATCGGAGCAACATGTACATAACTTATATGTCCTATAAGAATCCATCAAGTAGAATCAAAGCCAGTGGAATTACACATTACCGGAACAGGCTCTTTCAGTTCTGACTAAATTCTACACTAAATAGTAAAATAAAGCCACTAACAAGAACAGGTTATTGTATACTCACCAAATGGGGGGCACAAGCACTCTGCCTTCAGATCTCAGTTTAAGGAATGGAAACCCATACTTGTTTAATAGCAGGCAGGCACTTAAGTGGAACCCCATTACCAGACCAGTAAAAATAGTTTATCAAAATAATCTAAATAGTCTATCAAGAGCACTTACTCAGCGCGTCTATGGAGTAGGTACTTTTGGTAAATGTGTCAAGCTGTAGGATAGCATTCATTTAACGCATTGATTATTTTAATCTATCTGGTTGTGGGGTTCTATTTCAGTGATTGCCTACTACTCCACAAGTACAAGTTATATCCCTACAGGCTCCCCATTTGCCACTGCACATAAAGGAACTAAAAGCACATTGCAAAGTTTGTGTTTGAATTGGTCATTTTATCAGTATTTCTGCTATGCAATAATTATACCTATGCTTTGTCTATTTTTAGGCAAAATGAAAGGAACCAGTGTTGCCATAGAAAGAAATAGTATGTTCTATCAAATATATACATTTATATATGTAGTCTTTCAGTTAAAGTTACAGAGTAGTTGCGATATCCTGCTTTTTATTTTAATTTGGATTTCATGTGAATATGTGTTTGCCTACAGTACATCTGTGATTCAACTATGCGAGTTTAGCTACAATAAGCCTGTATGTATACTCAATAGCTGTCCAACTCAAGGTCCTTCAGCAGCATCCCAACTGCTTTCCTGCTGGAAGGCTGCAGGCTGAAGAAACCTGCTCTAGTTTATAATTTTCAAAGCAGTTTGTACCCTAAAATGGCTTAAGTACAAACTCTTATATAGCTGAAAAAGCACTGACCCTTTATCAGGTCTTGCTTATACCCTGTGGTTGCCATTTTGACCAAACTATAAAAATGATGTCCGGGGACACAAGGCATCTTTTCAAAGAATTATACTTACTTTAGCACTATGAAAAAAAATCCTTTAAACTCTGGGCACTTCCCATGATTTAAATTCACAGGCAGGTAATTCTTTAGACCCTTCTGTCCATTTGCTATAACTTTTTGTCAACCAGGTCATAATATTTACCAAAAGTAAGACCCCAGTTTTGATTAGTGAGTTACTCAATGAGATGGATGAGAAGACCCAGAAAATGTAAAGTGTGGCTCCATAGATCCTGCTATGTTAGCCATATTGCAGATTGTTTTCATATACAGAAACACAATAAAAGCCCAAAGTGCAGTACCCAAATATGAGTGAAGCTGATAGTTTAAGCATGTGACATGTAATGCAGATAAAGCCAGGTGCAGGTAGTATAAAACAAATTCAGGTTTCCTTTTTTCCTGGGGCATCATTATAAGTGTTCAATGAGTTCCTCAGTTCTCATGCACAACTGGCCTGATGTTCCCATTTCTAGTAGAGAATACAGCTGAATCCTGCTCTATTCACATGACATTCTAATAAATGCCACTGAATTCAGCTGTAATAGCTTTATTGTTAAATTAATAAAATGCCAGATCACAAGAGTTTACTTGGTATAACTAAGCATACATTCTGCCAATTCCTGGGAGCACTGAACATTAAAACCATTTACATGCCACACAACAGAATATCACATAGATGTATACTGTCACAAGGTCAAAGACCCATGGCATAGAAAAGGTTAAAGTAATTCTTAATTTTTCCTTTTTTGAGGTTATTTGTGTGAAAGTGAACCAAAAGTGCTTGTATAGATTGTTTTTCTTTGGTAAATGCATTATAGGGATCAGCTAAATTCTGCAACAGGTTGTAATCCTGTTACAATACCATAATCTCCTGCTTTTAATAAAGAAAATAAGCTTGATGTTACCCATTCCCAAACCACAAATGGGCCCATGTTTTGCAGGCAAAACAACAACGCTCCAGCACCTGGCCACATCTGCACCAATGCACCATTTTAAAGGCTTGTACACAGTGGTGTAAAGTCATGCATTACATTGCTCCTCATGGGGGGGTGGGGAGGAGGGTAAAATCACTGCAGGGAATATGAATGTAGTGTTGCCAAAAAAAACAAAAAAAACAACACCAAATTTCTAAGTGTCTGAAAATACATAGATGAATGAAAGCCCAGAGTGTACAAGCATTGACCAAAAAAGTGAGACATTTAAATAAACTGGTGAGTAAGTAGCACGGTTTGGTGAAATAAATTGGGTTCCCCCAAAAATTTCAGTCCTGCAGGATGAGGTACATTGGAAGCTGCCATTTGTGTGGCACTGCTGCAGGAACACAAATGCTACTTACTCAGGCACGTATTGCAATTGACTTGGTTGGAGACATTGCTTTCTATTGACCAAACTAAATTTAAGAATGTGCACTTAACCTTAAAGACTGAAGGGAATAATGCTCATTGCAGAGCAGGGATAGGCAATGTTGGTACTTCAGCCATTAAACTACAGTTCCGCAGAATGCCTGTGCCATCTCTGCTGCGAGTTGTAGTTTTACAACAGGTAGAGTCCCAAAGGTTGCTTATCCCTCTTGCAGAGTTTACAGTACAACTCATGAGCTAACAAAAAGTACAGATTAAAAAAAAAATGTATGATACATAATATTTGCAAATGCCCCAAAACTCAACAAAATGATTCACTGGTAGCATATATAAATGTTTACAATTTGACATGAGTATGCATAATATATACATTAAAATTATATAAGACTATTTGCAAATAAACCAAGTTTTCCACCCATGTAAAAGGGCACCATTTTCCAGTACTGGCATTTCCCAGTGTGCCTGAACTCAATATACCTTTGAGTGCAAACAAATAAAAATGTAGAGAGGGAGAGAATAAGGCTGCAGAAAAAGCTGTGACATCATTATATAATCTAGGAATTCATCCCTGAGATAGGGGAATATTGAAGAAGAGGTGAAATTCAACACTGAACTTTAAGCTGTAGATCAATGCTTCTCTTGTGCAACTTTTTTTTTTTTTTGAGTCCTGAGGTGAATTAGTTTAAGATTTTTTTGTCCTTTAAAGTAAAAACTGCTGTTTTCAAATGAGAGATGGATGCAAGACACAATAGTTAAGAGACTGGTAGTGAAACATGGAGGCGAATGAAACCCTGGAGATCCACCAAGATAAGAGACATAAATTGTGGAGGCTCAACGGAAGCCAAGTATAGAATTCTGGAGGTACAAAATGTGCAGATTGCCAGACGTAGAGATAAAATCTAGGTAAGATATGGTAATCTGGAGGTAGAAAACTGGAAGTATTGAATTCTGGAGATCCAAAACTGATTGATTTATATAATTCTGGAAATCCAAGAGAAAGGCAGCCAGGATAAATTTGAGAAACTGACCTAAAGGAATTACAGAATTTCAGATTTATAAAGGTAACTGATTCTGCATTGTTAGTTTAAAATAAGCAATCTTCAATCCACTTAAAAAAAATACCAAGGAAAAAATTTAAATGCATGTAATAAAAAAAGAAAATTCATTTCACAAAGTGTTCCACATTAGCAGAAGCAAAGTGCTAATGTCCAGTGCAAGTAGATTAAGGAGAGCTTGCTGGGCTAATGGCTGGACTAGATGCATCAGAACGGCTGTAGTCGCTGACAGACCCATTCCTTGAGCTGATGCCACCCCGCCCCTTAAGCATGCTGGGCTGGAAATTGGCATGGCGGCGGGCATGCTTGGTTAAGTGATCGCTTCTCATAAAACGCTTTTCGCAGATAGGACAGCTGAATTTCTTCTCTCCAGTGTGAGTACGGTAGTGTCGGGCTAGTTCATCCGACCTGGCAAATTTCTTGTTGCACTCATCCCAGCTGCACTCAAATGGTCTCTCCCCTGTTGGATGAAAGCACAGAAACTCAAGGTTATTCTCAGTTTCAGGTGACAGTGATTCATTATTTAATGTGATTTTTCATGCATGGAGTTTTACAGTATAAAGTGAAATTAGTTTATGCCAACACCATAGATTTTACAGCATGTGGTACTTAAAGAGTTAAACCTCTGTTGCCAACTGACATCTGTGTTACACTCATGCTTTCAAAGCTTTATACTAAGTAGTTCCCAACACTTTTCATGAAAATTTAGAAAACAGTGATCTCTGCTTAGACAGTGTTATAAAATGTTTAGCAGAAGTTTAAGTTCAGCTAAGGACAGCAATACCATATCTTTGACACTGTAGATCAGTGCCACCCAATGTGTTAAGATGGCCATACAAGGGAGGATTATAGGTTGCAAGGCTCTGCCCGAACCATATCTGGCCCAAAATAAGTTAGATTGGGCAGGTTTGAGAATTCTTTCAGGAAAGCATGGGCCTGTGCTGTGATTGCATCATTCTGATTTGGGCCACCAAACAACAAGATCTGCTTGTTAGGCAAGCTATATTATGCAAAAAGAGACTATGGCTTAGTAATGCTGGAGTAGGGTGCCAACTTTTTTAAAAGAAAACTTTCCAGCCAGTGGGGGGAGGGGGTGTTGCAACAAAAAGGGGGGTCCATGAAGGTGCTTCAATGAGAGATATGGGTATGTTTTGGGTGGATTCTAGTAGGATTAGGGGCTTAAGGAGTTGGACCAGGGGCTGTACTTTAGGGTACTACAAATTTATCAGCAAGGCCGGTAAAATACAAGCCGGTGGCAACCCTATGCTGGGGCCATAAAAATGAAAGAGGCCTCCAGATCAATATTCCTAAGCTAAATTTAAATGTATTCATTGCTCTAAAATAACTTAGTCACTGTAAACTACCAGTAGCATCTATTCTGCATGCACGTTTGCTCCTTATCTTAAGTTTCCCCCTTGTATCTGCTGTCTGTCTGGGGTCCATATAGATGCAAGGGAGCACAGTCATCCACACAGTAATGTAGGTGGCTTCTGCCCCACCATGTATCATTCTGAGGAAACTGTACACCATGAACACTGCTTAACACATTAGGCTTAAACCCCACGTAGAGATTTAGTCGCCTGCAATAGCTCTCTGCAACTGCGGACGACTAATCTCTCTCTTACGCATTGCTTCGGCTTTGGGTTACCAAAGAGATGCATAGGCCTTTCCACCGGCAACAAGGGGAAAGAGATTAGTAGTCTGCGGTAGCAGAGATCTATTGCGGACAGTTAAATCTCTCTGTGGGACATTAGACTTACACAAAACACATGCTCTACATATGGCATATTTGCTCCCTTTTAGGAATATATCACCTCCTTAAATATTAACTGTACGTTACGTATGTTCAAAAACTATTTAGGTATAATTGTTGTTTTCAAAAGTCTTCTATTTATAGTGCATGGTATTTGTCAGAAACTAGTATTTGGGTTGTCCAAACACAAATGATTATTTAAGAACTTTTAACTTAAAGTTCATATCTTACCACAAATAAGTGTTAACCAGCCTTAAATAAACAGCCTTGCCTTCTAACTGCACATTCAGCTGTCAAATTTCCTTTCAGTGACATTGCCTAAACCTCGGTATATAGCACCTATAAAAACACTTCATGCTGTCTTTGGGTAACACCTATCCGGTTCTTTTCAATTACTCGAGTAAACATGGGTAAGGTGCCAGGAAAGCAAAGCTTGTGGCATGGAAAGCTACACCAGATGCTCTGCACTCAAAGCAACTGTGAGAGCAACACTGTTTACACACAGACTTTGTTGTCTCTTAAAAAGGATGTGGTTTCGCTGTCTTGTATCACAGGGTTTCCTTTCCCTATCTCCCCAACTGTAACAGAAAAAAAATTGAAAGTGAAAGCTCTCTTTAAGTTAAACAAAGTGTTAGACTATAAGTATAGAGTATTGCATGAAAAAAGACACTTCTGGTGCTCCAGCAGTAACAGTAATTCAGTTTCAGCACACTTATACAGGTGTGGAGCTCCAACTGTTGCAAACCAGAGCAGCAGTAAGGCACATGGGATTAAAAGTGCCACTCACAAGAATGCTATCCAAGTTACGTGCAGCTATTCAAATAGGACACCAGGCCCATGTCATGGACCTATTTGAGGGCCTGCTGCTCACACTACCTTTTTCCAGTATTAGTTGTGTTGTATGCAAGGAACTGTGCAGAAGCTGCCATTAGTCGGATATTAATCAACAAAAAATGTGATTTTGCATGTTGTGTTCTGAACCTTTACTTCAAATTCACAATTAATGTTATTGATGTAATAATAACTTATTTTATATGCAAGAATTTGATCCTGAAACATCAGTATGGAATGGTCACTCCTTGATAATTGCTATGATGATCCTTCAATCCTTTTGCCTCCTATACGCCTAACAGCCTAGTTACTAACATTGCCCTGCTGCACAGCAGGCTGAGGAGAGAAGAGTTGCGTAGGAAGATCATCTCATTAAGCAAATTTCCTAGATATTGTTTGGTCAAGGAGGCTGTGGTTCTGGCCCATCAAGTTCAAAAGACATCTTAAGCCTTTTAGAAGGAGAATACAAGAAAGTAGTTGAATATAAAGTATACAGAATGTACAGAAAAATAAATATCTATAGTTATGGACTTTGTAGCTCAGTTTGATTGCTGCTCACTTAGAATGTAAATAATGAAATAATGACTGAACATATTTGATAACAACATGCAGAACAAGGTTGGGAGGAGTGTGAAGAACAAAACATCTGAAACTGTGTAGTTTGTATGCAAAGCACGCTTGTTGTCTTTGGCTTGTCTGCAGAAGAGACCTAGTAACACAAGCCAAGGCACAAAACAAAGCAGTTAAAGAGGGAGGGTTACACAGATAAGGGTGAGAAGCAGCCCTGTCTGTGGGATGCATATGAGGGGACAGGCAGACAACGGCTTCTTTAAGTGAATTTTATAAATATCTCTGGAATGTGACTCGGGAAGCTATAGTTTACAGCAAAGAGATAGGGAGGGGAAAGTTTATCCCTGCAGCCTGTTGTTGAACTTCAAATCCATCATGCTCAGTCATACCTAACCTGTTGGGGAAGATGGGTAGTGCAGTTTTATAAAGTCTGCTGAAAACCTTGTGCTAGCTGAACACACACTATCAATGATTCCATGCTTATAAGAACAAGATAAAGAAATAACTAATTTAGTATTCTGTATTTCATGCCAAAAACAAACACTCTCCCTGCAGCTATGAAGTATCAGTGTCCTTTGTATGACTCTTAGGGCTCTGGCACATGGGGATTTTAGTCGCCCGCGACAAAACTCCCTGTTCGCGGGTGACTAATCTTCCTGAGTTGCCTTCCCCTGCCATCCCACCGGCGAGAATGTAAGTCGCCGGTGGGATGGCACACGTGGCGGCGCGATTTCGGGAAATCGCGCCGCTGCGTGTGCCATCCCGCCGGCAACTTACATGTTCGCCGGTGGGATGGCGGGTCATGACAACTCAGGGAGATTAGTCGCCCGCGAACAGGGAGTTTTGTCGCGGGCGACTAATCTCCCCGTGTGCGAGAGCCCTTAACGGTCTTTCTTGATCAAATACTTTAGGGTTGTTTTTAACAGAACCCAGTGCTTACTGTAGTGCTGACCTCTATATTTACAAAGGAGGTTATGGAGTTCATTCCAGTTACTGAATCTCAGTGGACATAGCCTACTTCTGCAGGCACAGCCATATTCTTGACTCAGTTCCTGTCTTTCCATAATCTGAGTCACATGTGGCCCAAAGGTTTGTATATATTATTATATCACTATTTGTATATGCAGTACTGTACATTTTTATATAACAGACACAGGGTACAAAAACACTGCGATAATGAAATATACACAGCCATACTCATAAATAACAATATTACAGACATATACATTACATTATATACAGTTGCAAGAAAAAGTATGTGAACCCTTTGGAATTATATGGATAAAATGTGATCTGATCTTCATCTAAGTCACAACAATAGACAATCACAGTCTGCTTAAACTAATACCACACAAATAATTAAACGTTTCCATGTTTTTATTGAACACACCATGTAAACATTCACAGTGCAGGTAAAAAAAAGCATGATCACATTTTATGACCAATTTGTGCAGAATTCCATATAATTCCAAAGGGTTCACATACTTTTTCTTGCAACTGTACATGTTTTATGGTGTTCCTAAGAACACTGCATGAGAACCTAAACTCTGAAACAAGAAAACACTGTGCTGTATAGGACACCAGTCTATCTTTTTCTAATTATGTATAAATATTATTATTATTATTATTATTATTAAAGCAAATAACAATTGGCAGACTCAATAAAGGTCATAATGACCTTTAGAATTCTATTTTTCATCCTTTTCCATCACTAATTTTCTATTTCAATTCATATACCTCTTAATTTTCTTAGCCCTGTTGGGCAGCATATTACATTACTGGATGTCTATTAAAAAAACATTTTCAACAAAATCCATGGGCATAGGTTTTGAGGGGTTGGAGGGTTAATGTATCATGTTACACCACTGGCAATATGACATTCCTTCTCAAGAAATACTGTTCTGTAAAGGAAAAAGGGTGTGGACATTTGGCCAGTGTTTGTGCTCTTCCTACATGTCCTATGTGCGCATATTTCTCTTTCTGTGAAATTCAGCCTTATGAGCTTAAACATTTTAGGGCTCATTTATGTCCACAAGAGTAGTGGGCAACTTGCACTTTCCCCTTTCATTAAAGGTACTTGCGTCAAAATGCACTCCTTGCACTTTCATATAGTTGCGCTCAGCATTGTTCACTCCTTCCTGCCTCCTGTTTCAAAACAGTCACTGCTGTGCCTATTTACACAGGGGAACATTGGATCTACTAGTACAGGTATAGGACCTGTTATCCAGAATGCTCGGGACCAAGGGTATTCTGGATAAGGGGTCTTTCTGTAATTTGGATCTCCATACCTTAAGTCTACTAAAAAAATCAATAAAACATTAATTAAACCCAACAGGATTGTTTTGCATCCAATAAGAATCATTTATATATTAGTTGGGATCAATTACAAGGTACTGTTTTATTATTACAGAGAAAAAGGAAATCAGTTTTCAATTTCTGAATTATTTGATTAAAATGGAGTCTATGGGAGACGGGCTTTCCATAATTTGAAGCTTTCTGGATAAAGGGTTTCCGGATAAGGGGTCCGATAACTGTACCTCCTGACCAGAGGGTAGCTACAGGTTTCCCTTCACAGCCTGTGTCAATAGGTGCAGCGCACTTGCGCCCAAAGAATCGGGCTTAGACTTTAGCACAACTATGTGCTTTGCAGCATCTGCTTGCACTGCTCAGTGTGTCTGCGGAAGAAATTAGCCCTTTTGTTTGATATATAAAAGCAAGCTACTTCCAAAGCATCATGACTTCAGTACATAGTACAGTAGAACCCCCATTTTACGTTTTTCAGGGGACCATGAAAAAAAGATGTAAAATCAGGGAAAATGTAAAATCAGGGAAATGTGTTAAGGACACATAAATGTCAATGATTTAAAGGAAATAAGTACAGGAATAATTTTTTATTTGCAACACAGTTCCTTTACTGAGTTATTTCACAGGTTTTAGCAGAAGTACTTAAACAACTTTTTACAGTACTGTAAACATTTTGCATTTAATGCATGTGTTTGCTAAAAGTTTGAATATCACTATAAATTAATAAGATGCGGAAAAGAATACTGTACAGCACTGAAACAAAAATCTGTACGCTTTTAAAAATCTGCACCTTGTACAGCTGTTCCCCATACTTGTGCAACTCTCGCGGTATTTTGTACGCTCCAGGATAGGTACGCATGCGCAGTATGAAATATGAGGCGTTAGTGGTGCCGCTGACCTTCCTAAGATGGCGCCTGTGATCGCAAGACATGGGGGAAACTTTAATTCCTAAAGTAAGCTGTATTTTTACCTTAAAACTAAGCGATTTGCTAGGGAGAGGCATGATAAAAACAGTGTAAAATGCGGGAAATTCATATGTAAAATCTGGGAATAGAGCCCATAGGAATGCATTAAAATTGGTGGGACCACAAAAAAACGGTGTAAAAAGCGGGAAAACTTAAAATCCGGGGATGTAAATTGGGGGTTCTACTGTATTTAATGGCTTCACTAAAGCTAACTACACAGAGTAGGATACACCGAAAACATCAATAGGCAGGCACTCCGGGATTTCAGGTATAAAAAATTGCAGAAGTTCACAAAAAATAAAGTAAAATCAAAGTATATTTATTTAAAGCTAACACATGTAACAGCAGGCCTTACGCGTTTCGTACCTTGCGGTACTTAATCATAGGCTGGCCTTAATCATTAAGTACCGCAAGGTACGAAACGCGTAAGGCCTGCTGTTACATGTGTTAGCTTTAAATAAATATACTTTGATTTTACTTTATTTTTTGTGAACTTCTGCAATTTTTTATACCTGAAATCCCGGAGTGCCTGCCTATTGATGTTTTCGGTGTATCCATGATGGCTCCCTCTGGCTGAAGGTCTGGGGCATGAGCACCTGGGCCCAACTACACTATGGGTGAGATTTGATTTAAACCCTCTCTTCTTATGAGCATATGTATCCCCCTTTTTTCGTTACACAGAGTAGGAACATACAACTTTATTTCAGAAAGGCAATCCCAGCATGGCAGTTTTTATGCTTATAGGCAGCTTGTCAGCAGCTTTAGGCAAACTAAGTGACAGAGTTCTAAAAAGAGCTCTTTCCCCACAGAAACAAACAGCACGAATGCTTAAGACATGATTTCAGACGTAGAGCATGGGCAAGTCATAATGTCTGTAACTCCCATCTGTTACTCTGCTAAAATTAGGGCAGAGATACTCGGGGGAGTGGGGCTAAACCAATTGTAATTGCTTCCTAAACAAGATCTTGTTCAAATTAAGAAATGATCCTGAAATAATTATTATGTCTGCCATTCTGCTGTCTTTGTGGACCCTTTGTCCAGGTATAAAAACGCGCGTCCATTTGGGTTGGATTCTAAAAGACAATAGCACAATCAAGCTAACACATTCTTTATCATAATGCAGCACTGTTCCTAAACAGAGTTGTCCAACATTTCTGTCCATAACTCATCAAGATCTCACTCTGGTATCAGAGGAAAGGCAGCAGGACATGTCCAGACAGTGCACGTCTTTTGTTTAGTCTTTGCTTATAGAAATAAGTCTGGTTTTCTTGTACCAACAGAAATTATGCAGCAAAATAAAAGCAAATCATGCTTATCCCCCATACGTTTAGTGAGTAAAAAGCATAATGAGGATGTTAATGCAGCTTCACTGTGGGGCAGATTTACAGTCTATCGTTAACTTTTTACAAGTGGTACCGATGCATACAGCTCGTAAAAGAGTTAACAGCTCAATATTTAACAATTTATTTTCCATGCTGGGACAATTCGTTCTGACACAGAAAATAATTGCATGGTGCAAACTGCATGTGGGGATTGTCGATTCAGATAGAATTCAGCATGCAGTGATGCTGAAATGAGTTTGCATGACTAGTCAAAGCAGCTGCCCACTTTCAAAGAAGCAGGGCTATAAGGATAACGCCACACCATGATGTTTCTCCACCTGCAAAATAGCCGATCCCCTCCCATCCACTCCAAGTGCACTGGTAGGGATGTTGTTGGACTGTGTGCAAACACGGAGTGGATTTTTTTTCAAAAATGCACACTTAGAGGGTATATTTATCATACTGTGTAGTGAAGGGGAGTGAAGCATTACCACTGATGTTGTCCAGGGCAACCAATCAGCAATTAGATTTTAACAGTTAGAAAACCAAAGCAAAGCATCTGATTGGCTGCTATGAGCAACATCATGTCTTACTCCACATTTTAAACAGCATGATAAATATACCCCTAAATGTGGCATTGCCCTAAGCTTTGATAAATTAAAAGGAATTGATGTATACACAGGGTGCTTTTTTTGCACAATTTTGCAATTTATATTACATTTCTATTGTTATGGTTTCTGTTCGTAGGGTTAACTGAATGCACAGCAAATAGTGAGGGTCAGTGACACTCTTGGCCTTTAGAGAGGCCCAAGCCTGCCCAGCAGTATAACATCTAAGACTGGGAATATCTTATAAACCTCTAAAAACAGAAAATTCATGTAAATTGCACAAGTGCTCAGAGATGACTATATATATATATATATATATATATATATAAACTCATGGGAAACTTCCTATCCTGCTATAAAATGTATAGATAGTCTGGCAGGTGAAGGCAACCGGACCAAAATATGAGATAAACCCAGCTGATTGAACTTTGTGCATACAAGGGATACCCAGTCTGTTGTTTAACTCTTTTGGAGGTTGAAGTTTAACAGGTAGAGTGCTGCAGGATGGGAATCCCAGACAGTCACACAGCAGTGTTTGAAATTCCCAGTAAGACTGCAAATGTGGCAGTATGGGCAGAACTGTTTGCATTACTTCAGGCCTTGCAAACTGGAGGATAAACTGGTGCATCTTTTTCCGCTTTCCCTTGCACGAGCATATAAGTAGTACTGAACATGTTATCCAGTTTTTGGACCCCAGTAGCTGTCTTACCATAGTGTAAAGCATAGGTAACAGGACATGTCAAGACATCGCACATCTTTTGTTTAGTCTTTGCTTATACTGTAGCTGTAAGTCTGGTTTTCTTGCAGCTACAGAAATTGTGTGAACAAGGTATATTGTCTGAAATACAGTGTTGCAGTTTTCCACCAGGTTTCAGGTTGCACTATGCTGAAAGGTGAAGAAAACAAGCAGCTATACTGAGAGACGGTATTGTTCAGCTATTTTTGGTGCTATGACTAAGGAGATATAGGCTGAGTTTAGCAAATACAACAGCCGCACAGCAAATAGTTATTGAAAAATATACAGATAACTTTCGCACCTTTCCTAACAAGAAGAACATCACATCAGTCCCCTTTCTTTCACCTGACAGTAAACTGCAAAAGTACGAAATGCACCTAAATTAAACTGCAAAAGTGCTTAGAACAGCACTCTCAACAATTTTACACTCACATATTTTAAAGACTTACTAATCCTTTAGTTGTTCCTTTATGCATTGTTTCTATGTTAAAGAACTTCAGGTGCTCAAAAAGTTAATAAACTACTGACACACTGAGTTAATATTCATTCTCTCAGCTGGACTGAGGTCCTCCCCAAAGTGAATGAAAACAGTATAATTAAAACTTAACAGTTTTGGCATGGAAGGTTACCTGCAGGGAACAAAGCCAAAGTCAGAGTGGCGGTAAACCTCTCCTCTCTGACTAAAGCAGAAGAAAGGATTCCATTTTTCTTGACCTCACATAACAAAATGTCCCACACATTTGTATTTCTTTGCCTTTATCTAATTATAGATACAAAATTTTTTAGCATACTTTATTGTATCATCACCTAACAAGATGGCAATAGATACTTTTTAAGAGAGCAAAAGTTAACAGCATTTTGGGGAGAACCTGAATACTCTGAAGACAGTTATACTATAGAACTATTCATAAATATTCCCTTTTACAATTCAGCAGAAATATTTTACTTTACTTTACCCCTTGGGGAAAGTCTTTCACAGAACTGTGTGACCACTTGTACTTATGCATTGCACTGTAGTCATAAGTACTGCTCATTGTATCAGGTATGCTACAGTGTCCCCAGTTCAATGGAGAAGGAAATGAGACCTTCTGTGTACTAGGTAAGCTCCAGTGAATAGAATGACCCAACAGTTGAAATGCCAAATATCTGCCAACAGCATCATGCCATCAATGCATACAGCAGAGTTGCACCTGTTCTGTCTTACTTATGGGATTATTATGCACAATCAATAGTAGATCTGGAACATAAAAACATGTTCACACCTGAGGGAATTGGCATTGTGCCCTCGTAAATATTTAACTATCTCTTTATGTTCACTTTCCTTTCAAACGTTAAGATATTCTTCATAAGTCTTTTTTAATCTCCAGCACACTCAAATCATATGCTTTGAAAGTTAATAAAAGTTTTACTTCTGGGACAGTGTCTGGCAATTGAAAGACATTCCTACATTGTGTGAATATTGCCAAGTTTTATCCAGTATGATAATCCTTCAAATTCTAAGTATGAGAGCAAAAAATAATGTTAATTCAGAGCATATGTCCATAAGCATCTACTACAATGCAACTCATTATCTCTAGCCTCATGTTTCTCTATGCATTTCTAGAGAAGGGCATTAAAAATATATTGTGATTTGTTAATTTTGGCTATTTGACTCTGACATCTGCGGCTGAATTTGTGGCTTTTCTTCACAAAATCCACCCTTTGAGCTTAGCAGGTGCAAAGTGCCAACTTCCAGACGGCTCAGCTGTCTAAATAAAACACTATAATTTTGGAACAGGATGGAAACGAGTTCATGTAAGGTAAACCTCTGGCTGCTTTTCTTATTTTCCTTCGCCTCGTAACAAGTTAAACTGGGGTCTCTGTTTTAAGTTGTTGCCGAAGACGATGCCAGATGATTTTCTCCAGAGGATTTATTTATGTATAATAGTGAAGTTATTTCTGGGAATGGAAAAAAAGAAAGTCCAGCTGATAATTGGTTATTCTCCTGCTGCATAAGTCACATAACCATTTTGTGAAATTCTATGAGTGCATAAAGCACATTTAATAATATCAGATCTCTTAGTAAGTGTAATAGCTCACAGTTATAGCTTGGTAAATACATGTAATCAGTCTACAAATCTTAATTAATATGTGGGCAGTTGAAAATACTATTCTAGGTCTTTGGATACACAGCCCAATGCTGTGGTTTTAAAGTTTGGTCTCTGGCAGGAAATGTTGTAGAATATTGTGTGGCTATGTATAAGTGAGTGTGGCTAGGCATGGCTGGGCACTGTGGGTTCTAAAAAGTGCTGGCGAGCAAGAAAAATGTCTCCCTTCACAAGGAAGTAAAAGCAAATGGAATAATCTGACCATCTTCTTTTCTGTATTACCATAAGCTCATTAAATATGACTTGCATTAAACATATTTTTGGCAATTATATCTATCTACTTCATGGTCTATATGGCAGAAACCAGGGAAAGAGGTACAATCCCTGTTCACTTCCACTGTATATAACAAACAGTTAACTGGGAATAGTTTTTCAGACTTTAAGGGCAGTGGCACACAGGGAGATTTGTCGCAGCATACGCATCGATCTGTTTTCCTGAAGGTGCCTTAAGTTTCCTGTACAGAAAACTTCTGGCTACCTCGAAAAACAAAGGGCCGTGTGTTCTTTCCTAGAGAAGATTTGCTTTATTGCTGTTGGGAAAGCATTTTAGGGCGATTTGTTGTCAGCGATAGCTGAGATTTAACCACGGGCAACAGATCTCCCCATGTACCACTTCCCTAAGGGAATCTTAAAATGAAAGATAGCACAGAGGAACTTATAAGATGGCTTCTATACTTCTATTCTTTCCATTAATTTTTGTAAACCTACTGGCGACACCTATATTTGCATTATCAGTGCTGATCATTGCCTTTTATTTGTCTCTTGTCAGATGCAATCATTTGCTCAGGTTAGAAAAACACAATTTATAATCCTGTTTTTCAACCAATCTTTCCACCAAAATCACTCACACGTAAAAACAACTAATCCTGTTTGTCAATGAATCTTTCCACTGAAATTAATCATACTTTAAACTTCCAAACAGTTATTAAAACTCTGGCTTGGCGGTTTTAACCGTTTGCTTTCATTAATTGCAGTGCCCCTACAGCAATCTCTTCTCTAAATTTTACTGTGCAAATAAAACATATAGGATTCCATAAAGCTAATGGCACATTTGGTCTGACAGAACACAGAGGAGGACACAATGTCTCTGTCTTCCCATCATCACTCCCAATATTAATGCATTAAAAGAGCCAAACTCTATGCACATGCAGTGGCATTCAACAAGGCATTTTACATTCAGTTCTTTTAGGAGCAGTGACAGGCGGACAGGGGTGTTGTGGTTGTCACAATTTACCGCCAGGGAGCAGCAGTAGCCAGTATGCTTTCTGTGCCGTTAGCCAAATCAAGTCCTAAAAAGACCCATCCTGTCACGTGTATTTTGCTTAAAAAAAAAAAAAAGATGTGGCTCCACAAATAAATAGAAATATGACTCAATAAAAAGCCTTTGATCAGACAAACAAACCATGTTTTTTTCTGTAGAGCTGCCAATTCACACTGTATCATTACATCCTGCTAATGATAGAAAGCATAAAGCGTCCCCTAGAAAGTTTTGGAAAGATTGTTACAATTTCCCTACTATAGTCCCAGATGTATACCGAACTGCCCCAAATTTCACCCTATCCTCTATTCTGCTACAAATGTCTTCATTTATGGTGTGTCCACTTTAAGTTCTGTAATAGAACTTAAATGCATTAAAATACATATTCAGCTAATTGTGGAATCCCTGTAAAAAGCGTGTGTACACAAAACAATATGAGAATGTGAACAGACAAGCCCAGTTTTTTGCTCAGTTTAAAAATTAGCCAATCTGTTTGTTGCCATTATATCTTGAAACCAATCTCCAGAGAGGATTTAAGTGCACTTCCTGTTATTGTTCACCATGTGGTATAACGTAATCTTCCATTTAAACTGTAGCCTAACGTGACCTAAAAACCACCATACCACCAATGTAGTTACAACATATTTAGATAAGTCCCAATGAAGGAGCAGTTTTATAAAAATGTAAACATAGAGTGCTGCCTTAGCATAAAAGCCTTTATATTCACTATATGAAATCAAAGCATATTTACTAGGGAAGGCCCTGGCATGCAGAGTTCTACTACATAATACAAGCTTTGAGTTAATGTTCTAACTTTGCCCTTACTTATCATTAATTGCAGATTGTGATGACCACTATGTTACCTGTGCTGGGAGGGAGACACCAGTGCTGGCAGCCATTTTGGGACCCTTGCATTAAAGTCACAGCTCGCGCATTTATGCACATGCTTGTACCGTCACATACATAAGCATAATGTGCACACTCGGAGATTCACTAATTATGTGAAAGTCACCAAATAGGGAGATCCCAGTGTGGGTCGCATAGAACTCACTACAAGCATTTTTCCATTGCTGACCTTAAGGCTAATGTCCCATGGGGAGATTTAGTTGCTGCAATTTTTAAAAGGCGTGTTCCAGCACTAGATTGCTAGAGATTTCAACAACGGAGCGATTCTGTTTCCCACAAATCCAGGTGTCATATTCCCACAATTAGAAATTACATTCAGTGACATTAGCCTTGAGCCTGATGCCTGACTCATCTGTTTGACTCAACAATTTGATACACTTTTAGGGGGAAAAAAGCAATTGAAAAAACCTATTTTAAAACAATATGTTTTGTAAAGGTGAACTACCCCTTTAATACCCTGCCATAGACAATATTGAGAATTGCCACTACTAAAACACAGACACAGAGACAATTATCATATTTTCTGGCGTTTAGTAGCTGTGACGAGTAGCTGCTACTAAGTAGCTCTGTGTGTTTTCACACTAAAACCTAACAATTTTGGAACTTATGAGACCTACCAGTTTTAGGACTCTTTAGTTTAATACAAATAGTGATTGAATGACCTCAAGATCCTTGAAGAAGAAGAGGATGTTTCTCTTCTTCTGCTTTAAAGAAGAAGAGAAACATTTGTTTACCTTACTTTGTACAGAGTTGACTTTGCCTAAAAAGTAAATATGGTGAGGGGACAGCTCTACAAAATGTAAAAAAGTATTTTATTTGCTTGTCTAGCAGCAAGATCCTGTGCTGACTGTCCCAATCGAGGCGCTGATTTATTAACAAAAATTCTAAAGTTCCAATCTCTCCGCCTTCAAGAGATCTCTAAAAACGCATTTATTTAGAGAAGCTTACCCTAATCTAGTTTAGCAACACCCTGTGCCACACCTCTCACAACTCTGGTCATGCCCATTCCCACACCTTGTGTCTCAACCCTTTCTCCTTGTAGGTTATTGATTGCTTTATATGTTACTCTGTATGTCCAATGTATAAAACCCACTTATTGTACAGCTCTGCGGAATATGTTGGCGCTTTATAAATAAATGTTAATAATAATAAACTTCCAGACTGTCTTGTGGGCCGACTGGACAGATGTCTCATAGAAGACAAGGATATTGTAGGTTCTTGAATATCTGGGGTTACCAGTAATCTGATAAACACCCTAAAAGGGGCAATAGGGGCCATCTGTCAGCCAAGTGTACATAAAAGTTGACCAGTTAAAGGATCATTTAAAAAAGCACACATCAACAGCAACATATATTACTGATGGAAAGAGCTCACAAAATAAAACCAATGCTGTCCAGCTTCTTTAATTCAATTGGACATTAAAAACATGTTTACTTGTTTAGGGCCTGTATTATCCTGAAATCACATTATATAATTCAATCTGTTGAGCCTTTGAACAGACTGGAAACCCACTGAAATTTCTTTGATGGTCCCATCCAGTTTATGGACCAACAGAATGCTCTATTATAAAGACTGCAACAATCACCCATTATACATTATATAATTGCACCAGAATTTCCTTTTCAGACATATAAATAATTAACTGTCTGATTTTTGAGTAAACTACTCAGATTTACTAAATATCACAAACTGTTAATAGACACATATACAATTTTAGACTGCAGAGAGTGCTTAGTTGCTAAGATTTCCACCTCTGCCAGTACTTTAAAGGAGAAGGAAAGGTAAAAACTAAGTAAGCTTTAACAGAAAGGTCTATGTAAATACAGCCATAAGCACTCACAGAAAGGCTTCAGTGACTTCTCTGTGAAGAGATTTCTTGTGTGTGTAATTCATGTGCCAGAGACACGCAGCTGTCTGCTTCCTGCTCTCTCCTGCTCCCCCCTCCCTCAAGAATGCTAAGAACTCACCCCCCCCCTTAGGAATGCGGATCTGAGCCAATCAGCAGGAAGCTGACTCATAGTCTAACTAACTGAACATGTTCACTTGGTCTGGGTGTCTGTGCAGGAGTGAGGTATTATGGGAACTTTCTATACACAGCTCAGTGTTTTTTTTTCCTGTTTGGCTTCAGATCTTCTGAACTGGAGAAATATGGGGAGACTTAAGGGCACTATTGAGACAACTGAAGGTATGCCTGCAGCTTGAGATTAACTCTTTATTAGCCTTTCCTTCTCCTTTAAATGTAGTATTTCTTAACATAACTTGCCAGACATTTTGGCAAATAGTGTCTACTGAAGCATTTTGTTCCAAAATCTCAGTAGTGCTTTTATTATTAATTTATACAAGCAAATTAATTAGGATAACTGATACAAATAGAAAAATTGGTCTAAAAGGAAAATTGTTGTGTGAAAATGTTGTGACCTACACTGATTAGTCGGCGCAACTTTTATTTAACCCAGTAGCGACGGCTAATCACTTCGACTTTTCGCACATGGAGAATAATTGTGTCACTGCAACAAATCACGCGTTCATTTTCGTCTCACGGATTAGTCGCAACAATGACTAATCGCCCCGTGTGTCTTCGCCCTTAAAGTCAATGTCTCCCAGCTTAGCTCACCAGCAATGAGAATGATGAGAACCATAAGTTTGTCCTGTCCAAGTTTAAGTTGTAGATTTATACAGATCAGAAATGTTTCTGCTTAAATAGGAAGATAAGTAATAAAAAATATTTAAAAATGTACGCTAAAAATGATGTACCAATAATAATGAATGGTTAAAAATACTGACCCGATACCTACTGTGCATTAATAATTGTTTAACATATTTATTTCTTCTGTTTGGTAGGTCAACTTCATATAACTCAAGGAAACACAGAGGGCCAGTGTTTTTTTTTTTTTAGGAAACAAAATGTCAAATATTCTTCACTTAACATGCTAGTGTTACTTAGTCAATACACCCTCCCCAATAGCCCTAAATTCTCAGGGCCTGGGACACACGTGCTCTGTTGGAAAATAGAGGGTGCTTTGTTGCATAGCCCTTGTCATGTCTCATTGTGAGACCAGTTTTATGGAAGAGGCTTTTAACAAAGCTAGTAGCATTCACTAATTGTGCTAGATGGAACAGATGAACAAATTAATTCTCTATATGATATTTCAATGAATTTTTGCTGGATAACTCTTTTGAAAATGTAGAAGTGTGTCTAGTATCTATTCAGAAGAACTCCAATAAATAGCACAATCCTGTCTATAACCAGCTATAGGATTGCAAATCTTTACTGAGAAGGGTTAGGGGGCTGAACAACAAGGCTGATTTATGAATTTGCCCAAGTGCAGTTGCTAATACCAACCACTCAAGTCTTTGTTTTCATTTTTCAGCCTGTAGTAGACTATTTCAAAATAATTGCTGACTGGTGTCTACTGGCAACTGCAATTTAGCACGTTAGTTTGTAAAGTCCTAGTAGTTTTATTACAAATCTGTATAGTTTGCACTTGTGGAATTTTAGCAGATACACTGAATGCTCTTCTAACTATTACTATACAGATTCCCTGACAGGGATTCTGAGGACAGCACAAGCCTCTAATGCCACCACAATGTTACATCTTAGGGCAAGGGCACATGAAGAATTGGCTCCACTGCTCTACTGCAGCTACCCACAGGCAGAAGCTGTAATTGTCAATACAGCTATACAGAGAGGCAGAAGGGAGCGGCTCCACTTCTCTTAGCCTGCAGAAAAAATGCTGGCTAAGTGAAGCGGAGCCAACACTCCATATGCCCTAGCCCTTAAATGCTAAATGAGCTTGTTCTGGAGGTATAGCATTCCATCTGTGCTATAGTTCTCATACACAAATACACAAACGACACCAAGTTGCCCACTTTACATCCTTTAAATTTTTCTAGGCATGCACCACAAGTTTAGTATCCCTGATTCCAAAGAACATTATTGAAACAAAGAAAGGGGAAATTAAGGGGCCCACTCACAAACTGCTGGTCTGCCAACTCAAACCAAAATGACTACACTGGAAAATCAAGTTGCTCTACATACACTGCTAACTTTAGAGGGACCTTTAGACCTAAAGGCTTCAGGATATAAACAAATGGATCAGTGTTCTAAAATAACAGCAACTAGTTTCATACTACACCCTTTCAGATGAGGTATGACCGGTGCAGACTTTACCTAAGAAATTAACCTGTGGAAGTGTAGAAAACAACAACCTGCATATTACTAAAAATAGGTTTATAGTTTCCCATGTGAAACACACATTCCCAACAATTACAACAAAACTAAAATTAGTTTCTTCTAAAAACAGACACTCAAAATGACATTACTTATATGATTGCCCAGTAAAAACCACTTGTATCCTGCACTTAAACAGAGTTTGGGTGCCGTTGTTGTTTTTAGCTTTGGCTGTATAGCGGTCAGGTGCCCCATGGTTTCTCCCCCTTCAACTCATTGTTGCTTATCCATTTACCCCTTACTGCCTCCTCTCAATATCTACTTCCTTGTTCACACTTCACTGACCCTACCCGCTGTCTTTTGGTTCTTGCCTCGTTGGTTTTTTCCCCTACTCCCTTATGGTAGCTCTAAGAAAGTACTTCATGGTTCTTAACGCTCTAGACCTGCATGTGATCTCTTAGTCCTTGCATCAATGTTCTTTCCTTGTCTGGTTATTCCATTATTCGTTGTTCCTCTTTGCTGTGGTACTTGGCTCACAGTGGTTTTTTCTTTGCTATGAGCTCTGGTGTTATTCTACCTCCTTTTTCAATCTTATATTTCCTCATCCATAAGCTGTCCTATTTTTATACTTTTTGGTATGTTTAACTATAAGTATATAAATAAATACATCCTTTGTGACTTTAGCAAACCATAATGAGCTCCTGCACATTGCTTCACCTGATCATTTAGGATGATTTACATGGTCCTCCTGGCTTTTTCTAGTGTGTTGTAGCATAATTCTGTCTATAATTGTTCCAGGTCGAGTCAAATGATCAGAAATCTGTACGTATATAAAAGACTTTATACAGCTGCATGAATAACTGTGAGAGTTTCAGTAGTAGGAAATTTAAACAAGAAACCAGGGGTTTGCATGTGAATGCTCTATATTACATCCAATTGAGTTTCTAGGGAACCAACTGTTTTTATTTACATCTGCAGAGTCATAAAGGGATGTCCTCGAATTACCCATTTTCTGAAGTGGAAAATAATGAATCTGCATTTCCTGTATCCTGAAAAGTATATCTCATATAAACATGACTGGCCCACTGGATACATCTAGGCTTAACTGTTAACAATTATTTTGACAGTTGCTAAACTGACCACTGCATATTTTCTGGCTGCTGCCGCTGAATGGATGTGAAATGATGCAGGAGCTTTGGAGGAGTAGAGGGATGCCAAATAAATAGTGCTTGTACAGCGAAGACCATGTTGAGATAAGGGGGAGTAAAATTCCTGTCTCATGACTATAGCAACGAAGGAAGGGGAGACAAACAGCACTGAGTTTATATACACATCTAAGAAAAATAGTCCATTACTTCTAAGAATAAAAGTAAATGATTTATCTATCTAGGGTTGCCATTTTAGCCTTTCAATTAAGAAAACTGCCATTATGTGTCACTTTTACTTTCTGGGTGAGCAAAATACCATTACTTGTCAACTTTAATATTTTATTCAGTAAAGGGTATATTAAGCCTTTCTTAGGGAGACAGGTTAGCTATAGTCTCAAAAGCCCTGTAGAAGAAGGCTTTCCTATAATACATAGGGAGCAAGACAAGACACAACCAGTAATAGCACAACTCATATTGCCGACTTTAAGAACAGAGGTGAACAGCATACAATGAAAAAGGGCCAGGTGAACCATCCCAAAATCTTCAATAAATGTGATAGCACTGATAGTTCTACAACCCTGTATGTTGGCATATTACTGAAGCAACATACCCTAGAGACATTAAAGCACACAAAAATAACTTTAATAAAGTTAAAAGGCATTATGTATCCTCACAAAAATATCTATCAGCACAATTAAAAACCCTAACCCATACAAATTACAGTTCGTAGTGGAATCAAGCATTAGAGATATATCAATTGAACTTAATTGTCTAAACACCAGTTGGAGTTTCACAAGTCTGTAAAATTAGATGGCTAAATAGCAGTCATTACATGTAGGTGCTGCACTATATCCAAAGCTGTAAACATATTCAATAATATCCCCAAGTCTGTATGACTGATAAAGGAAAAAACCAGGGGAATGCTGGAACAGACGCAGCCCATTCTTCCCTATCCTGCTATACTCACACAGGCGTATGTATGTGGCAAACACAGATAGAACACAAAATGCTGTGTTGGGGGCTTAAATGAGCCTGTGTGAGTAAAGCACAATAGTTTAGAAAGGGCTGCATTTCGCCCTGTGTTCCCCTGCAGTGGAATGTAGGAAAACACCAGTGTAGGGGGAAACACATGTGTACGGACCCTTATAGTAGTGGAGAAACTTTATTTGAGACAATATGAGGCATTATAGAGAAGTTAGAATATTGTGATTATAAATGTGAGTGTCATTTGCAGTGTTAAACAAAGACAATCCATAGATTAATGAAGTGTCACTGGTTTCCAGCTAATCATTTAAAAAAAAAAGCATTAATTCAATAATAAAATATAAAGTAATTGCTTTCTGTAAATCTTAACCTAATTGTTAAATTCCCCTTAAATCAACCAATAAACAGAACCTGAACTGCTGAATAAAAAGCAAGAAACAAGTGGCTGGAACCAGCAATAAATCTGTACTGTGTTGTTTATCCCTGTGGGAGCCCAGGAGTAGCACATACTGTACATGTAACTGGAAGGCCCTGTTCTGCTGCATACCCAACAAACAGCAGCCTTCTCAACACAAATTTATTCTCACTTTATCTTTATTCCCATCGGATCATTTACAACAACTGACACTGAGCAATTATTTTCTGACAAATATTATATCTTTCTGCCTTTTGTGGTTTATGGTTTGTTTTTTTTTAAGCACATTGATTTTACTACAATGCTGCAACCAAAAGCAAACATGCTGATGCTGACTGCCAAATGCCACTGACTTGACATAACCAGAAATCTCATTTGCTGTTTAAATAATGTGCAAATTTCTTCAGAACGAACTTTTGGCTACAAGGTGGATGAAACCAAACTTGTACCACTACATCAAGTGGTAATTTGCATCCCTTAATAAATGTTGGGTCTACTCACCTGCAGTTAGAATAATCTCTCTGCCAGATAGTTACTGACTTATTTGTTAAAGGAGAACTAATGCTTAACTAAAGTTGTAGGCTAGAAATGTTGTACATTATGTTTAAAGCTGGCCATACACGTGGCGATCCGACGATGTTTCGTACGACCATCGGTCGCACGAAACATCGTCAGATCCGCCACACACCATTCAGGGCTGAATCGGCAGGTAAGGAGGTAGAAACAATAGGATTTCTACCTCCTTCTGCCGATTCAGCTCTGAAGGGAGAATTTTGGTCAGGCGCCTTCTATGGCGCCCGATCAAAATTTTCTAACCTGGCCGATCGACGAGCCGACCGATTTCAGCAGCTTCCTGCGACATCGGTCGGCTCGCTGACATACCATACACGCACCGATTATCGTACGAAACGAGGTTTCGTACGATAATATCGGTGCGTGTATGGCCACCTTAAGGCTTTTGTACCAGCCCAAGGCAACCACAGCCCTTTAGCGGGGAAGATCTGTGCCCCAGAAATGACCCCAGCCCGCTGGTGCTGTTCTCTCTGAACAGGGGCACCAGCCCGGGGTAAAAGGTAGGCTATTGAAGTCACTTGGGGTGCCTAACATTTTGGCACCCACAAGTGACTTTGACTTTCCTTCTCCTTTAAATGGTGTATTTTTAAAAGATGAACAATCCCACTTCCAAACATTAAGCTGAAAACCTTTTTCTGATCACATGCTGAATCGCCAAACTTATAATGCTTGCTCTTAACAGAAGAATTTTCACAAACATATATACAGCAATCCTGTAACAAGTTTTCATTTGTCCTTTATGCTAATAAGGTAGCTCTACACACACACAAACATTGTCAGCCAAGCATATAGTTACAAAATACAGTATATGATTTGCATAGCACATAGTCCCTGGTATAAAGGCACTGGAATGGGGAACTTAGTGTGTTCAGTTTTCAACTGTCTCAACTTCACAGTCTAACTAGCTACAACAGTAACATATAATAAACCACAGGGTACAAGGGGGGTTACGATATAAAACGTCGCGGGCGACTTATCTCCCCGTGTGCCAGAGCCCTTAGGGTGAAGACACACTGAGCTCCTAGTAGCAGCTACTTTTTCATGGCTACTAAACCACAACATATCTTGCCATAGACAATACCTAGAATTGCCTCTGCTAAAACACACATAGAGAAAATTATCAGTAAATTATCAGCATTGTCTTTTTTAGTAGCCACTACAAGTAGTTGCTACTAGTAGCTCCATGTGTCTTCACCCTTAGGGGCGTATTTATTATGCTGTGTAAAACTAATTCGCCGAAAAAACGGAGTAAAAAGCTGTGTAAAATAAATGGAAAAGATCGCCATCTGAACACCCGATATTACGCCGTTATTTTCCATAAGTTCCGGTGGAAGAAAAAACGCGTAAAACAATTATGCCGATTTTACACCGTTTTAACGCCATTTTTACACGGCGAAGCCTGGTGATGTGTGGCGAATTTTCTCACCGTTTTTTACACAGCATAATAAATATGCCCCTTAATGTACTACAACTGGGAAAGAATATAGCATCCTCATTGGACTAGAGATCTCATTTATTACACAAGTGCAAAACATAATCAGTATGTATTTTTTTACCCACAATGTAAGTTACTTTCCTCATTTCCAGGTATCTGAACCCGGCACAGTCAGAAACAACATTTTATGACAGATACTGTAGGACTTGAGCTGGTTTGGTAAACTATACACAAATGGGCACAACATGGAAAACAAGGAATACCATAGAGGCAAAACATAAGAGTTAATTTGTATATCCTTTCAACAAAATAGGTGCAACCAGCAAATTCATGCAAGGCACTATCATAGATGCATAGAACCACTTTGTATATAGCGTGATTTGGGGCATTTCTGTGGCAAGTGCTGTGTGTGTCTATCCTCTATACCAGTGATCCCTAACTAGTGGCTCAGAGCAACATGTTACTCACCAACCTATTGGATGTTGCCCAGTGGCCTCAAAGCAGGTGCTTATTTTTTAATTCCTGGCTTGAAGGCAAGTTTTGGTTGCATAAAATCCAGGGGTATTGCCAGACAGAGCCTCCTATATGCTGCCAGTCCTAAGAGATGCTACCAAATAGCCAACCACATAATAAGGCTTGATGAATATTTATTTGAAGGCAGCTTAAATTGGAATTTTTTTTAGATCTGGAGCCTCTGGTATGTTTAAAGGGCTGCTAGCTCCAGTCTAATCTATGGCAATGTATGATGGATACAGCCTAAGGAAGTGTGATCTATGGAAAGGCTTATCACGTCCCATAAATACATATAAGAACATCTCCCCACTACAATGGAGAATGCAGTGTATAGCAAATTTCTCTTAAAGGTTGTGGTGTTTTTATCCCACACAGAAAATAGAAAAGATAGACTTCTCAGCCTAAAACAAGGAAATGCTTTTCATTTACCCTAAAAAAAATGTATCTTAGAATGGAAAGAACATTGTTTGAAGCAGCCACTGCCATACTTTTGCTGATTAGCTGCTATGTTATTGTTGGAGGACTACAGTTCCCAATGTACCTCATCAGTTATGCTGGGTGTGGTAGAAATAACAGATGAAGGGCCAACAGGTTGCAACAAAACACACATATCCCTTTGGATTTTTCTTGTGCATTAAGGCATAAAATAGGAAGGAATAGTGCCATTTGCAACTCAGGCTCATGCTGGCTATTTTTGTTGGCATTCTGTGATATATTTACTCACGTTAATTAAATCTTAACCCTCGGCATTCACACTGCATTTAGAGGTGTTCCCATACACTTTGTTTCAGGTGAGAAAGCTCACTGTCCACAGAACAAGGAAGGCCAAACAAAGAAATATGCAAAGGAATTGCTTTTGTCACTTTAACCCAGGACCCAGACCTTTTGACTGAGATCAAGTCAAAAAGTCACAATCTTTAAATCACTGGTGTATCTGACAGACAATTTGATATGTAGCCAGTCTGGAGTAAAATTTTAATTCTCCATCAAATCTCCAAAGAGATTAGTTTTCAGTAAGAATTACTGTGAATCCTAGTGAAGTAGGAAGCAAACTTGGCAGCATGTACTTTTGGCAGCAATTTCATTTTTTTTCAGCTGACCCACTGAAGGGCCTGATATTACATTATTGTAAAATAGAATGCAGCCAACTGCAATATTCAGTCCTCTGGGATTTACATCATTATTTTAATGAGTAAATGGCTATTAGGGATTTAGAGGAAAATAAGTGTTCCTCGATAATGTGTTTCTAAAGCTGCCCTCAGCTACCAGAGCAGCACATCACAGAAAATGCCTTCTGGGCATAACCAGAGTCCAATTTGCCTGGTGCCACATAAAATGCTTAAAAAACAACTGCAAGCAGTTTTGTACCAAATTCAGCTGTGTGTGCCTGCACTTGGGCCGAAACAATAGCACCTGGTGTGGCATAGGCCTTAAGCACCTTTATATGTTTTAGCCTAAAATGTCCACAAAATCTTCTTTTAAAATGTTATCATATATACATTTATAATTGCTTGTTTTTTGGCCTCTGTACAAGACCAAAACAGCTGCTATTGTGGCCTTGACAAAACACTATATACCTTTGCACCAGGGCCTTACTAATATTGCCTAATTTGTACATAATTGGGTTTCCTCAATATCTTTAGTACTAGTTATTCTAATTTACATGTATGGTCAGACTAAAAATCAAAATGAGATCAAAATGAGAGATTAAAGCTTACCATAGAAAAATGTACCCACTTTCTATTCATTCCTATGGGATTTTTAGAAGTGTATTTATTAATAAAATGGTGAACTCTTTCACCCATTGATAAATACACTTCTACATATTTTGATATATCTGCCTCTAAAGCTGGCCATACACGCACCGATAATATCGTACGAAACCTCGTTTCGTGCGATATTCGGTGCGTGTATGGCAAGTTGGTGAGTCGCCGATCGGCCAGGTTAAAAGATTTTGATCGGGTGCCATAGAAGGCGCCTGAGCAAAATCTGCCGTCAGGGCTGAATCGGCAGAAGGAGGTAGAAATGCTATTGTTTCTACCTCCTTATCTGCCGTTTCAGCCCTAAAGGTTAGTGGCGGATTGTACGATCTTTTGTGCGACCTAAGGTCGCGCGAAAGATCGCAAATCGCCACGTGTGTGGCCACCTTAAGACTTTTTCTGTGGAAGTAAAAAGGAATTTGTATAGCACCTTTGTTTGCAGATCCTTTAATAAAAGAAACATTTCAGAACGTCTGCCCTAGATTGTATTTGAATACATGAAAATATTTCACGAAGAGCTACTAGTAGCAGCTACTTGTGTTGATCATTTACTGATAATTGTCTCTGTGTTTTAGCAGAGGCAATTCTTAGGCGCATAATCATTAATGGACAATTCAGTCCGAATACTAAATTTTTTTTATTTTTTTTAAGTTTTAAAACTGTGTATTTTCTACAATATTTTCGTCAATTTCTGTGACTTTTTCGAACTTTGCTACGTTCGTATTTGTCGCAATGAGTACATGCGTTTCGTTATTCATTCAAGCTTTGGTATCGTGACTTTCCTTGGGCCAGGCTGGAGCAGCGTACCATTGAGTCCTATGGGAGGCTTCCAAAAACATGCCCTAAAGGTTCAAAGAAAGGTTTTTGTGCGAATCGACCACGTTCCAAAATTTTCACGCTATTAGCGCACATCAGAAATTATCGCATTTAATCCGAATTTTTCCTATTGTGCTTTCTAATGTCTGAAATTCGAACTTTGATAAATGGGTCCCTTAGTATTGTTTATGGCAGGGTATTTTCTGAGTTAGTAGCCTTGAAAAAGCAGCTGCTACTAGTAGCCCAGTGTGTCGTCACCCTGATACAAGTCGGGTCAGATAAAGTTAGATGGTGTTTTTGTTCCTGCATCTACATCTGACAATGTATTTCAATAAGAAAAAAGTATTTCAGACACCATTTTTTTATCTTGTTGGATGCAGGATTCAGTATTCCTTACAACAGGCATGTCATATGGCAAATTTTATGTAGTTTAGTTTACACACTAAATATTGGTAACAGTCCCATTATATTTTTACCATGCAAGTACATTGACACAATCTGTTGATCTGACACATCCTACAAAATTTCCCGTGGAGTCTAGTTCTAATAGTTGAGATTGTATTGTGTTGTGTTTTTCCGAGCCCTTTCTATTCCAGTCTATTCCAACAGCCTTTTTTAATTAAAATCAGTGCATGGTTAATAGGGCCAGTGGCTCTAGCAACTAGATACTAAAATGGAAAGCTGCAAAGTAAAAGACCAACTCCAAAATCCAACAGTTTATTTTACTTACCAATTTCTATAAATACTTCTATATTGTCAAAGCTATCAGATTAAAATATATTACAGTTGGGACTTGACAAAAAAATACCAACCTTTCTATATTTATAACCTTATTCCTTTTCATAACATTGGCATCAAGCATCATTTTTGCCAGCCTGGCTTTTCCATGTGAAAACCAAGCCTACCAGGGGCACACACCTTCATCAGAGACTATCCCTGGTGAAGAAAGTCAGATGGGCCATTATCCTATGAAATGCACAGTCTATGTTCACCCCTCTCTTACCATATATCCAGTAGCTAATGATTAATCATCAATTTTTAGCAGACTAAGTAAGTTGTTTGTTTTTTCCTTCTGGCTTATGAAAGTATATCCTATTTATGAATATTTATAACCAAAACCAAGCAAAAATGAGTAACAGCCTGTACAGGCTATGAAAAAAAGGTGACACATCCACCAACCAACAGGCCAGCACCTACGTGACCGTGACTGGGAACACAAACTGTGGCTTGCATCCCACCAGCATGGGACAATTTACCATTCAACTAGAGATTACATATAAGATGTGGGTTTTTTAAGCCTAACCTAAAGCATAAGCCTTTATTTTTAGTACATTTATGGACTAATTATGGAGGAGAAACAAATGGGTGGAGTGGGAAGAACCCCAATTTTCCAGAAATTCTGACAAAGTCCAAACACCATCACCACTGAAAAAAGGGCTGATACATAAGATGGTTCTGTATTGTGGGTCGGCGGGAAGCTGTTCTCATAGGAAACCTTCAAGCTTCTGTTTGCTTGGAGGTTTTATTTTGGGAATGATGTCACTTTCCGGCTTCCTTCTAGGTGGTGATGCTTTTTCAGCCCCTTTAAACCTGCATACACCAGTGTATTGTGGTTTACAACATGGCAGCTACATAATGCACTGAATTTTGTATTTAAATAGAATGTGACAGATGCAAATAGGTCAGCACAAAGTTAAAATCCATATGGCATTTTACAGAAACTGACCAAGACAATGTGCTTGAAATCAAACAGCCAGAATACAAGTTTTTTTTTTTCTCATACAGCACTACGTGGAGAAGCTATATGAAGTCAGCACTATTACCATTTAAAGTGAGTATTTTTCCCTCTTAAATACAACACAGTAAATAAAATTATACTAGCATAACTTCCATCTTAATTCAGTTGTGTTTAATTTAAATTACTCCCCTCACTGCTGCTTGTTCTTTACTGCTTCATAGCTTTCATTTTCCTATGTGAATTAGCGAAGCCAAGATCATTCTGGCACAAATAATACAAGCAACATAGTAGCACTGCAAAACACTGAGCTGAGCACCTCCTGCTGGAAAGTGTACTACCTCACCTGCAAGTATGCAGAGCATATCCATAGAAGGGCTGCCCCCCTTCTCTGGAATTCGCTCCCACAATTTATCAGACTTTCTCCCAATCTCTCTGCCTTCAAGAGATCTCTAAAAACGCATTTATTTAGAGAAGCCTACCCTGATCTAGTTTAGCAATACCCTGTGCCACACCTCTCACATGTCTGGTCATGCCCATTCTCACACCTTGTGTCTCAACCCTTTCTCCTTGTAGATTGTAAGCTCTTTTGGGCAGGGCCCTCTTCACCTCTTGTATCGGTTATTGATTGCTTTATATGTTACTCTGTATGTCCAATGCATGAAACCCACTCATTGTACAGCGCTGTGAAATATGTTGGCGCTTTATAAATAAATGTTAATAATAATAATAATAATACTGCAAAGCTGCTTCTGTACTGTAACAGTAGTAATAACAGAGAGTAAATAAGGCGATTCTAACTATACACCTAAGCAACAAGTTCATGTTTCTTCACAAAATTTTTTTCTTCCTGTCAGACGTTTCATACTAATTATGACCCCATTTCCTGCACTGCAGACCAACAATTTAAACTATACCAGGATTCAAAGGCCCCTTTCATTGCAAGCTTCTGGAATAACTACATAGTCAAACAAAAGAGCATTTACAATGTGGCAGTGTGGCAAAGTCACCTGTTTTAGTGCCATTGACTTGCACGTCAGTTCTAAAGCCATCACCTGTTTTGAACCCATTCACTACAGATGGGTGCAAAGCAGACTGCAGAAAGGTTTAGTAGGCCATAAAACTATTGTGCTGTATACACTTTAGACAGATGTCCTTGTCTATCTTCTAAAAGACAGAAAATTGGGCCATAAACTGGTCAATATTGCCAGCCAACACGACCACTCCTGACCCAGTTGGCTGATATCTAATCTGGGCTCTGTAAGATAATCAACTGTTGGTAATCAATTCCTGTTGGTAAAGTACCACATTTGAGGCGTGGCTTCGGCTGTACCGGACCCTAATGTGATTTGATCAACGTCTAAAGAGCCTTTTTTTGGTATTACTCTCTGGGTGTCTAAATTGCACCATACATGAAGATCACACTTTGCATGTATAAAGAGATTTGTCCCTGTGGGCATTTTTCAGTGATTATGCCAGATCACATCATATAAAGTGTCACACTGATCACACAGGCCATACGGTCAGCCTGTGGACTCAGGAACCATTGACACCGTCCGTGTGCAGGCACCCTGGAAGCATTAAATCCGCCCAGGTGCTAGAACACACAGCCTGTATCCACCAAGTACTCTGTATGTCCAATGTATGAAACCCACTTATTGTACAGCGCTGCGGAATATGTTGTCGCTTTATAAATAAATGTTAATAATAATAACACGAGACTTGGCATTTGTTGGAGGATATTGGCTGTGTGTGCCTGCACCCGGTTGGATTTAATGCATCCAGGTACAGACACAACAAGATTTTTTTTAAGCGTAGGGGTGAATTGTCAGTCTGCGTTTATCTGCAGGTTGACAATACACCCTGTGTGAACTTTCCCTTATGATAACAAAGATTCATGAATCCATATTGGTTGCAAATCAATCCTACTGGGTTTATTAAATGTTTAAGTGGTTTTTAATAGTGATCCAAAGTTATTGTGATCCAAAGCAGAAAATCCCATCACTGTACAAAGAAGTTTACAGAGCCACCCTCTAACAAAAAGGATTTACAGCAGTTCCTCTCCTATTTGCCAGAACTGTGTGAAAAGATGTATTGAATGCATTCCCTTCTCCGCAGTACTGGCAGCAAACTGTCCATAATACAAGGGTGTGATTTCTAGGTAGCCATAATCACTAACAACAATTTTGGATTATGAGATTACTATAATTCAAGGTTTAAAAATATTTCAGCCAACACCACGGCTAAACAGGACATGGTTGCATTTTTATAGTTTGGACAAGATTTGGCGGATATAGTAATTCAAAATGTATCCATAAACTGGTTCAAATCCTTATGTTACTGCAGAGCTGCTCACAGCAAACATTCACATACATGCACGCTGTAACTGGCACACTATAAAACATTTGCTAACTATACACACAGGGCTTTAGTGCTAGCCTGAACTAAACCTGCAATGCAGTATATTTTTCTTGCACTTGTACATACTTAACCCACTGTACAACCCATGTGTAACTGTGCCTGAATTTTCCCTCTATTCCTATTTCTTCATTTTGATATTTGGCTTACACCATCAGAGCAGTACTATTTTTATTTTCTGTTCTACCACTGGTCATTGTACCTTCTTTTTAAACTCTTTCTATGATTTATTTATAGTAGTTCTGAAATGAATGGTTAGAAAAGCCGCTGCATCTAAAACCTCTCAAATCAATACCAAACAGCAGTCATTCTACAGTCTCATTAAGCTAGTGGCAAGCTCTATATATCCATATTACTTACAGAAGTGCAGTGTGCAAAGTGTAACTTCAGATGCATAAAACCATATTTTTACTCACAATTCACATTATTTCTCTCAATTCTAGTTTGCCTGCAGTTGCATGAGGAGCTGCACTCACTTCAGTTGCACCCACTGTATCCAAATGAACACAACTGCACACGTGTGTGGCTGCAAATGGTATGCAAGTATGCTGTAAATCAGGGATCCCCAACCTTTTTTACCCATGATCCACATTGAAATATAAAAAGACTTGGGGAGCAACACAAGCATATAACATGTTCCTGGGGGTTGCAAATAAGTACTGTTACTGTATATGGACTGACAGCCTACAGAAGGCTCTGTTTGGCAGTGCACCTGGTTTTTATGCAACCAAAACTTGCTTTCAAGCCAAGAATTTAAAAATAAGCCCCTGCTTTGGGGGTTACTGAGAGCAACATCCAAGGAGCTGGAGAGCAACATGTTGCTCACGAGCCAATAGTTGAGGATCACTGTAAATGTTAATTTGCATTCATAAATGACCCCTACACTATATTCCCTGAAAATTGAAATTTTTACAAGAACATTAGTTCTGTAAAATTGCAATACTCTTATTAATTGGAATCAGAATATCAAGGCATGTGTTTTTTGCTAAAGAATGCTGATAACCATTGAATTTCTCCTCTAGGGACCTCTCAGAATTTAATATTACTATAATATAATAGAGACTTAATAGTAATTGAATATAATAGTATAATGCATTTAGAATAATAATAGTACAGGTACTTGGGTCTATCAGATCAGTTTTTTCACATACTATAACTTGATTCCCTCCTGCTCCTCTCCTGCCTTGTGCCCATACTGATCCTTTGCTGCCAGTAAAGGGGCATGAAGGGATCAGAACGGGGTGATTGAAAGGAGGGGGGCACAAAGGGATTAGTATGGGGTAGAAGTTAATAGAGATGCAGCAAGGGATTAGATGGCAGAAAAGAGTAGTGGGGTCATGAATATGGGATTAGATGGTAGGTGGGATCATGAATATATGTAAGCCTATATATGTAAGGTTACCTGTAGGAAACTTAACAAGGAACCTAAACTCTTGGAGGGTAATATCACTTATTTAATGTTTCTGCACACACTTAATTCTTCCCACAGATACAGTGTCTAGAGAGGGCAGGGCTGCCTGTAGGAGGTGGTACTTTACAAGTACCCTGCATCTAACCTTTACAGTAGTTATACAAGCAGCCCAACCCTCCATACACAGTTTACATGTAGAGATGAAGCTAAAGCTACTGTATGCAGGCTACATGTGTATATGGAACAAAGGAAGACAAGGAGCAATGGCTACTGAGACCCTATCAACATAGTCTTACTAAAGGTGGCCATACACGCACCGATAATATTGTATGAAACCTCGTTTCGTACGATATTCGGTGCGTGTATGGTATGTCGGCGAGTCGACCGATATCGCAGGAAGCCGCTGATATCGGCCGACTCGCCGATCGGACCAGTTGGAAAATTTTGATCGGCCGCCATAGAAGGCGCCTGACCAAAATCTCCCTTCAGCGCTGAATCGGCAGACCGATGGTCGCACGAAACATCGTCAGATCGCCACGTGTATGGCCAGCTTTAGGCATAATCTTCAATAACTCCAAATGTATAAAAAATTACATATAATTAAATATGTTGACCAAAGCATAACTATTTCCTTACGCGCTAGAAATGAAGAGGACCACCATTTGACCTAAACTGCCTTTTTTGTTTTTTCAAATTCCCAGTTGATCCACCATACATTGATAAACAAAAGCACAAAGGGCCTCTGTGTAACTCCCACCAACAGACACTGGCAACATATACGGAGTTTCAATCTTTTTTCCATGGATCATGCACATTCATAATAAATGGTTACCCATTCTGCCTATAAAAGAAACAATATTCCCCAACATTATTTCCACATAAGAAATTTTGAATCTTGAAGCATCAGCCAAGAAAAGTGTTTTTAGCTACACAATATACGATATAAAAAGCATGTGGATTACAGTGTATTATTATTTGGCTATGGCTGAATATGGAGGCTCCAGAGGCAGAAAATAAACTTGGATCCTAAATATATTTGACATGTGGTTTTTGTTCTGTTTTTAGTATTAAAGCATGTGTTTTTATTTTTTTCATTTGTAAATCGGCTGCTTGGAAAAGCCAAAATGCTGAAAGTGCCAAAAAAAATCCCTCATTTCACTGTCCAGATTTAGAGACATTTAATACAAATAAGATCTTCTACATTTTTCCTCCTTTTTGTTTCAAACCTTTTTTGTGCAGTTTGTTGAAATCATATGACCTAGCAGATAAAGATCTTGCATTGTTAGGATACAATGCAGGTCATATGAGTGCAGACCAAATGCAGACACTTACATCCTGCTTTGCAGACTCAGCAAGTACCTCTCAGTCTCCATTAGGAGTAAGAGCAGCAAAAAAAAAAAAAAAAAAAATAGTTCAAAGTTCTACCCAGGCAGCTAGAAATGGAACAGTGATCTCATGTATTTACTGCTGCAGTAGTTAGCAGGTAAATGTTTGCTCTCTAGGGACTTGAACGTTTAGATTTTAACCACTTCTGCAGCAGAAAGCATTGAAACTTTTGACTGTAAGAAATGTTCCCTTTATTCTCATAAAATAATTATATGGATATATAGAAAGCTGAAATTGTCACAGATAAGATTTCTATAAAGGGTTATTTCTCTTTAGGTATAATTAAGCCTATTAGAGACCGCAAAAGTGTCGCCAAAAGGCAAAGCCAGACTTTAAAAAGAGGAGTAGAATGGAGAGCATAAGCTTGTCTAAAAAGCTGAAAACTTTAATAGCCCTTTAATTTGCCCTTAATTCCGGTTTGTCAGGAAGCTGTGCCAAAAGACTTTCATAGATAGTGTTATTATGACAGGAAGGAAGTAAAAGTTACTTAACACTTATGCCACTCTTGGAAATTTGTCAAAGTACCTATATCATATACAAAAATAACTTTTACATTCCCCAAATTTAATGGGAAAACCTGAGTACGATACATATAAGTATAACTGTCCAGATTGTTGGGGAGATTGTCACAGGCACAGTACTTTTTCCTCTCAAGGCAACTTCCGCGATTTCACTGAAATCGCGCCGCCATGTATGCCATACCACCGGTGATTTACATTTTCGCCAGTGGGATGGCATTTTGGGAGATTAGTCGCCCACGAACAGATAGATTTCCCTATGTGCCAGAGCCCAGTCACTGTGATTTATCTCTAGACAAGCTCAAGTGATAAATGTGATTATTTCTGCTATGGTTATTAGGATGCTGTACACAAGTTGATGTAGAGCAGCCCTGTAAAAATAAAGAAACTGCCCCTACAAACACAATTTTTTCCACTCACTCTCATTCACTATGCTTTACCCTACAGGCGATAGTAAGCTGAAAATGTGTCACACCACTTTTTTGAGAATTATCGCCTAACCAGCACTGACATGAGTGCTTTCCAGACTATTTACATTCATGGCTATAGGGTGTCTGCTCTGGGGGGTTTGGCGGTGCCTAAAATGCCTAAAGTAGCACCATGGGCCTTTGCCCTAAAAGTGAATAGCCAGGATTAGCACAGTACTTCTTTGCTGTAAATTACCAAAAATGACTTTAGTACTCTCCAAACCAACAAATACATAACTGTCACCTAAAATGTGTGCTCATGAATCTGACTGAATATGATTCCCCAAACAAGTTGCCTTGCTGCTGGAAAGATGTTTATTTCCATGGATGGCCAACACGCCAGGAATAAATGTCAGGGGAATTGGAGCACTTATCCAGCAAGTCCCATCAGCAACAATGCATAAGGAAAGCAAAGGTTGAAACGCCATACAGTACTTCACAGTGGTTTATCTGGGGTGGTGATTGGGTCTAAAGGTAGCCACGCTACAATTATGATCTCTCCCATTACCATTGGTTGTATGAAAGATTGTTTGTCCACTCTACTAAAGTTAAGAGCTGAATTGTCAAATACGCAAGTAGAAACAAAGGAATTCTTTACCCCCTATCTGACGAATCAGCATTAATGTTGTGATGTCCAGGCATCTTTAAAGGTGCCCAATCGACAATGCAACCGATATCCAAGGCTTTTTATTACCAGTATCAGTTGCCTTGTTTCCCACCATACACACACTGATTGTCATATGAAAAAAGTTTTGCATGATGATATGTGTGTGTATGGCCACCTTAAACACACGTGTGTTTAGGCACCATGACTTTTACCATGAATAGTTGCAGTTACAAAATTGTGGGGAACGGTCACTGATTACTTACCTTTATGGATGATGGAAACTTCCCCAAGTATGACACAGATGCAGCATTGTCACCCTAAAATGCAGCCATGTACTGAAGTATTAACTCTATATGGTCAGATATACAGAAATTCAAATTAGTCAAACTAGAGGCCTGCTTTTAACCCTAGACCACAGGTTATGGCAGGACTAAAACTCACTACATCATCAAGGGTTATTGTAGAGAACTGTAGTGCAACATCTGGGGACTGGAATAAGAAACAGGCACCTAGTGGCAGTCTACCTCCTTTAACAAAACATTGTGTTTGTGTCTGCATCACCTAACAAATGAGACAGAAGCCCTGCAATAATGCAGTTGAGTGAATTTGAATCCCTTCTTGCTGGGTGTTTGCCAGACAGCCCCTTTAATGCCAGTAGCCCATCCCCCACCATGTCTAGGAACCTAACTACAGCTTGGCAGCGAATCCGTCTGTCTGATTACACAGTGCTTTATCTCCTGCTGTGTCAACAAAAAATGCCTAAAAATTTTACAAGTTAAATGCGGAAGAATAAGAAGAACCTTAATTATATTATTTCTTTGGTTCAAACTTTGATTTGGATCAGTGTTGTAATCTCCCAACCCAAGGCTGCGGTATAGGGTACTTTCGTCAGTGAAAATCGAAATGATAAAATTGTAACCATTTGATTTTGGAAAGTCTGTCTACAAAAGAATGCTTCATAGTCTATGATATTGCAGTTAAATCTAAAAATACAATAAAAACCTTTGCACATGAAATATGTATAATACAGACTTCCGTGCAAGCACTGACCAGTATAACAGAGTATAATATCTCCATTTCTAGCACTGCATTACACAAACACACGCTCCTATGATGAAGGGATAAACTGAGGCAATGGATTTGCTGTCCTTTTCCCACTGAGTACATTTTAAACAAAGTCTATTGTCAAAAGCAAAAAGGCCTGAAATGCAGCTGTAAAACCCCTATACAAATGAAATATTTTACTAGCAAAATTCAAAATGCAAAATGGAGCTAGCACTAAACCTATTTTAAGTGAAAACTTTTATTATGTTAACAAGAGAGTACTATGTGCAGGGTTATTTCCCTGCCATGCTTGCTCAAGCCCCACACCAACTTATCCATGCTTAGCTCAGAGCAAGCCCTAAACTGAGATCAATCTGGGATCCGTTAGTGATGTCTGTTGCTGGCCAGAAGAGTGGGCTGCCCTGCAAAGGGCGAGGTCGCCTGCTTTGGGGGGAGGGAGAATGTGTCTGGAAAGATGGGCGGCAAATGCTTAGAGGGCGTGTCCAAAGGGGGCGTGCTCCGCATAACAAAGAACCCCAGAACTTTTTTGTTTCAGTAAACAAATTATTTCGGAATCGAATGGTCTGGTTTACATTGAATAGTTGTAGTTTTTAGAGCGGAACGTAGACTGCACCTAAACTCGAAGGTGCGCCTAGTCATTGCTGTATGTGCCGGGGGAACGCAGTGCATGTCAGAGGTCATTTGAGGTGCGCTACTAACCCGGGACCCTGCGGGACACGCCCCTCCCAGCGCTCAGCTACTTCCCCTTTTCACGTTTGAGTCCTGTCGTGGCAAATACAAATCTCATCCTACTGTCCCCACAAAGCAGAATTCCTACAGTGTTTATACAGGTAGGACGCAGCAAGCAGTCAATCAAGGGGCGTCAAACTCACCAGCTGATAAGAACTACAACTCCCGGCATCCTCCCTTGCGGGTGATATCAGGAGAAGAAGTTCTTTCCAGCAGCTGGTGCGAGTTTGGCATGTACGTGTCAGACTGATGCTATTTGAGGGGACAATGGAGTGCAAGCGATGTGTTGCACAGACACAATGTAACAAGCCAATTCACTGCGTTCCATGAGGAGCCTAAAGTGCCCCCTCCCCGTCCCTCACTCCCATGGGCCCCAACAGTGGAACGGCCGCCCCTCCCCCTCGCACACTTGTTAGCGCTCGTTGTACGGCACCTGCCTGACACATATGGGTGTGACTGTCACCGGGCGGCCCCATTATCCGTACAATCCGGCTGGGAGGCACCTGATATGAGCACTGAGTGGCGCTTGTATGTAATCCCCCCTCAGCCCGCTCAGGATCCAGCATGGTACAACGTGTGCTGGCAGCATGGCACCACTGACCTGTGTGTGTCCTCAAATGCGCTTTCAGGTGGGAGGATTTGCCATAAACTTTCTCACAGCCGGAGTAGGGGCACTTGTGCTTTTTGAGGGGTGACTCGGGGTCACATCTGCTTTTCCCCCGTCTGGCTCTTTGTTTAGGGCTTGGCTCCGGCAGGAGGGGAGGTGTGGCCGCTCTGTCTGCACGTTTGCCGGCTGGAGGCTCCCTATCCGCCTCATTCCCAGCGGGCAGCAAGCTAATGCCACACTCTGCCTTCTCCCCGGGCTTAGGGGCTTGCTGGTTCAGGTCAGCCAGAATCCGGGCCACCACAAACAGAGACGCGTTCTCTCTCCTGTCTTCCCCCGGCGGCGCAGGAGGAGGTGCCGCGGAGCTGCCTTGGCTTTTCCCATCCGGACTGCCAATAGGCGCAGTATGGACAATAGCTCGGCTGGACATAGAGACAAGGCACTCTGCAGCGAACTGATCCACGCAGGCTGCTGATGACATTTTCCTTCTTCTCAGTTGCACAGTATTTTCTCTTTTGCATATGAAAAGCCGATTTCTTTGCCTTTCTTTGCAGGGTCTGCTCATTAACTGACGCCAGATTGCACTTGGTCCATGGAGATCACGCCCAACTTGCATAGAAATAGAAATCCATCTGAGTGTTGGGGACAGTAGATGAAAACTGACATTGACAGCTCTTGCCAGACCCCCTCATGAAAACGTAGAAAATCGGCGCTACATGCCGAGCTGCCCTGCAGCACCGAGAAGTGCCTATTTACTCGCAGCTATTGCACTGGGTGAATGGGTTTCAGTCCCACGTGGGGGCGTGGCCTGGAGAAACATCTGTGGGTGACGTCACCAAGAAGCCACATCCTGGGCAGAGCAGTCTAAGAAGAAGTCATCCCTGACTCCTAGCAGCAGATCTGCAGAGCTTGGGGTGTTCTGTTCAAGCACAGCCTGTAGCAGAAGGGATGAAACCAGCACCCTCGGCCAATCACAGGCTTGTTTATACTGATCCCATTGGCCCTTGAATTCTTGCAGTTTGGGAACTGCAGGCAACATGAGAAGGGATAACACCACCCTTGAGTTCAATAATAATTTATTCATCATTGTACAGCTCTGACAATGAGTCTACTCAGTGCCTCACAGAGCTGGATTTACAGGCTCACTAGTAGGATTTACAGTTACAATTAATCCTTGCCAACAACCTTTTTCCCCTTATACACTCCTCATTTTATAGGAAAAAGGTATTTCTTTTTGGCAATGGCTGCTTCTATATGGAAGAGTGTCTTTTCCATAAAGCTACTGGAGGCATCATTGTAGTGGCTTTACCATTTATTCCTAACCTGATATACTGATCTTTCCCATGAGGAGGAAATAGATCTGCAACACACAGAGCTTCTCTAGCAGCCTATAAAGAGGCAAGGTGTTTCCCCCTTTTCATGTTGTACTTATATTTATTATTATTTATAGGTTCTTATCCCTTTTTTTCTGTGCCATCTTGATATACAGCTCATACTTTCAGCACCATCACTTACAACAGCATTTAACATTAGGTATATTAGGCACTGCTTGGGGCAGGGGTGACAAGCAGTGCCAACATCAGCAAGTGTCAAGTTTGTACCTGAATGATGTGTCAGCATCAGACACTGGGAAAAGGGAATTTATCTATCTGAAAAAATAAATTTCCATGTATTTCAGATAATTTTCGTGTGCTAAGAAAGATGCTTGGTTGCTTTATCATCAAAGGTCAGTAGTGCTGTCCAGTATTTGCCATATGGTGTGCTATAATAAGTTGGTGATGTACTCTAAAAATAAGTATACCTATATCTGGGCCGCAACATGGGCTATAAAGTGAAAAATGTGTCTTTTTCACTGCCAGTCCCTCAAGTTGGACACAGTTTAGCACTTGTAGAGAGTTCTGCCACTGGCACTGTGGTACTTCAGTACAGGTTTAGTATTTGTTATCTGGAAACCCGTTATCCAGAAAGCTCCGAATTACGGAAAGCCTGTCTCCCATAGACTTCATTATAATCAATGAATTCAAAATTTTTAAATTGATTTCCTTTTTCTCTGTAATAATAAAACAGTACCTTGTAATTGATCCCAACTAAGATATAATTAATCCTTATTGAATGCAAAACAATCCTATTGGGTTTATTAAAGTTTTACTGATTTTTTAGTAGATTTACAGTATGGAGATCCAAAATATGGAAAGACCCCTTATCCGGAATACCCTTGGTCCCGAGCATTCTGGATAATGGATCCTATACCTGTATATGAATACAGTTTTACAGAAATACCAGTAAGGCAGCTCCTTTACATATCAACATATCAAATAGAAAAATATGGTTCTCTGTGCAGAATAATCTGTACTCCTAAACTTTACTGAATGTCTCTGAATATAAAGCTAGAATAAATGTTAGAAATTATGTATCTTTTTCCCTTTTAACACTCCTCTTTTGATTTGCAGCTGTCTCCTGATAAAAAATAGACGTATGCTTGTTTTATAACAGGATTGCCCCCCAAGAGATTTTAATCCTGCTTGATAAGGTAAATTTACTCCTTATGCCAGATATGGCTTCTGTTTTCTGCATTAGTGCTGAAAGAAAAAAAAGCATTTCATTTGATACAATGTAAATTACAAGATAACAGAATAAAAAATTATACTTTATGTTATGTTGCAATTTTTAAAAAATGTGATACAGTAACAAGGAAAGCATTAGCAACAAGTTGTCATTTTCAGAGTATGAGTGTTGCAATATAATAGTGATTAAAGAATATATTAGGATGGAATTCTGCACATAGGGCCACAGGATCAGTTGTTAGCACTGTTGCCCTGCAGTGATTGGGTCCTGGGTTAAGTTTCAGCCAGGGCACTATCTGCAAGGATTGGTATATTTTTCCCATCAGGTAGAATTATTTACTACTGATAAAAAAAAACATTTTTAAATTTGATAAAAACCCCAAGCTAGCTATAAACAAACCAATAAATGTTGCTGACTCGGCCCTTTCACACTGACTTGTCAGCTTATTACACTGTGTGTGGGGCCAGTGGACAGCCTGCTTGGCCAAAAACCTGCCAGATATCTATAGGACAGGTTTAAAAGAAAAAAATTTGATGAGGACTGCATCACTACAAAAAAATAAAAAAAAGTACCTTATACTTGATCACCTAACAGCTAGTATAGAGCCATATGGGTAGCTAATTGGATTTATTTAATGTTTAAATGATTTAAGGAATGGTGATTATGGAAAGACCCCTTATTCAGAAAACCCTGCATCCTGAGCATTCTGCAATAGATCCTATACATATATATATATATATATATATATATATATATATATATACATATATGTTCAAAGTGAAGTCTGCACTCCAACTTAGGGTGCACGGTCAATTGCTATTTATAGAAAAAGGATCATTTTATGCGGTCCTGAGCAGAAAAATGGCTGTGTGGGGTATATTATTTCTAGTGGACTGGTTGATGGAGTAGAGACAAAAACAAACAATCCAATTGCTTGCTCACAAAAATCATCCATACTTAAGGTGATTTCACAGTGTTATATAGAGCAATACTGTGGCGTTAATTGTCACAAAAAATGATGTTTGATCTAAAAGACTCAGCACTGTACTGACCCAGAGAACCAAGCAACCTGAGTGTTATCCTGACTGAACAACATGAATATTAAGTAAGTAGTGATCCTGAAGAATATTATAGGGTTCAATTACATCTGCAAGCACAGTGGCCAAATTGTGCTTTTTCCCAGAGTGAGGTGTGTCTAAAATCTTTCATTACTAATGAATGGGATATGCTCGGGTGCAGGCACATGTAGCCGATATACGCATGAAAACGCGTGAGAATGCAAAGTCTCGCGTTTTCTTGCGTATATCGGCTACATGTGCCTGCACCCGAGCGTATCTCATGCATTCGGGTGCAGGCACAAGTAGCAGGCGTAGGGCTGAATTTTCGGCAAGCGTTTATCCGCTTGCTGAAAAAATCAGCCCTACGCCTGGTGTGGCATCAGCCTTACATTCCATTCTAAATCAGGTAATGCTGCACCTATTGACACAGGGGAACCCTGGAGCTACTGCTATCTTCTGACCAGGTTTGAATCCCTAATGAAGCTGGAATTCTGAGTATAGGATATTATTATGGTGCTATATTATGTACTTTCTGCACAGATCGAGGATGTCTGGTAGCTTGGGCCACCCGTACAGTGTTTGTGTTTGAGTGGATGCTAAGTTCTGAAACTGTATTCTTATACATACATAGTTAAATAACATATAGTTAAATAAATTAAGTCAGGTTGAAAAAAAGACCATCAAGTCCAACCTTTCCAAGCAAACCCCAACGCACATACATAGACCCATACTGACCTATAAGTACACTCACATACATTAACTATATATGCCAACATCAATATTAATTGTAGGTTTTAGTATCACAATAGCCTTGGATATAACACTTGTTCCAGAGATCATCCAAGGCATTCTTAAAGGCATTAACAGAATCTGTCATCACAACATCACTCAGAAGGGCATTCCACAACCTCACTGCCCTCACCGTAAAAAAAACACGCTTCACTACATATCTCCCAACTGTCCCGAAACAGCACTGCTTCAAATGATACTGATACTCAAGGTGAGGCCTTACCAGAGACCTATAAAGAAGCAAAATTATGTTTTTTAAGGAAAGGTAAAATCACTCGGGGTACCAAAATGTTAGACACACCTTGCATGCACAAGTGGTGCAAAGACACAAGCAGCGCAAAGAATTGCTGCTAAATTTTGTCAAAATCGCTCTGAAAGTGGCAGCATCCTGCATGGAATTTATTGTTTTGCCCAGTTTAGAATCATCTGCAAAAACAGAAATAGTACTTTTAATGCCCACCTCCAGGTTATTAATAAGTTAAAAAGCAAAGGACTAAGGACTGACCCCTGTGGTACTCCACTAACAACAATGGTCCAATTTGAAAATGTTCCATTTACTACTACACTCTGTAATCTCTCCTTTAAAGGCCAGTTCTCTCTCCAAGTACAAATATTATGTTCCAGGCCAATATCCCTTAATTTTATTATTTATGTGTGGTACTATATAGCAAAGTCCAAGTAGATGGCATTAACTGCTATTGCAGCGTCGAGGTTCCTGCTCACCTCCTCGTAAAAGGCAATTCAATTAGTCTGGCACAATCTGTTATGCATAAAACCATGCTGGCACAAACTCACATATTGGGATCTGTAATGTATTCAAGTATCCTATCCAGTTTTACCCCTTGCAACAGCTTTTCTACCATTGATGTCATACTAACAGGCCTATAGTTTTCAGTCTAAGAATGGGATCCCTTTTTGAATAACGGCACCACATTAGCAATATTAGTAATTTGCAATTCCCTCGGCACCAAGCCAGACCTCATTGAATCCTGAAAAATTAATTGAAGTTAATCTTTTGGTTAATAAAAGATACTTATCCTTTTTTGTTGATTTGATGAAGTTGCTTTAACCAGCCACCAGCCTGTTAAAGTAAGCAGCATAAGGGTGATGGCCCATGGAGCAAGTTAGTTGCCCGCGATAGATTTCTACTGCCATGGGTGACTAACCGCTCCGAAATACTTTTCCACTGGAGTCCTGCAGGCAAATTTGTGCGACTTAGGAAAAGCTGAAGGGATGTGTAGGCCTTTTCACAGACTCCTATTGTTGCCAGTGGAAAGCCAGCATTGTGTTTACCTCTGCCATAGGGCAGGCAGAAATTACAGGTCTCCTTACCAACTTGCAACAGTTGGTCCTCCCTAACTTGTGTGTTTATGACAACGTGCCAACACCAGCCTGTCCCTCATAAATACAGAGCTACCAAATCCTGCCCTGCCCTGCTATTACCCCTTTAAAGGAGAAGGAAAGGCTAAGTCACTTGGGGGTGCCAAAATGTTAGGCACCCCCAAGTGACTTAGAGCGCCTACCTTGTACCCCGGGCTGGTGCCCCTGTACGGAGGGAACAGCACCAGCCCGGGGCACCTGTAGACACCGCTTCCTCCTTCCTTTGCGCGCTGCCGGCGAAATCCGCCGGCCGGCGCATGCGCAGTAGAGTGAAAAGCCGACTTTAATGTTTAAGTTCGGCTTTTCACTCTACTGCGCATGCGCGCGCAAGCGAGGAGGAAGGAGGAAGCGCCGGCAGCTACCCCGGGCTGGTGCTGTTCCCTCCGTACAGGGGCACCAGCCCGGGGTACAAGGTAGGCGTTCTAAGTCACTTGGGGGTGCCTAACATTTTGGCACCCCCAAGTGACTTAGCCTTTCCTTCTCCTTTAATACTGCTCACTGAATGAAGTACTGTCAAGTGTCAGTCCTACATACTGCTGACTTTCCCTTTTGCTATGGTTTATACAGGAGCAGAGGCCAGCTCTATGTTGTAGCTCACATCACCCCCAACTTTTGTGAGGTGATCCATTGCATCCAGGGATGCAGTGTTATGCTTACAGGAGCATAACATTGCATCCCTGGAACTCCAGCCAAGTATATTTCTGGGCCTCCCACTCCTATCCTCTAACTCATCATGAAATAGAGAGACATATGTTAGGTGTTGTGCGCCCATGGGTACATTATTTAGTGGGGGGTGAGGAGAGGTCCTGGAACTGTACTGGGCCCCCAAGGCCTCCCTGAAGTTATGAGGTTAACTGGCCAAAAGGTTGCACCCCTGAGTATATGCGTGTTTCTCTTGTATCTGGACCCTGACATATTTTTAAAGTCTCTTGTATATTTAAGTTTAAAGTCTGTTGTTCCTGGAATCTGTCATCAACACTGCTTTTGATGAAACAGATATAACAGAGATTAGTGGCTGTTCTGTAAGAAGCTTATCCAGTAATCTTTATTGTGCAGTCAGCCAAATACATAGACATTTAAGACATTTGGGGGACCTAAATCAGATCTGTTCTTTACATGCTCTGCGGCTAATCTTATTCAAAGCATTAAAAAGGTGAAAAAATATAAGTAATAGTGGTTTCCTGCATCATAGCAATCATAGACTGTAGCATTTTTAAAGAAGAAAATTACTCCATGCTTTGTGGTGGAATTGCATAATGTGGGTGTAGCAGAGTAAGTGCTACAGACTGACTAGATGGGCCTTATAGGACTGGTTAATAAAGAAGGCAAAAAAAACCCTGGCTTGTCAGTTTGAGTCTCAAACTTGAGCTTAACTGCTATGGGAGCTTTTGTTGGATGTTGTTGGACAACATATCATGCAAGTCAGATGTAGTAACATGGGTTAAAAAATGACAGGATTGATAGATAAAATCTTATGTGTGAACTACATTAAAGCCTGTTGGAAGGGTTCACTGCATGCTGCATCTGTATCCAACAAGATAAAATCTGATGGTGTCTAAAAGAGTTTTCTAGGATGTAGATGCAGGAACAAAACACAACATCTGACTTTATCTGATCCAACTTTATATTACAGCCTATGGATATCAGATTTTGTAGGATCCTACATTCTTGCTGGTGGGATGGCATATCGAGGAGATTAGTCGCCCGCGGTAATAAAGATTTATCGCAGATGACTAATCTCCCCGTGTCCCACTGCCCTAAAGAAAAGCTCAGAGCAAGGTTTACTGATTCCTGATCTCATAGCTCTTCCATACCATACCTCTTTGAGGACAGGTAAAAAAAACAGAGCTTTAATTTCCAGTCAGATTGTGATTATTGCATAGGTTGTAGCATCACAATTATGACCTGCTGACACTTATTATATGTGAGTTGTGTTACTTGTGTGCTAATTAGCTTTCATATCATCTTATGCTATCTTGGATACTATTTAGATTGGGTGTGGTAAATAGAAATATGTGTTCACAAAATGTAAATGTTTCAGGGTTTTATTAGATGCTGTTATATCCAGGATGCCTGAAAGTCAAAAAACAACTTTTAATCAATTCTGGGTGTTTTGTTTTCTGCCCCACTTAGTTGATAGCGACAAAGCAAGCTAACATGTTTGCATCTTAACAAAAGATAACATATGTTTTGGAGTTTACAGGAAGGTTTGTACAATGTACGTAATAATAAGCAGGTGTGAAAACCCTTAGTACTAACCAACATCATGTTTCCGCAATGTTAACCACTAACTTCATTTTCCAGTAAGCCCCAAAACATAAAAAGATTCATGACATTCGGCTTATTCCTTTTCAGTACTCAAGCAAATGTTTTAACTCTAGAAAAGGTTTTATATCCACTTCTTTAATTTGTTTTAATTTATTATGATTATACCTGTTCAGGCTTAAGACAATGGCACACTGAGTGCTTTCTAGCATTTTCTCCCTCTGTGTGAGGGGTACTGAATTACAGGTGTTGCTGGAAAACACATGATTTCCAGCATATATTGGTGATTCCTGCTGGCAATTTCTAGTGTTTTGCTCTTGTTGTGTTTTTCTGTCTTTCCCAGGATATGTACACATAGGACCAAACAATCTCATTTCAATCATGGGGATAGGAAAAGTTGGATCAATGACCGCATCAATGAGCCTATGCAGTCCCCGGTCCAATGGAAAATCAAGCCTGTCCAATTGATATCTGGCCAATTTTTGGACAGATATTGGTCAGGGAGGCCGATCAGAGGGCCCATGCATGAGCAGATAAGCTGCCTAGTGGCTCTTAAGGACCTGAATCTGCTGAAATCTGCCCATCTATGGCCACGCTAATGTGATCTAGCCATCCACTTGAAAAGCAAAATAGCAATATTCTAGCCATCGTGCTAAAATAATGGATCTGAGAGGAAATTAGAAGGGGCTCCTCTTACTTTTGCTTATGCCGTTTACCTTTCCACACACCAAGGAGGTGTAACATTTTCTGTTACACCTGTTTTGAATTTATGATGTTAATCCAGTAGGACATACTGTATGAATAGCCATCCTTAAAGCCATCATTTTCAGATGAGGTCACACACTACATAGAAATATCCATGAGAGAAAGTGCTCAATACCCCTGTGCAGAATCCCATTGACTATAAGGGCTGTGGCACATGGAGAGATTAGCCGCCCGCGACAAATTTCCCCTGTCGCGGGTGACTAATCTCCCCTATATGACATCCCACCGGCATACTCGAGGCAACTTCCAAATTACAGTATGATCCCTTATCTGGAAAACCCCAAGTGGATAATAGATCCTATTCCTTAAGGAAAACTCACTCAGTAGCACCCAATACCGCCCTTGTAGCCTGCCACTGACTATGATGCCAATTGTATGTCACTGAGCATTAAAGATATATTCATACAGTATGAATGTTGAAATGCGATTTAAGCATACCTGCTTTTCATGTATTATATACACTGCGCACAGGTGCATGCTATAACATTAACAATATTTCTTCCACTGGCTGATGAGGTTACTAATTAATTTTGGATTTTGTTCTGCAGCTCTCTAGTGTGGAATTTTATAAGGATATTCATGGCTCTTGTTAAGCCTGGACTAGCAATCTGTGGATTCTGGCAAAGGTCAGAAGGGCTGCTGTGAGATGCCATAGACAGTCACTATTTATTGGGCTGGTGGGGGGCTGTTTGAACCTCTATGTACTTGGCCTATTTTGAATCCCAGTTCAGGCATGGCTTTTGCGTATTATGGACAGCACAGTGGAGCAATGGTTAGTACTGCTGCCTTACAGCACTGAGGTCCTACGTTTAATTTCAACCAGGAGCTTGTATATTCTCTCCTTCTGCATAGGTTTCCTCCAAAACTCCAAAAACATGCAGGCAGGTTAACTTATTATTGATGAAATTGACCACAGTATGTTAAAAAGTCCTTGCATAGGGCAGGAACTGATGTATAATGTTTGTAAATTGATTTGTTTCCTTGCTGACTGCATTCACTGTTGATCCCTAACTTGTGTGTCTGGATGATGGGCAAGTTAGGGGATAGGTAGGGGAAGCACATACATTCCCCTACCTTGCCATCAGAGAGGGAGACCTGCAGCAATACCTCTACATACAGGGCAGGGAACAATACAAAAACATTACAGATTGCCCTAATTGCACCCTGCTTTGCATGTAGTAAATGATTGGTTCATAAGATCATAAATATCTGCATACTCTTACACAGTGCACTTCCAAGGGATGCAAACACACCAGCATACATGAACTTAATCACACTTGAAAAAAAGCATGGTGCTGGGCATGTGTTATGTTTTAGTTTTCAAAACAATAAAAATCTCTGAATATTACTGAATTCCTACTGTCATATGACAACTGCCACTGTGTATCATTAATAACTGATGAACTACCCTTGTCAGGGAGGAATTTTATGGCTGTTGACATATACAGGTATGGGATCCCTTATCCGGAAACCCATTATCCAGAAGGTCCGAATTACGGAAAGCATGTCTCCCATAGACTCCATTTTAATGAAATAATTCAGAATTTTAATTTCCTTTTTTTCTATAGTAATAAAACAGTACCAACAAAGTACCAACAAAGATATAATTAATCCTTATTGGATGCAAAACAATCCTATTGGGTTTAATTAATGTTTTATTGATTTTTTAGTAGACTTAAGGTATGGAGATCCAAATTACGGAAAGACCCCTTATCCGGAATACCCTTGGTCCTGAGCATTCTGGATAACGGGTCCTATACCTGTACTATAACCCAAACCCCCAAAAATCCTTCATCTTGCAGATTCCCTGCTTTGAATATAATAAAACAGAGCCTTTGTTCTGTCATCATTTAAGGACTCCTGCTTCAGGATAATATATGCCTCCCCCAGGTCCTAAGAGCATATATGCAGAGTAAAGTATATAAGGAAGGAATAAGGAGCACGAACAATAAGAGAATATGAAGGAACCAGACTTTCTGTAGCAGAAAGCTGAAGCTCAAATGGTAGTCTCCATGGTTGTTTGCATACCTGCCAACATTTTGAAAATGGAAAGAGGGACAAAAAGAAACGGTGTGCGCAGTGCAGCAAAAATATTTTGACCACGCCCATTTTTGCTACCGCACATCTCTTAAATACCACTCCCATTTGACTACATTTGGCAGGTTATTTAAAGTACACATTTCTGGGGGTTTTGGGGTCTTGTTTTATGTTTTATTACAGTTTTGTTAAAAAAGCTGAAATTGCCCTTTAAGCTCAAGTCTCAGTTTCCCCCATGAGACCTGTTCAGCTTATTAGTTACAAGTTTATCTAAGTGCAGGTGAAGCTTGGTAAGATTTCTGGGCTCTCTGCCAAAAGCTACTTTTCAACTAAATCTGTATCTTTTTTAGCTTCAGTGCAGGAGATCAAAGGGAAATGAGGGACTTTTCAGTAAGAATCCGGGACTGCGGGTTGAGCTGTCAGAAGAGGGACTGTCCTTCAAAAATTGGGACAGTTGGGAGCTATGTGTTTGTTATGTTAGGCCCCTGGACAAGGAAGTCTGCATGTAGAAGGAAGCCAATAACTGAAGAACAGACTGAAACTGAAACAGAGATAAAAATGAAGGAAAGTTATCCAAAGCTTAAAGGTGAAGGAAAGGTAAAAACTAAGCAAGCTTTATCAGAAAGGTCTATGTAAATACAGCCATAAGCACTCACAGAAACTCTGCACTGAGCCTGCTATCAAAAGAAATACATGATTTCTTGTCTCCTTTTTTGTAAACATGTTGTTCGGGTGTCTGACTTCCTCTCTTAATTCCCATGGCCAGAGTCTGCCCAGCTCTCTCCTCTCTCCCCTCTCCTGCTCCCCCTCCCATAAGAATGCTAAAAACTCCCTCCCCCTTTCCTTAGGAATGTGTGATCTGAGCCATAACAGCTAGACTGCAAACAGAAAACTATTTAAAATGGAAGCTGCTATCTTAAGCAAATGGAGAAAACTTCTAGGGCTCTTTACTCAGGTACGGCAATGCTTTCTGCAGAATAAATATAGTGTTCTATTGGCAATAAAATGCCAAAATGACTTTCCTTCCCCTTTAAAGAAATTCAGGATTCAAGCACAGGTCGGGGCTAGCAGCAAAAATTGTAGTCAGAAACAGGGAGAAATTCAAAAAAACACTTTTTTAGCTAATTTCTGGTCACCGGATGATGCATTGATGACACTAAGGGGCACATTTACTAACCCACGAACGGGCGAATGTGTCCGATTGCATTTTTTTCGTAATGATCGGTAATTTTGCGTTTTTTTTCGGCGTCTTTACGACTTTTTCGTATTTTTTGCGATTTTTTCTGCGTCTGTACGATTTTTGCGTAAAAACGCGAGTTTTTCGGCGTCTTTACAATTTTTGCGTAAAGACGCGAGTTTTTCGTAGCCATTACGAAAGTTGCGCAAAGTCGCGATTTTTTCAGAGCATTAAAACTTGCGCGAAACGTCGCGCCTTTTAAGTTTTAACGCTACGAAAAAGGCGCGACTTTGCGCGCAAGTGTTAACGCTACGAAAAAAATCGCAACTTTCGTAATGGCTACGAAAAACTCGCGTTTTTACGCAAAAATCGTAAAGACGCCGAAAAAATCGCAAAAAATACGAAAAAGTCGGAATTTTTCCAATTCGGATTTGAAATCGTGTCTTAGTAAATCAGCCCCTAAGGCTAAGGACACTACGATTTTGGATTCACACTTTCAAGACCAACAGACCTTGTTTAGACACTGTATCAAGAGCATTGGCAATAGCTACTGCAATGTCACTTTTCAGCTTTCTACAAACTATATTTGTTTGACAAAACCCTTTTTTCACAAAAAATTTTTGTGAAAATTATTATTATTATTATTGCTTATAATGTCAAATTTAGGTGTAAACCCAAACCTTTTTTTAAGTCATGGAATTATATTAGCTTTGGTGCAAAATGCTTAAATAACCATTTGTAATCCAGTTTGGCTACCTACAGAGCCCAGGAATGTGGAGGACACAGTTAACTAAACAGTGAAAAAAAAATCATTTCTTTTGTTCTGGCATTTCACATGAATCTTTGGATATGTATGTGTCCTTCAAGGTATGAAACACACACTGCCTCTGTTCCATTCCTAGAAAACATCACAAATGGATCCTTTTAAGATTAGCAAAATCATTTTGAAGGTTTTATTTATGGAGTTTAAACTCTAATGCTCTGCTTGTGCATGTTCGGAACATTCTATTCACAGTTTCTCTCTGTGCATGGAAAAGTTCTCTGTGTTACTGTAGGGAAGATAAATAATTGCTCAGGCATGTTACCTGATGTTGGCTTACTCAGAGATGCCCAAGAGGTGTGGCATTTAATCATGATATTGTGAACCTTAGGTACTATATTGTGTATAAGTTTACTTAAATAAAAACACAATTGCTGGGGTTCAATTAATCAATGTAATATCAGCTTAGAAAACATCAATGTTGGCAAACACTGGCAAAGTTATTTAAAATGTTCCTGCCAAAACGAAAAGAAAACCCACAAGTATTTCTAAAATCTAAGGGGAGAAATCTGAGAAACTGATATTTCCACTGTTGTTATACTGTTCCATTTGTGTTGCACAGCGTGCTTTTATTATTTCTATAGTTTTGGAACAACACAGCAACTTTCAAAAAATGTGTTTCACATATGTAAATCTTTACATCCTATCCGATATGTTTCCAGCCTGATAAATGTACAGTACCAAAGACCCATAACCTTAATGATATGCAATCTTTGCTACAGAGTGAATTCAGCCATGTAAGATTTATTAAATTTATATTACCCTCTATTTATTATTCTTTTATTGCAGGGAACTCCCAAGTTGAAATAAAAAAAATAAAAAATAAAAAGAAGTAAATATATAATTGTAAGTAGACTAGTATTTATGTTATAAATTGCCTAAGGTATAAACATTTGTATTAGAATACTAGTGACATAATCTGAGCAGTGCATAATTATCAAAATATTACAACAAATATAAGGGCACATGTATGTCCGCAAGTGCAGTGCAAAGTAAATCACCATGTTTTTTTCCATAATCCATCTTTTCCCCCAGAATTGAAGCATCATTGCTGTTGCATGAGGGCAATGCACTTGGTACTGCCCTCATGCATACTTTAACTGTGTCTGATTTGCCAAAATGACCACAATCGTGCACACATTTTGTCAGCCTTGTGTTATTTCCGTTTTTTGGGATATGTGTGACAGCAAATGCACCCCAATTCACTGAGAGAAAGTGATACTGGGCCTAAAGGGAACCCTGGAACTACCACCTGGTCAAGTGGTAGTGGCTCCAGGGTCCCCCTGTGCCAATAGGCTTATCCAGACTCAGATTTGTGACAAGGTCACAAAGGCCCAGGCCCAGGGCGGCTGAAATTAAGGTGTGGCATGCTGCCCAGCCACACCTGAAGTTTTGTTACATTCAGAACACTGGAGTCTAGGTGCATGTCTCCTGTGCTCCGGGTGTAAAGGTGGCCATATACGGGCAGATCAGACCTATTTGGCAGCTTATCTGGCCGTGTATGGGCACCCCCCACAAGCCTTCCCGACCGATATCTGGCCTCAGATTGGCCAGATCTTGATTGTGAAGGTTTGATTTTCCCATTCGGGGACCGCATCAGCTAATATCCTTGTATTTTACAATAAGTAAGGGGTACAATTTTTTTTAATACAAGAGTTTCATTGAGCAACACAAATTATATCACTAGGCACCAATTCTAACTTATGACTAAGCACCATTTATAAAGATACATTTTACAGAATATTCATGCTTCCTTGTTTTTGCGTATTATGAATATATTATACATCATTCAGTAGTCCATTGACCATGAAACGCACAACAGGGAAATACGGGGTATATTAATCATGCTGTGTACAAAGTGGAGTAAAACATCACTGGTGATATTGCTCATATTACCCAATCAGATGCTTTGCTTTTGTTTTCTAACTGTTGAAATCTAATTACTGATTGGTTGTCCTGGGCAACATAACCGGTAATGCTTTACTTCACTTCTTTTTACACAGCATGATAAATATACCCCTATATGTATATATAGTATAACTATAATATTTATGCATATATGACTCCATAAAGGCATAGGGGAGGACAGGCTGAGCATTTATATACAGCTCATGGAACTCCAAGGTTACTAATTTTGTATTTTTAAACAGGAAGCGCATTATTTCTTATAAAACCATGATGATCTAAGGCACTGGTGGACCCAGGGAACAGATTCTTTTGAGGGCCCCATCAATGCACCCCCCCAAAAATATATGAAATGGCTGCCCTCACCCTGCTTACACACAAGTATTGTATAACTTTACCTGGCACCGTGTAGACAGAATAAAGAAGCAAGAATAAAGCAGTCAGGGCAGTCCCTGAAAGGATTCTTTTTTTTTTTTTATTTAAAAAGTCAGGAAGTCTGTCAGCTCCCTACCCCAAGGAGCACATTTACTAACCCACGAACGGGTCGAAATGAGTCCGATTGCGTTTTTTTCGTAATGATCGGTATTTTGCGATTTTTTCGGCGCCTTTACGAATTTTTCGTTACCAATATGATTTTTGCGTAAAAACGCGAGCTTTTCGTAGCCATTACGAAAGTTGCGTAAAATCTGGCGATTTTTCGTAGCGTTAAAACTTGCGCAAAAAGTTGCGCTTTTTTCGTAGCGTTAAAACTTACGCAAAACTTCGCACCTTTTAAGTTTTAACGCTACGAAAAAGGCGCAACTTTTCGCGTAAGTTTTAACGCTACGGAAAAATCGGGCGATTTTACGCAACTTTCGTAATGGCTACGAAAAACTCGCGTTTTTACGCAAAAATCGTATTGGTAATGAAAAATTCGTAAAGACGCCGAAAAAATCGAAAAAAATACGAAAAAGTCGCAAAATGTTCGTTTTCAAGTCGGAACTTTTCCAATTCGGGTCGGATTCGTGGGTTAGTAAATCAGCCCCTAAGTGTGAAAAACCACTAGATACTTTACTTTGCATAGTAAAAAACTTCCACTCAGTAAGATGCAGCCTTAACAATATGTTGGCAGTAGCAATTCAAATTAGGGAAATAAATACAAGAAATTATGAAGGTCAATACTGCAGAGCTTTTCCAAATGATTGATTTGAGGGATTTGTCATTTTAAAGGAAAAATGGTAGAATTCCTGGAGGGGTCCAAGTTGTTAGGCACTCCCCAGTCATTCAAATCACTTACTTCCTACACTGGGTCAATGCTTGTCTGCTTTTAAAAATGCACTGGCCCAGAGTACTATTTATTTGAGTTCCATACTGCCATACTGTTCTTGTGTCCCAGGCTTCCTCTGTGCCTATAGCTGTATTGCATATGCTTTATATAAAACTTGCTAAAGAAATGACTTGTGCTGCCCCTCATTTCTGGTAGGTCCTCTTTTGATCATTTATTATCTATAAAGGGTTAATGATATACAAAAACATTGCCGACAATGACCAAAGAGCAGGCTACTAACCAACAAAAACCACATTTATGATAATGAATCTTTTTTTTCACTGAATACAAGGAAAGCAGAGACGTACATGCTATTTTCCAGCTCATCTGGAATAGGAATAATAAAAACATTGTTTAGCAACTACTATGACAGCATTTAAACCCAATCTTCTAACTACCCACCCACAGAGGAAAGAAGGCCATGAATATTGACATCAGGCTGTAGTCCCACTCATCTACAAAATTATAAATGTAAATGCTCTGCTGGTTGGCTGTACATTGATGCACTTATTCAGCCACAAGTTTTTTAGGACAATCGTATTTCAACAGCTTTTTGAAGATAGTGGGAGTTTGGCAACTAAAAAGCAACAGTTCTCTCATTGTAATAACCTGTTTTCCTTAAGCATTCATAAACTCTTCAGAGTGACCTTAATTTTTAAGTAGAATTTGCCAAATCAATCCTGTGCTGATTTTAGAGATATACAGTTAAATATACATACCTAAAGCTGACCATACACTCACATCTCCATATCTGATGATTTTGCCCTGAACATTAGTGGAGGGTATGAGCGATCTATCCTGCGACCTATTCTGCGACCAATGGTCGCAGGAAAGATTGTAATTGTAAAGTGTACGGTCACCTTAAGGCTGGTCAAATATTGTGCAATCAGATCACATGGGGATGTACAAATTGTACTGACCTGCAGATAACTGCAGACCTTCATACCAGCAACTTGGCCAATCAGTGACTCCATATATGTGAAATTTATATCAGGTGCAATTTAACTAACTCCAATTTCACCAAGATAGGGCACCCAATACATACTAATATTCAGGGAACTGATAGCGTAAAATCCTTGTAGTATTAGGGAAATTCATATTAGCAACTGAAGGAGGAGGAACAGCTTGCCAAACACAGTGCACTGCAACCATATACAAGTATGGGATCCTTTATCTTAAAACCCGTTATCCAGAAAGCTACAAATTACAGGAAGGCCATCTCCCATAGACTCAATTTTAGTCAAATAATTAAACATTTTTTAAATGATTTCCTTTTTTCTCTGTAATAATAAAACAGTACCTTGTACTTGATCACAGCTAAGATATATTTAATCCTTATTGGAGGCAAAACAATCCTACTGTGTTTAATGTTTAAATGATTTTAGAAGCCTTAAGGTATGAGGGTATGAGGATCCAAATAACAGAAAGATCCCTTATCCAGAAAACCCCAGGTCCCGAGCTTTCTGGATAACAGGTGCCATACCTTCAACAAGGTGCAGTAGCATCATGTCTGTCCCTTTTGTGAATGCCAACATAGGTAGCCCCATGTATTATACACAATTCTATTTTCGTTTGCATATGACTTTCTAGGACAATGTTATTGTGACAAGTAAGAAAATATAGAAGCATTATATACAAATTAGTTTGCTTGACCTTTAAACTATGTTGAATTTGTAAGACACATCCCAAACACTTTTTTAGTCTGTTTTTTTTTTGTTAAAAAATAAATACCCTAACTAGGGGTGAAGTACATTGAAGTCTAAAAAAATGATTACACTGCACATGCACCCACCCACCCAGGGAGGCCAAGGGACATCTGGGAGAAGGGAGGAAGATGTCATCTCTTTTAATCAGACAAAGATCTCCTTTTGTACAGGCAACAGTGTTGTAAATGTGTGATTCAGATGAAGGGCAAGTGCTAAAGCTGGCCACACACAGGTTAATACAAACTGCCATCTACTCTGAGCTATGAGCTCATCTGCCCATGAATGGGGACCTCCTGATGCTCTGCCTGACAGATATCTGGCCAATCTGGCAGCTATCAGATTAGCCCACTTTGGCCCAGCACATGGGTGGCATGTTGTATTTGCACCCTTCACTATGTGCAATGTAACTTGAACATGCAAATATGTCAGCCAGCTTAAAGGACAAGGAAAGTCAAAATCTATTAAGCACACTATTAAATAGTACTACTATTGCTGTGTAAAAACGCTATATTTCTGGCTTGCCTAATGAAAGATTTACAGAGAAACACATACTAGAACCTACATACTTGTTTCAGTGAACGGCGCCGCCATCTTGTCCAGCATGTCACAGAGTGTCCCCCCCCCCACCCCACAGCATGTTACAGAGTGTCCTCCGTTCACCACTCACCTGCCACAAACCCAACCCCCCCAACGGCATGTCAGAGATCATCCTCCGCCGGCAGCAGCCCCCCCCGTCGCCGCTCGCAGCTCGGCGGCTACTCGCATCTGCCATACAACGCTGCACTGTGCACTGTCAGGAAGAGATATACTCACCCACCCCCCTTCCCCGCCGCTCCCCGCTCCTGCCACAAACCCTCTCTCTGTTCTCTGTCGCTGTGTCGCCATGGCAACCAGACACTCCTGCTGTGTGCGCATGCGCCGCCTACAGTAACAAGTCGCCAAGTCTGGGAAGGAGCGATGCATTATGGGAATCTTCTCTACACTGCTCAGCGTTTTTTTCCTGTTTGGCTTCTGATCTTCTGAACGGGTGAAGTATGGGGAGACTTAAGGGCACTATTGAGACAACTGAAGGTATGCCTGCAGCTTGAGATTAACTCTTTATTAGCCTTTCCTTCTCCTTTAACTCTCTTGTCCTATGTGTGTATATCTTTTCATGCAAGTACTTACAGTTACTACAGGTAACTTTTAATTTTAAAGGAGAAGGAAAGGTAAAAACTAAGTAAGCTTTATTTAGAAAGGTCTATGTAAATACAGCCATAAGCACTCACAGAACCGCTGCACTTAGCCCTCTATCAAAAGAAACACATAATTTCTTAAGGGCACTATTGAGAGAATTGAAGGTATGCTTGAGATTAACACTTTATTAGCCATTCCTTCTCCTTTAAGTCCAGTAAAAAATAATTTAAACATTTAATAAACCCAATAGGATTGTTTTGCTTCCAACAAAGATCAATTATATCTTAGTTGGGATCAAGTGCAAGGTACAGTTTTATTCTTACAGAGATAAAGGGAATCTTTTTTAAAAATGTGAATTATTTGATTATAATGGAGTCTATGGGACATGGAAACATTCTGGATAACGGGTTTCTGGATAACGGGTCCGTTACTTGTACAACCTTTATGAGTGGACCCATGCTCCCCAATACTACTTTACTTTATATAATATCACATATTGATTTAGGTGGAGGTAAACATGTTGTATTCTGAGGCTAGGGCACACAATTTACAAAAAAGTTAACATGACCTGTTTAATGTTAGCTTGCTCTAGTGAAGAGAATGAAAATAGTTCTCAGGTGGCCAGTGGTAGCAAGGGGTTTGCCAAAATAGGCCACTCACAAATTACCACACATAATGTAGGATCACACATAGTTGCATACGTTTACTCAAAGCTAGTTCAGGGAGACAACATCAATTAGTATTTACCATAGGCATCCCCTGTACTGAACAGAATTAGGCATACAATTTTAGAATTTGCTATGCCTTTACTATATATGATCTAAAATGGGATTCTTTGTTGTTGCTTCTTTTATAATGAATTATAATACATGATTGGATAGGAGTAAATTAGCCTTTGCTACTAGTTAAAGATCTCAACACATCTCAATGCAGAATCAGGACACCCTAAGCATAGATTTAGGTATGTTACAAAGGTTTTACTAATTTATTGTGACCCCTTGGTACAGCACCGAACAACATGTTGTTGCTTTATGAATAAATAATAACACTGAAAGTGTATTGTCATAAGACCATGATTATAATTGGTGTTTAATGTATGAAAATAATCTATAATGCATGAATGTGAAACTAACCTTCATACACTGCATGTAGTGTTGAAATACAAACAAACACACAATAAAGGCTATGCAATCCTTATATACAGGTGGCAAAATCAGAACTACTCTCTCTATTTTTATAGATCCAGAAGCTCATAAAATGTGACAGGCTTTTATTTGCTTCAGTAAATAAGTCACAAGCATGTCCTTTGACTATCCCTGGTCAGCTCATTGCTGAACTGAGTCTGCTATAGGTTTCAAGTGCTTTATATTCCTAATGGCTTTATAATGAGGATCAGTGGCATAACTACTGTATATAGAGGAAGCAGGTCTGTGTAGAAATTCCCTCTCTGCAATCACACTCCTATGTGAAAATGTCTACACTGAGAACTAGCTGCAGGGAGCAGGCACAAAGGATCGGGGAGAGGGGCAGGTAGGGGTTGCTGTACATGCTGGGCCCCTTTGAAGTTGTTTTTGCAAGGGGGTCCCTTGTGCCATGTAGTTATGCCACAGTTGAGGAGGCAACAACTGTGCTTGACAGGGACAGATATTTAAAATCCATAATGTGCAACAAGGAAGGGGTGGTTCACCTTTAAGTTAAATTTTAGTATGTTATAGAATGGCTAATTCTTAGCAACTTTTCAACTGGTCTTCATTATATAATTTTTTTATAGTTTTTAAATTATTTGCCTTGCTCTTCTAAATCTTTCTAGCTTTCAAATTGGGGTCACTGACCCCAGCTGCCAAAAATCTATTGCTCTGCTACAATTTGATTATATTAAGGCCCTCTCCTATTCATATTCCAGGCTCTCATTTGTACCACTACTGCTAATAATTCAAACTGGAGAGCCGATGAACAAAAAACTAAAAAAACAAAAATAATAAAAAATGTAGATGAATTGCAAATTGTTTAAGAATAACACTCTCTACAACATACTAAAACAAAATTTAAAGGTGAACAACCCCTTTAAAATAACCCTTTTATGTTTTTATAACTAATAAGATTTTTATTTCTAAAGCCCAAAACCACACTGCAGTGTTGCCGGTAAAATGTGGCATGTTTCACCACATGGTACTATGTGCAGTAGTTAGTTCATGTCATCCCTGTGGCTCTGCACCTGCCAGGATGATAACAAATGCTGGATGCTGAAAAAATACATCTTGATATAGATTTTTTGTGTTCTCCATTCATCTCCATCCTCTTACATAAATTCCCTAGATACCGTATGCATCGGCATGCAGTAGAACACACTTAACACTAGGCCTGACAGTCACAGCACCAGTTTGCAAATAATGCAAGCAGATAAGGCCCAATGTAGTTTATACACTGGGAATGGTACAACACAGTTATAGAAGTCAGCATGCAAGCAGCTAATATAATAAATATAAGTCTAGATAGAGCAAGTATTCATACCTGCCACCTCTTCCCATTTTGGTGGGAATGTCTACATTCAATGTCTCTAAAAGTGGCAGGTGCTACCCACAGTGGGTTGGGATTTTGGGAAGATCAGGGTGTGACTGAGTATAACTGGCTACAGCCATTACCCTTAGGGGCAGTCACATAAAACATCCAGATATATTAAGGGTTGGAACTTAATGATATTTTGCTAATTTTGGTGTTGGACAAAATAATTTGAATTAAACTGTTAAAGTGGAACTATCATGTTGATATATTTTATATATGTTTTATAATATAATCAATTTAAAGATATAAAGGGTTTAACTCCCACCCCCTTGTCATCATCCATGCTGCTCTTTTCTGATGCTGACCCGGCAGTAGTGGGGAAGATTTGTTTCTACTGTAAGATGAATGAATTGTTTCCCATGAGGTAGCTGCTGGAGACAAGTGCCCTGCTTGCTCTAACAATCTGGCTAATATGCTGGCTAAAGTCACACAATGGAATATCCATGCACCCCCAGAAATAATGGGTAAGAAGACAGCAGCACTGGTACTAGGGTGAAACCTAACCCTTTATAAAACAATTCACCATTGGTCAATGATGTAGAATTATTAGCACTATCTATTTTTCTAGCTTTGCTGGAAAAGGTGATGTACCGTGTTAGCCAGTCAAAAAATGTTTACAGGGTAACCCTTTTGAAATAAAAAATAACAAAAGTGGTATAAAGGTGATACCTTTATTGGCTAACTAAGATAACCATAGCAAGCTTTCAGAACATTTTAGTTCCAAGCTGATTACCTTGAAAAAGGAACTAAAATGGTCTGAAAGTTTGCTATGGTTATCTTAGTTAGCCAATAAAGGTATCACCTTTATACCACTTTTGTTATTTTTTATTTCAAAAGGGTTACCCTGTAAACATTTTTTGACTGGCTAACACGGTACATCACCTTTTCCTGCATCTACAATGAAAGATACCAGAATATACCGGACACAAATGAAGCTCAAGACCCTGCTGAAGAAATTGGCTCATCTGGATAGTGACATCTTCATCTAGCTTTGCTGTAATATGTTTTTTTAACCTTTTGCCTTGCCTGCCAACAAATTGGTGGATTTAGTTGCACTAAGCAACATTCGTTACCTGTAGTGTAGCCTTAAACACAGAAATGTAGGTACTACATCATTGGAAATATGTCACTTCCTCTGAAAACAACATAGTATCTTTATTAATGGCGTTACTAGTTTCTCAATGTATACTAGTTTACTAGTATGTTTACTAGTATGTTTACTAGTATGTTACTAGTTTCTCAATGTATACTTATGGGGTAATGTAATATAAACAATTTCCCATATGTAGTAAGCCATAGCAACCCATCAGAGGTGTGTTTTCAAACAACTGACCAGCCAACGCTACCTGCTGATTGGTTACTTTGGGTTACTAGTCAATTAGCAGATTTTAGACCTATTATGTAAGTTTATTAGTTTACCAACCAATTAAATTAAAGGGAATCTAAGATAACAATATTTATGTAAATGAACTCAAAGTACTTCTCTGAACACTTTTGCAATATACATTTATTTCTGTTATTAACAGTTTCTGGTATATTATCAGTTCAAGGCAGTTTTATACTGCTAATAGCAGGCTTTCAGCTAAACAGCTCTCTGTGAAGGCCAAAAGTGTCAGCAGCCCTCACTGTCTATGCACTTTCTATGCATTTGCTGAATTCAGTTAACCCTATGGTTGCTGACTTTCAGTTGAGCTGAAAACCTGGTGTTAGAAGTCTAAAATTATTCAAAGAAAAACTCATAGTAAGTTGTTGTCAATTATTTTTTGGATTTAGATCCCCATTGTAATGTAATTATTGACAATTTTTTTGACGTGCGATTCACTGTGAATCTATGCTTGGTGAAAAATTTTGCTCAACACTACTAATGGCATTCAGAGCTTATATATGAGACACACCATCATTGCTGATGCTACATCTCTCTTCAATTCAAACTTAGATAGGACCACTTCATTTATCTGAGACCTTTAAATTTGTATAGAAGACTACTGGGAAGTGGTAATTAAATGTGATGGGAAGATTGAAGGGTTGTTCCTTTAAGGCACATGGGCCATTTTATCACCTGCTAGAAATCTACGTTACATTGACCAAAATAATGTCCCTAGTTTTCTGGCCACTGGCAATAATGTAAATAGCCAGTGGGGAATTGCCTCGCGAGGAAACTTCAGGCTACTTGAGAAACCCTAATATTTTACATTTTTTAACCCAAAACGTAAATTGCATTTTCAGGCGATTATTTGCCGACAGATTTACTGCAGCCATTGCCCTTAGTGATGACCCTATTTAGGATTCAAATGCTGCATGGCTAATTTGTAATGCATCTGACTTCATCTAGACTGATTAGCTATTAGAATACAAGCTGATTTTTTTTATCTTGTTATGAACACATAGCAAATACAGCATTCCCTTTAAACCCATATGATATAACATTTAGTAAATGCAGAGATTTTGGCAAAACCGTTATTCTAGCTGCTGTTGCAATCTGTACCCAAAGTCCTGGCACTTGTCACATAAAATGTTTTGATCTTTATTTACCCATAGAAGGGTTCTGCTATGCATGATTACCCCTAGCATCATATTGTTTTTTTCACTTATTTAGCTCATGGGAAAGATCTGCAAGCTTTTAAATAAGTATGTAAATATTCCCAAATCTCTCTGTTTAGGAGAAGCAGTACCAGTAAAGCTGGTTTACACATTTGTGTAAAATGTTAACCACATGGGGCTATATGGGTGCAACTGTGCTAGAACAACAACAAAAAAAAATGCATTGCACAAACCATATGCCAGTCAATTTAACTGGTTGGCTTTAAGCATACTGACCAGTAGGATTAGCTCAACAGGCGTAAGGCTAATATGATTAATGAAGACACTGAAGTGTAAATTCTTAATGACATAGTGTCGGTTTATAGGCCAGGTGGAACCTGACTGCCTGTATTCATTCCCCAGCTGCTGTTCAGTCTTACTGCCCCCTCCTCGAGGCTGTTTCTAAGCATGCATCTCTATAGGGTCTGTGATTTGACAGTTAAATACACTGCAGCTTTTGTTACCCTGTGAGGCACCAAACAGGCTTGGGGGAAGTAGGAACAATAGGGGACAGGGAAACGTAGTCATTATATGAAATATGACAGTACTGTCTGGGGTTTTATGCTAATATTTTTCCATTCAGATATAAAAGCACACAATCCTGTTGTAGTGTTGTGACTGCAGAACTCTGCAATTCTGCTCTGGCAAGGAATTTTTAAAGAGACATGACCAGACTGTGACAGCATAACTCTGCAGGAGGCCAGATTAACAGAGACATACGTGCAATATAATTTTAAAAATGCCAAGTTATTTTTGCATTTGTTTTTGCTCCCGAGAATTCCGACTGCATACCAGATTTTATCAGTAAATTTGCACATGTTAAATCCAATAGCCTTATGCTTTAATAGTTATGATTGACAGTATGATTGCTTTTTGAACTGATTCACTTTTTTTTTCTAAATTACAAAAGTAACCACTGATCTGTATCAAAGGGCCTTCAGTAGGCATTCAATATCCTAGCCAATGAGACTTTCCCCTTCCCTTTCTGCCATATCTGCCCAGTTACATTGCCCTGTAACCAGTTTAATCACTCCTTTTTCTGAAAAAGTTTTATTTTTAACAAGGATGTGCTTTAGGCAAATACCAGCCATAAGAATAAACTCAGTACAGGACTCATATATGAATGCCAATAGATGTGGTTGGAGTTCTCTACACAGAGCCAAACTAACACTTGATTTACCACTCCATAGCCGCTGTTCAGCCTGACTAGTGTGTCTAGGGTTGCCACCTTTTCTGGAGAAAATTACTGGCTTCCCTACTTTTTTTAACCTTTTCCCCTATTATAACATTAGCATCAGGCATCATTTTTACTGGCCAGGCTGGTGAAATAATGGGCAGGTGGCAACCCTAAGTGTGTCTCCACTATTAAATGGGGCTTTAGGCCACAGGCTGGCCACTTTATCAGGATTAAAGCTTCCAGCATTAACAAGCTGAGACTTCCTTTCCCTATTGTTTATGACATTTATTGTTTCAGTGCCAGCATCTGTAATGTGTAAACAAACAAATCCTCATTTTAGTTAATCACTCATTGACTAGTTACTTTTCTGTTAGTTAGTTGCATGTGGAAATAGTTAATCCTTATCCTGTATGTCTCATGCCATTTTGGGCTGAGAAAGGAAATCTTGCCCGTGACTTTATTGACTGTTGAAATGTTATAAATGTATATAGTATTTTGGAAGGGTTGAACTTAATTGTGTCTATTTTTACTTAATTATGCACTATTATAAGAGAGCAGTACAAAGTGAAGATCCAAAAGGATCATCCACACCAATTAAAATAGACTTAAACAGGTTAAAGCCATTTTGTAATCCCGTTTCCATGCTTAAAAGTCTTTTCAGTTTTAATTTCAAAAACTAATTTAAAGCAACATATTTTGCCCATTAAATTTTTTAATCTAATCTGATTTATAGTACGAGGCTTTAAAAATAATGTTGAAAGTAAGTGCCAAACATTTCTTTAGCCATGTTCATTAGCATCAATCAATTCTTAAAGACTTAGGGGGACATTTATTAATGTACGAACGGTCCGAGCGTATTTTCTGCGACAATTTTGTACCTTGCAACAAAATTTATACAACAAAATCGTATTGTCGTGCCGAGTACGAAAGTTTCGGATTCATTCAAGCTTCGTTATCGTGACTTTCCTTGGGCCAGGTTGCAGCTGCCATTGATTCCTATGGGAGGCTTCCAAAATCATGCACAGAAGGATCAGAAGTCAGAAAGGTTTTACCGCTGTTTACAATCGTTCGGTACAAAAATGTTGTGACTTTCGGAGCGCCAATACGATATTATCGCGACTATTACAATTTTTCCGTGGTATTTGCGATCATCAGAAATTATAGTATCCAATCTGAATTTTACCCATTTCAGGATTTAAACTCGTGATTTGATGAATGTGCCCATTTGTGTCTGTTTCTGTGTTTAAGCTAAGAGGAGCAGTGCTCACAGATCCTCCTAGACTGCTGACATACTGTATTTATACTAATATCCAAAAAAACATAGCCTTAACAAAATAGTGATTATAAAGAAATAGAAGGCAAGTTGTGGGCCCAAGATATCCCTTTACTAAAGTTCATTAAAAAATTGGCTATAACTCATCAACCATTAAGGCTGCGACTAACGTCCCCTTGTGCCACCAGCCTTAGGCTACAAATTGTTTTGAGGCAAAAGTAATACAACAGTCATTGTATTGACAGCCATTCTAAAAATGTGCATTTTTTTAAATGTAAAAAATATAAAAAATTAAATAGCATGACCTTTGATAAATCTGCCATGTAGTGTAGAAATAATAAAAGGTGTAAACATATATGTGTGCCAAATCAAATTTGCCATAAGAGAATTGATTAGAGTATAGCAATCCAGCTCTGGTGGTTTTTCTGGCGTTGTGTCTGGTAAAGGTCTTAATCATGCTCTATCTTATTTTAGTTATGACACAGCGATCACTATTTATTGCCGCTTTAGGTTTAATCCAGGGATCTGTACTAAACTGAAAGCACATTTCTCAAAAAGTACATGAAATATACTGTAGAAGTTCTGTATAAAGGCTAGTATGTTTTATACTGTACTTCTGCAATGCCGTTGCATGCACAGAGTATATGGATAATGTCATCCCACAATATGAGTAAGAGAAGTCGTAATCAAAGGGCCCCCATTCATCAATGCGCCACCATAACATATTCTGGATGAACGATCATTTGCCATTAAATCTCAATTTTTAATCCCAATTTTTAAAAATCATAAATATATCCAATTTAAAATAGCAAGGGTACCCAAATCTATTCCTGGTAGTACAGTACAGGGTAGTATTAGTATAATATGAATGTGTGCTTGGTAAAAACTAAATTCTAGTGTCACAATGACAGGATTACTGACCTTACCTGACTGAACTGCAGGAGACACCAATTACTGTTACTAAGCATACCTTGGCATTTCACTGTCCCTTAAATAAATTCCCTCAAGCACACTAAAGACTACTTACTGACTTAATTATTGATAGATATAAACCCATGCACCTAATATGACATAATCACACACAGCATTTTATACAACCTATGCCTCACCTACATCACACAGTTAAATAACAATAGTGACTAGGGCCCAGACTTGCTTGCTAGCACTGTATGGCTGTTACGTAAATGCATGGTAAATAACACTACTGCCGCTGCATTGCTGCTGAAGTCTTGGTTGCAGTTGAACACTTAAGGACATTTAAAGCTTATATAAACACTGGACTAATTTGCACCTGAGCAGTAATCCATAACACTCTTTAAAAAATCAAATCAAAGATTACCTCTAAATTAAATTATAAAAATAAATTTTGTAAATTGTATAATTTGACAATATTTAACTTTGCATTAGACCTTTTCCTTTCTTAAATAACACAAATAGCAGGCCCTAGAAGAAGTCATTAACCAAAGTGTTGGTGTCCAAGGCTTAGCCTATTAATAGTGTCTGCGCTCAAGGCCTGGGATTATGGACCCTAAAGCATTGTGTAACAGTCAGTCCTATGAATTATGTTAGCCATATTGAATGTAATAGTGGGCCCTTTCCTCATTAGGGTGCACCAACACAGCAACCATAGATTCTATAGGGGTGTCTTTTAGGAATCTGATAATTTATTTTATTTAAATTAAATGTATTTAAATTTTTCCTTTCAAAGTTAAATCCACTCCAGGCCCCTTTAACATGGTCAGAAACAATACCATTTAACTATTAATTGGCATTTCCTAATAGATTCAATAACTTATTTACAAAGTAAGTGACATCTGCTGATTTTGTAAATTGTGGTTAAACAAGACTGTTAGGAAATGTTTCATTTCCCATAACTGCCCCACCAGCTGTGTAGCATGCGCTGTAACAATCATTGTGAAAAGAGATTTCAAGTCCAAGATACAAGACCCATACACACACACCACAGTGTGCATTTTAGTCTAAACAGGTATCCATTTTTGATTGAGCCGCTCAACTGCGCCCCATGGCACTAAATAGCATGCCATGCCAACGCAAAATGCATTTACTCAGAATAATAGTAACTGCTGCTCCATTTCAGGTTAGTCAGGTTTCTATACCTATACTCTTCGCTCATAAATATACTGTACAAGGTTGGCACAGCCCTCCTATTTATTAGCCTTAGGGAAAAAGGGTGCAACCAAGAAAATAACTATTAATTTCAATGTATCAAATTATTATTATTATTGTAATAATTTTATTTATAAAGTGCCTTCTTACTCCACAGTTCTTTACAGAAATAAAACATAATCAGGTCAGGTTATATCAGCAATCAATTAACCTGCCTGTATCTTTTTGAAGTGTGAAAGGAATTTGGAGTATCCTGAGAAAACCCACACAAGCATGGGAAGAATATGCAAACTCCTTGCAGATAGAGTGCCCTAGGACCCTCAAGCTTGAGGTGCAAAAAGCAAAATTAATAAAATATTGGCCCCCAGGTAGGAAGTGGTACTGCAAAAGTAATCTGTGGTTTCCATATCCAGCCCTGTGGGGGAAGCAGACCTTGTGTCTGGGGGGGGGGGGGGGGGTGCTTCCTTTGCTTTAGTTGCTTGCACCTACAATTTTGGCCAGGTAAAGGGGGGGGGGGGCTTGGAAAAAATGTTTGCTGGGGACATTACATATCATTACAGCACTGGTCCAGCCTGTCTAATTGTTGTAGGTACATAGGCATTTGTAATCACTATGTTTCAAAGTGGTGATCAGAATTTTACTAGTATCTTCTCTACATTGACATGACTATGAAAAACACTGCCAATGCTGGGGCTAACATAGGTGTCAAATTGTAGAACTGCAGCTAATAACATCAACCAAAGAGCTTTATTCTTATCAGATTATTACATAATAGAAAATGAAAGCAACAATTTGATTGATTGCTAAGGGTCACTGCATAGTGCACTTTAGAACCTATGTTTTTAAGTGGGGAACTAAAGCAAAAATGAATTTAATATAAGCTTCATCCCATGGAAATAAGATTTTTTATATATAATCAATTAACAATTTCTACGCTTTCTGCAGTTTCAGCAATCTATCTTTTTCATACCCTCGCTTAATGTAGAAGTTATAGTTAAAGCTGACAGACAGCTAGTTCTAATACACAGTCTAGGCAAAAGTGGGCACATACCAACAATGTATTAGACCTGTCTATCAAAATCTGATGCTGACTCCTGCCTGAAGACAGACAGATTCCTGAGAGGAGGATACTGAAAAGTAACTTGATTATACAGCTATGGGATCTATTATCCAGAATGCTTGGGACTTGTGATTTTCTGGATAAGGTTTTCTCTCATGATTTGAATCTCCATATCTTAATTGTACTAAAACAAAAATCCTGTTAAACATTAACAAAACCCAATAGGATGGTTTTGACACCAATATGGAGTAAAAATCATTTAAAAAATTTAATTGTTTGCTTAAAATAGAAATTACCCTACCATAATTCTGAGCTTTTTGGATATTGGGTTTCTGGATTCCTGTACCAGAAACAGTCCAGAATTTTTAATCAATTATATTTAACAAGTTTCTTATTTCCATGAGATATTATATTTTTTTTGTACATTAATTCCTCTTTAAATTAGCAATCCTAACCCAAAGGCCATCCCTGAACATTTCCCATTTATTAGAGAAGTGGGAAGTGGTTGCCAGTGATGGCCTCTGTTTGGCCTGAAAGGTCCCTTGCTATCATTGCTATGCACACGTGCTCACAGTTTCTTTTTTTCCAGAGCAAACAATCCCAGTTAGTTTATTGAACTTTACAAGCCTTCCTTTACATTATTTTAATAATACTGCTCACCTCTGAGCTGGCTTGAATTCATCTATGTCCTAAAGAGGTGGCCCAATAGTGCCATGTGTTCAAAATGTGGTGTGACAAGGGGCTTATAGAGTACAAAAACAATGTATTGCATCATGTGGCCCTATTTTGGCATTTTATCATTTTGATAGCAGTTGATTACAATAGTGGTACATTTTAACACCTATCTATACATGTACAGTAAGTACAAGGGCAACAAGGATACCAATAAATGAACATTTGCGGTATATAAAATTATATTTTTGCTTAGAGTAACTGTGGAAAAAATATATTACTTGCAAGCTATGTTTTCTTTAGTTGACAAACTGTATAAAATATGTATATGTTATTACATTTATTAATTTATTGACTGAAGAACAGTTCCTGCCGCTGGCATAAATATGTGCCAAATGCACTGTATGAATCGACTGCTGTATTTGCCCTATTGTAGTATTGTCCTCACAGGTCCTGTAACTGGAATCATTTCTCTCCTGGCCTTGAGCCCTCACTTACAGCACATGGAAATATGCATCCATAACGAACACAAGAACACAGGACCTTTTTATAGCCTTCTTTGTGCGCTATAATAAAAAGTGTTTTATCTAGCTTCTCTTTGCAAAATCAATTTCAGCCGGCAGCCATGTTTGTCTGTAATATTTTAGCATGCTCCCTGATGCAAGGTAATCCAAGGAAAAAAAAAATGATATGCAAGGAGTCTAAATGATGTGGATATTGCTTGCCAAGCAGCTGTGCAATTGCCTTCAGAATGATTTGCTAATAAACTGAGCATGTGCTACCAGATCTGCTTGGATTTCTACCACCTGAAAGATTGTGCTGCCTTTTTTATCACTGACAGCTATGGGTTGCCCTTTCTTTCTTTTTCTTCCTAAGGAGCTTTGCAGAATGTCAGCTTCCCGCAAATCTTTGGTGTTATTTTAAGGCACCTGCTAAACTAGTTTCATGCCCCATTAACATATTTGGTGGCATTCTCTATTAATTGTTTGTTATTCTGAAGTTTGTCTACTAAAAGATAATTTAAACATTTAATAAACTCAACAGAATTGTTTTGCCTACATAAGGATTAATTATATCTTAGTTAAGATTAATAACAAGGTAATGTTTTATTATTATGACCTTCCTGTAATTTGGAGTTTTCTGGATAATGGGTTTCTGGATAATGGATCCCATACCTGTAATTAAAAGAAGTAAACTGAATACAGATTAACAAAAATAAAGTTGAAATGCAACGCAATGTTTTCTTGACAAAATAAGAGGGTATATGCCAGTTGTAAGAGGCTGGGGATGTTAATTGGGTTTTACCATGGCTCCAGCCTGTGCACATTTACATCTATTTAGATAGCCATTAACTCCTACATTTTTTTTAGTATAATCCATATTAGAATCTACTCCTTATGTTGCATGACCTACTTAGAAACACATATCTTTGAAACATACTGGGTATTAGTCTAGGAGACCTGCTGGCACTATACATGCATAATTAGAAAAATTTGCCAAAGGTTCTTGGCACATACTACCACCAGATGGATAAGTAGGCTGCACAAATTCTTCTTTAATAAATACCTCTAGTTAGTTACGGTAGCAGTTTCACAGTTCCAGCACAAAATTGCCATGTAGTTGCCAAAGTAACATAACAATTCAATGTTAATCTTTGTGACTTAGCATAGAATATTTTTTCCACTGCGGGATGAGATCTAAAACAGAGGCAGTTTTCCCTGAACTGTAGACACAGTGCCAGTATATACCTGCATGAGTTATGCCAAGTGCCATCTCACAGAGGAGTGGTGTGCTCAGAGTGTAAATGTGTTAACTTCTTGTTTGCTGGAGGAGGAGCATCCTGTTCTTGTGCAAGTTACAACACAGGAAGAGCACTAAAAGTTTCTAATGCATTTCTTCTTCACACAAATCTGCCGACACAAGGTCAAGGGAGAAAAATGTAAAGAAGGACACAGCTTCAAGAACACAAGGGAGTTGATTCTCTAACTTTGACTTACCCATTTCTCAGGTAATAGGGTCATGGCTGACATCTGAGGCATTTGGCAACACAAGAGCCTACTGACACCTTTTTCTATTGTCAGGTCTAGCTCTCCTGGAGAGCCCCTGGTCCCCTTGGAGCTGAAATCTCTTAAAGGGACCCTTCACATAAAAAAACTGTATTTTGCATAACAGAATGAAAGAAAATACAGTCTTGATAACTTTCCAATGAATTCACATTAATGTAATTGTTTTAAAGTTATTTGTAAATGTAATTTTTACTAAAAGTAGTACGGAACAGTTGCATGCAGTTCATTTCATTTTTTTGTTGTTGTTTTTGCTTATTAAATTAAATTAAATTAATGCTGTAGTTGTTACCTGGGTTATTGGGTTAAATAAAACATGTCCCTATTAGTACTTTTGATGTAGAACATTCCTCTGAAAGGGCAAGTTGTGGGACCAAAGTGGGTAATGCTCTGAAGCAGTTTGCGGACAATGTGGGGGTTGGTTTTTATATTATGTATGATGGTGTCATAAAAGGGGGGATTGAAATGGGAAGAAGGTTTTTATTGCTTTAAAGCAGGGGTCCTCCCCCTTTTTACACGAGAACACAGTGGTAGGCTGATGTAGAGGAAAATACTTTGAAACTTCCCTGTTTGATCTGCCAGAGGTGGATGTGTGAAAAGGCAAAAGGGTTACTTCTGCTATTGCAAGGGCCTGTGAGGTACAGTATATATTTGGGAATAGGCCCAAGTCCCGGTCTGAATAGTAGGACTGCAAGTACTACCCCTGATGATTGTGGTTCTGGAAAACTGTGGAGGTAGGGGAATTAATTATGTTGCAACCTGCAATAGGGTTAGGAAATATTGGGGCAATCCTGCTGAAGGCTGATGGTGGGAACTGTGCTGACAGTGACAAATCTTACTGCAAAGCACTGCTTAAGAGACAGAGAAGTGGGCTAGTTATACTGCTGCAATGGAAAAAAATCCCTCTAGTCTCCTGTCAGTAATCCATATCCTCTATTTTACCCCTTATACTTTATACATTTATAATTCTTTTAAAGTGCTATATTGCATTCTTTAGTGATGTTCAAGACAATATACACTAAAGCATATTGATTACACACAAATGTAAACTGATCATATTATATATTTATTTGTTTCAATTGTTTTCCGCAGCAATACACAGTTACCTTGAACTCATCTCAAACAGGACACTGAATATTAATTTCCAAAGGGGTGGTAAATCCATGCCATTTAATTTACAGCTTAGCAGACCTTCACTGCCCCATACTGGATAATGCCATGTCCTGCACATAGGTGATGATGCAATGAGAAAGCTTGATGAGCTTATTGCAGTGCTTATTTATATTTATATGAGTACAGACAAACAGTATGCCGGTCAGTATGGAATAGCTACTCTACTTTAAAAATTAGAAAAAGAGTATTTCCTGCAGAGTTCCCATCCAGTCAGTTCCGATGAATTGTGCACAAGTGCACTTATTAATGCAGCGGGACCCTGAAGCTGAGCCACCCTGAAGGTGATGATCAGGAGCGGGCCAAGTCGACTGGGCGCCCTAGGCAACCCGGTCGCCAACTCCGCCCACCTCCCCGCCCCCCCAAACGGCGCATGCGCGCCAAAGCACAGGAGGAGGTGCGGGGGGGGGGAGGAGGTGCGGAGGGGGGGCGGTGCGATTAGATCGGTCATTGCCTCCGCCGCTACTGACAAGCACTAAGGGTAGGCAGGAGAGGCTCCTGCCTGGCGCCCCTCAATCGTTGCGCCCTAGGCAGCTGTCTCTTCTGCCTACCCCTAGTTCCAGCCCTGGTGATGATAATCCCAGGGTTCTTACCAGAGGCTGCTTTAAAGGAAATCTAAACACCCAACAATGTATTGCATAAAACAGCCTATATGTAAAATTCCACTTCATATAAATAAAAATATATAGATAAATAAATAAATATATAGAAATATACTTTTTAGTATTTTTTAGTATGTGCCATTGGGTAATTCTAAATTGAAAATTGCCATTTTAAGTACTAAAGGCCACCACCTGGGATCATAGGATTCATAGCGCACACAAACAAACCAAGGACACACATACATGTTAGGCCCCATCAGCCAATTAATGGACAAAGTTCTGTCTTTTACTCCCACACTTCTTCCTGTTACAGTTAGAGCTGTATTTCCTGTCTTTGAGGGAGCACCCAGCCCATCACAAAATAATGGTTCAAGGGAAAATATGTAAAAGCGATATTTATTTATATATTCCAGTTTGGTAATATTCTTTAATAGGGCACTTTACCTGCTGGTTATGTATTCATTCTGGGCATATAGTTTCCTTTAAGAGGCACAACTAAAGAATCATGGCAGATGTAATTTTAAGGCTGAGTATTGGAAACTAAGTAACCTAAACTCAGTTGCAAGCATTTTAACTCATCAGCATTTACCTCATCTAATCACAAAACTGCAAACAGAAGCAGTAATGCTGAAATTGTAGTAAAAAAATATAGCCTCAGGCCGCTATCCTCAAGACTAACCCAGGTCCTGCCTATTATAGCTGCTAGATTTATTATATTAAATCAGACATGGAAGATATTGTAAACCATTTTGAGATGACTTTAATATAGAAGGGGTTAAAAGATATTTTTATGATATACTTGTCTGACTCTTTCAGTGCAAGAACATCCTGTTTCAGGGATATTATTAGCCATTCTGCGTAACTATGGCAGGCAAGCTTCTGTGCCGGGCACGCGATATGATGCCTCATACAGACAACACAGGGCAGTACCCTGACTCACACCTGCAGTCAGCAAACTATTCTGGGCAGAGAATACATTCTGCAAAATAGCATTTCTAAACTGGAAGTGATTCCGTGGGAAGATTCCATCAGACAGTAATATCACTTGCCAAATTTCTGCTGTATAAGCAAATTTCAGTTTGCAAGATTACTAAATCATGACTGGTATATGACAGTGGTTTCTCTGCAATACCCTTTAGTTACATATTTCTTTAAAATAAAGTGTTATCAAGCTAGAATGAATCGTTAACTACCATTAAGTATCATACCCCAATATAGGTGGATTTCTCTATCACTTTTTAAACGGTGATGAGTATAAATTATTTGTAAATCTTTCTGTAAGATTAAGGGCCTAATTCTTCAAGCAAAGGAAGTCATCGTTTATTTGGATTTTGACTTGTAGCTAAATTGTAAGTAAGTTTAGATACTGGCAGGGAATACATGCCTGATGTCATCTATATGGTGATATCAGTGTGCTATGGCAGCGCTGTCCAACTGGTGGCCTGCGCCCCCCTGTATTGTTTAAACATGTAATGCCCTGTACTGTTCACACCTTTTAATCTCTGCATTGTTCACCCACTGCATTGTTCACACCTCAGGCTCAGACAGGGGCACAGGCCAGGCAGATAATGACACACACATCCAGCATAGGGCAGACAAAGCATTGTACACACAGGCAGCATAGGGCAGGCAGAGTATGGCACACACAGGTGGGGTAGGGCAGAAAGAGTATGGCACATATAGGCAGCATAGAACAGGCAGAGTATGGCACACACAGGCAGCATAGGGCAGGCAGAACATGGCACACATGGGCAGCATAGGGCAGGCAGAGTATGGCACACACAGGCAGCATAGGGCAGGCAGAGTATGGCACACACAGGCAGCATAGGGAAGGCAGAGTATGGCACACACAGGCAGCACAGCGAACGCACAGTATGGCACACACAGGCATCACAGGGCATGCAGAGTATGGCACACACAGACAGCATAGGGCAGGCAGAACATGGCACAGACGGGCAGCATAGGGCAGGCAGAGTACTGCCTTTGTGTGCCATACTCCGCCTGCCCTATGCTGCCTGTGTGTGCCATACTTTGCCTACCCTATGCTGCCTGTGGGAGGTGAACCTGGCAGGGGTTTGTTCTGGGAGTTTGTTAGCAGTTGGAAATAGCCATTAAATGGTCCTTAAGGCGTGTAATTATGTGCTGGGGGTTGCTGTGCTATCCCACAGGGGAGGAGGAGGCATATGCATTTAAGGGTATGTCTTAATATGACATAATAAAATTCTTTCACATATGAATGATGGATGAAATCCCCACAGTGAGCACCAAGCATTTGGGTTTTTGCTTTTTCTGGGCTACCACCATTAATGTGGGCATGGTCTTAAAAGCTCTTGTGATAGCATGGGTGTGGTTTGAAGTGGGTGCAGTTTAAAACAGGGGAATGGTCAAAATTGGCTTCCATTAGCAGCCCTCCACTATGTATGCTAGAGAAATTCTGTCCCTCGGCACCGCAGAAGTTGGACAGCACTATGCTATGGTATCTGAAATCCTGGCTGCAGCAGTTCATAGATGACGACTCATTTTTATGTCTTGGCCCCTCCCCCTACAGATAAATACTTTTTATGGTTAAGGCATAGAATATATTGTAAGCTAGTAGTTGTTTAGATTTGATTAAATACAAATTTGGAATATTGGACTAAAAATTAATCCAGTTGCATAGTTTTCACTAAATACAGAATGCCTGCATTTGCTTTATTTGGATTTGTAACTCTTTAACAGAAATCAACCAAAAACTAGGAATGCTGCAATATTTAACCTCAACCCCTCTTCTAAAAATGCTGTTATTATTCTTTCCCGGAGGTATTTTTAACATCAGTTTATGTTTCATTGTGGAGTGCCCAAGCTACTATAATGAATGTGGTGCAGAAAACATGGCCTTTAGACTCCGGTTCAGATCTTGGTTACTATATATATCAGCCTGCACTCCAGCAACTTCCCACTCCAGCCTGCGGATGTGCATGTATCATCTAACCTGTGATCTATTGCATATTAAATAACACTCTGACAATAAAACACAAAACCCCCCTCAAGATGTTCTCCACCAACAATAGTTTCTCTGGTATGTCAGGAAATGTGCTGTCTCCCTGAGAGCTGGGTTTTCATGCAGAAATAAATTATGTAAAAATGATAAAATACAGATTGTGAGAGCTGAATAAGATCTATTGTTTTACAGATATTTTATCTCTTGTAAACTTAAGCATGTTACATAGACAGCGTTATTAACTATGTAACAAAGACACCTGCTTTATGCTTTAAATAAGGTCCTGCTTTTGAAACCCAACAAGTCAGTGCAACGTAAAATAACAATTATTGGTGGGATTAGCACCACATAAAGAGAAACATACATTATTGGTTGCTATACCATGAATTCTATATGTTTATTATGAATATACAAAGTCACAAACTCTTAATTTTCTTTCACCTGACAGCTGCATGGGTCTGTTTCTAAGCTCTGGTGAAATGTTTGTGGCTAAATAGCATCACCATGAGGTTAATCTGTTCTGCAATCTGCAGAACTGGAGACATATTCTGAATTCATGGGAATGCCACTTTAAGTTGACTTTTTCATTTGAAGGTGTCATAACTGCAATGTTTGATGTTTATCCCATTTCAACAATGATGTATAGGCTCAGGAATTCTCAGATAAACCCATCAGTAGACACAGCAGAATTGCACCTAAAGAATCAGCCACATATGGCATTTTTAAGTGCTATCAACTGAAAAAGGATTCAATATTTATTTTCTATTTTATGTGTTTTCAATAAACACAAAAGGGAGAGTCAGTTGCACAAAAATACCAGTCATTAAAGGTACTTGTATTAACAAGTGCTCCTTGCTACTTGACACCACAGCTTTCTGTTCTGAATTTTTAATTAAAGGTCGCCTTACACTGCAAGATCCGCTCGTTTGGCAAGGTCACCAAGTGAGCGGATCTTCTATCGATCTGCCCACCTACGGCTGGGTGATATTGGACTAATTTGATCGTTTGCCCCAGGGCCAAACGATTGAATGAATAAAAACGGCAAGCATAGGCGCCGTAGGTTCGGAGACTGCCTCAATGAGACAATGCGGCCCCCAATCTGACAAAAAAAAATCAAACCTGCCGATCGAGATCTGCCCGATTTCAGTCCAGATGTCAGTCGGGGAGGCCCAGTGGCGGTGCTCATACACCAGCAGATAAGCTACCAAATCGGTCTAAAAGACTGATATTGGCAGCTGAAATTGGTCTGTGTATGCCCACCTTTAGCCTATTGATGCAGGGAAACCCTGTAGCTACCACCACCTCCAACTCCAGGTTTCCCAAAGCAGCCTGTGTCAATTGCCTTAGCGCAGTGGCGACAAAAGAATAGGACACATATATCAATTATCAATCTCAACACTGGAAATTGTTAGTGCAATTGCATAAGATACAGGTAAAAACTCAAGAGCAATTGTGGACAAAAAATATTTTGCCAAACACGCATTATTTACTATTTTTCATGTACTATTTATTCCCTTCAGGTGTTTCTCTGAGTATTCTATTTGTTTGCTGAAGCATCTGCCTGTGGCAATAATAGGGCGAGAAAGGCTATTATAATTTAACAATTTATTTTATACTAATTAGGTCAATGCTAAAAAATGAAGATTGCTTTCATTGTTTTTGCATTGTGACTAAAGGATAGCCTGACTCCTTATTTAGCATAAAATCCTCAAAACATAAAAGAACCCCCCCAAAAAAAATTTGTGTAACAGTATATTTTATGAAACATGTATTAAACAATTAAGAATCAATCTAACTACTTTTACCTTTTAACTGATTATAAACTTGTTTGGTAAAATGTGCACTTTTTCATCACTCCTCCTAATCCTGAGCTTTTCAAACCTGACCACAAACATTCCACCTGTGTTTGTATAAACCAGCCAAGCATACAACCAAACTGACTTGTTTTACTTTGTACATGACATAAAATATTGATATATAATTTCTTTGGTTCAATAATCTCATGACTTATTGCCACTTAGAAACTGCCATCAAGTTCTGAAGCGATCCATACAGAGCAGAGGTCTATATACTACAGACAACACTTAGGTACCCTCCCTTTTAAAGGGGCAGTTCCACAAGAGTTTAATAAATAGGGCTTGGGCTAAATATACTTTTGCCTATCATTTTAATAATGAAAAATAATGATAATGATCATTTTTTTATTTCTGAAGTTACACAGGGAATACAGGGAAACTGAAGCTACTCCATGTTTGGTCCTTGCAAGGTAGATAATTAGATTGCCAGTGCACTCAAACAATAAAACAGGCACAACAAAGAGGGTAAGGGAGGAGTTGTATGCTGATAATTAGTGATAAGCAAAATTTCGATTTTCCGTCAGATCAGGGATCACATTGCGGTCGTTGGTCCAATGGCACCTATGCCCACCGTTATAATTCAGTAGTTTTGGTGACCTTGCCAAACTAGCGGATTGCAACATGTACTTATCTACCACACCTAATATGTAGTCTTTGTATTAAACAACAATATGTTCTTACAGATAACCTCAGATTTACCTCTTATAACAAACATACTCAATTCCATTACTGGCTGGTTGAAATTCCAAGTTTTCTGTAACAGCTGTGATGGATATTGCCCAGGCTGCTCTCCTTTTACAGGGCTGAAATCAACCCTAATGATTTTATATTCTGCTGGAATCTATAATGTATTCATTTAATGTGTGCTTCAGCATATGTTGATCTTTATAAATCATTATAAATGAAATATAATGCCAGTGAAAAATTGAGCTTAAATCTCTTGTACATAGAAACAGTAAACATCTGGTATATTTGGAGTAGTGTATTTAGTTTATATACTTTTTTCCACGAACACTTTGCTTACATAATATGGCTTTGTTTTTCTTATAATGTGCTGTGCCTATATACCTAACTCTGGAAAATGATGGGAGGACTTGTGCAAATAATACGTTTGGGTTGTTTTTGACTTTATGCACCTCCTATCATTCATAACAGTGCTGTGTTTATGACCTTGAGAAAAGGTCATTTTGCTTCTGGCAAAAAAAGAACAAAATAATCCACATATTTTAAGTGGAGAAAAGAACAGTTTCATGTTGGCTGGTTTCATGTGGTTGGCTTTACTGCTGCAGATTGATTTTTGTTTTCCATGCAAAATGTAATGTGGGCTGTTGTACAAACAAGCATTATTGTGATCTGTGTCAGTACTGTAAGTATAGACTTGTGAGGAGTGCTTTACTATGAATTCTCTAGATAATTGCAGAGATTCCCTGCTGCCACTCCCTAGCCCAAAATATATTTGCTACTACAGGTATGAGGTCCCTTATCTGCAAGCCCATTATCCAGAAAGCTCTACTTTACAGGAAGGCTATCCTCATAGACTCCATTATAAATAATTCTACATTTTAAAAAATGATTTCCCTTTTCTCTGTAATAATTAAAATTACCTTGTACTTGACGGTAACTAAGCTGCATGAATCCATATTAGTGGCAAAACAATCCTGTTGGGTTTATTTAGTGTTTAATGGGATTTTGTCAAGGGAAAACATGTTTTTTAAAAAATGCATCAGTTAGTTACACTCCCCCATTTTTTAAAATAGCAAACAGGTTTTTTATATTTAATTTTGAAATTTCACATGGGGCTAGCCATGTTTTTCCTTTTTCCAGGGTGCCACAGCCATTTGACTTAGTCACACTTTACTGCTGCGCTACAAGTTGGAGAGATATCACCCCCCTCTCTTCCCCCCAGTTGCCGTTTAGCAGAACAATGGGAAGGTAGCAAGAAAGCAGCAATATCTGACACCTACATTGCTAAAATGCTCCCATGCCCCACCTAATGGTAAATATGATAACAGCACTTAATAGTAAAAAATCTGGCTCACCCAATTCATGACTCCTCCAGTTACACTGAGTAGTAGAAACCATAGCTTATCTCAAAGTAGTTTTATTTTGTAGTGCTGGCCCTTTCTGAAAGCTCAGAATCAGGCGCAATGCACTGAGATGGCTGACTACACACCAATATATCAGCTAAAAAGATACATTTTTTGGTTCAATAATAACATTTTAAATGGTAGAGTGAATTATTTGCAATGTACACAGTGTAATTTAGTAACAAAATCTACACCATAAACATCATGACAGAATCCCTTTATATGATTTTTATCAGACTTAAGGTATGGTGATCCAAATGACAGAAATATCCCTTATCCTAAAAACCCCAGGTCCCAAGCATTCTGCATAACAAATTCTATACCTGTATCACTTTGTAAGGGAAAATGTTGAAGATACAGCATTCTTTGAAATGTAACCAAAGCCCCAAATAAACCCTATGAAACGGCTCTGCAAGGTAAATTGGGCAGGAGGTGCAGGTATAGCAGTATACTAGTGCGGTTGGTCAATTGGACAGCAACCCCCGATGAAAGCAAAAAGTTGACTGGTTGCCTAATTCCCTTTACCAGCTTAGCTGCCCTTTTCTGAACTCTCTCTAACTTACTAATGTCCCGTTTGAGTGCTGGGCCCAAAACTGCAGATATTTTATAATTAATTGGAGCCACACTCTCAACCCACATCTTTTTACTATTACTATATTTAAGAAACTTTTTCGGGTTAGTCTTAGCCCCCACAATGTGCTCCTCATTTTCTATCTTTGCCTTCTGGATTGCAGTTTTACAACACTTGTTATAGTGTTCATATTCCTTAAATGCAACTTCTATCCCCTCTCATTTGTATTGCTTAAATGCTTTCCTTTTTCCCCACTAACTTCTTTACTTCTGAATTAAGCCACATAGGGTGGTTCTTAATGCTTCTACATTTACTTCCCAGTTTATAACGACTGAGTGCCCATTATGCCCATGTATGTGATGCAGAATTGGGGGATACATTAACCAATATTGCACATTAAACTTTAATTCTTAAAATTGTATTTTATTTAAAACCACAAGATTATTATTTTTTAATAAAAAAATTTAAATATTTCTTTACACATGGAAGCTAACATCCCACTTTACATTTAACCTATTCAGTGCATGGGTATTTAGATTAAAGATCCACTTTACTTCCAATTGTAGTAAACTACTTAATTTATTCCCTCCAGTTATTTAACCTTTCGCTTAATCTATACCAGGGATCCCCAATCATCTGAACCACACTCAGATGTAAAAAGTGTTGGTGAGCCACACAAGCATGAGTTCTTTGGGGATGCCAAATAAGGACTGCTATTGGCTATTTGGTAGCCCCATGTGGACTGCTAGCCTGCAGGAGGCTCTGCTTGGAGTAAATCTGTCTGTGTGATTCCAAAACTTGCCTCAAAACCAGAAATTCAAAATTGTGGAACTACGATGAGGCCACACTGGGAGCAACCTCAAAGGAGGTAAGGAGCAACATGTTGTTTACGAGCCACTGGTTGGGGATCACTGATCTATACCCCAGGGAGCTTCTGGTGCAGGCGGCCATGTTGGGCACAGGCATAAGTTTCTAATGAATGAATACCCCAGTTCACTGATTATGCACATGTGTGTGATGTAGAACTGAGGAACACATCAACCAATAGGTGCTGTTTTTATCTTTATTTTTTATCTTTTAGTTCCCTTTTGGTCAGCAAAGAGAAACTAACTAAAGAAGATTTCTAAATATATGAATATTACTTGTATAACATTTATATCTATATACAACTGTACAGCTAATAGGGGTAATATTTTTGCAATATATTTATTGAAGCAGGCTGCCTCTGTATATTTTAGCTTAAAAGAATAAAAATCAATGTCTGTTATGTGGGCGTACTGTGCTTGGATGAAAGGGATACTGACACATGCGTGGAAATGCCACAGATTTATTTCTCTTTTTAAATAACATAAATAATACCTTGTATACACTTACTTCCTGCAAACCTCCTGTGCCTGATGGCCTTTAAAGGAAAAAGAAAGCCAAAGTCACTTGGGGGTGCCAAAATGTTAGGCACCCCCAAGTGACTTTGACCACCTACCTTTTACCCCGGGCTGGTGCCCCTGTGAGGAGGGAACAGCACCAGCCCGGGGTAGCTGCCGGCGCTTCCTTCCTTCTGTTTCGCTGCGCGTGCATGCGCAGTAGAGTGAAAAGCCGAACTTAAACATTAAAGTCGGCTTTTCACTCTACTGAGCATGCGCCCACCGCTGGCATTCCGGAAAAGGAAGCCAGAACACGGAAACGATCCGCTCCAGGTGCCCCGGGCTGGTGCTGTTTTCTCCCAACAGGGGCACCAGCCCGGGGTACGAGGTAAGCGGTTAAAGTCACTTGGGGGTGCCTAACATTTTGGCACCCCCAAGTGACTTTACCTTTCGTTTCCCTTTAAAGGTATCTCTTACTTCTTAGGGGGCTGCAAGGGCTTATGTGAACATATTCAACACCAAAGACCACCTACAAGGATTATTTAGTACATTTGGGGTTTGACTCCAAAACAGCTGAACAGTGGTAGCTGTGAACACAAATGATATTATTTATTTTAGTCTCAATATATTTCCCAACCTCTTACCTACATAACGCCCTCACTACCTTCACACACCTGATGACTTGTAGCACACCTTATGTACAAACGAAAGACCTTATACGCACACCCTTAACTCTCCTCGGAAGTTCACGCTCGGTGCTCACTGCGGAGGGATCGGCACCCTCCAAAAGAGTCCAAATAGAAGAAAGCAATGGCACTCAAGAGCTACAAACGGGACTAGCTCTCTAGATACTTTATTACGGAAGTGCAACGTTTCGGGGCAAAACAACCCCTTTGTCAAGCATACACATCAGTGGAAGTGACGGCAATAAATACCCAATTAATTAGCATACACAGCTTCATTAATTAACATTATTCAATATACACAAGTGATTAACTACATAAATATAAGTGTAAAATCTTTATACAAAGTTCATAAAGTGTCCATATAATAATCTCAGTTAATATAATAGTTTCTATTAACTATTATTAATATAATAGTTTCTATTAACATCGCAGAAAAGTGACTTGCAGATTGCAATATCCAAAGTGACACAGTGCTGAAGAAAAAACAGGTCCCACAGGATACTAAAATATAAAATAGTGTTACCGAATTAAAAATTGTTACTAAATTAAAAACATTCAAAGAATATCAGAAACAGCTATTTGCAAGAATGTATCAGAAAAAGTATCTTACCCTACTCGCAGCAGACAGAGAAAATGTATCTATCCCTGCTAAGTACCCAAGAGGGTTATTTATCTGAAATAGAAATATAAAACCAACCATTAATCTACTGTGCAGGTATTCATAGGAAACAGGACATATTAAATTCCTCATTTAACCCCTTTGGCTGGCGCGATTGTAAACGCCAGATCCAATAGCATTCTCTTTGTGACAATATTTTCTTTTTCTCTTGTCCCTGTATAGTAATCACTTTTTCTAAAATCTGCCATCTGACTTGTGACACCTGGTGTCCATGTGTAAAAAAGTGCTTAGCAAGCAATGTCTCTCTTTTTTTCTCTATTTCCTTGCCTTTTTCGTTAGTCTTAATTTTCTGAGGAGATTGTGGTTGATAATTACGGATGATAGATTTATGCTCATTAAGTCTGACTTTAATAGATCTTGTAGTTTGTCCAACATACACTAAACCGCATGGACACTTAATACAATAAATTACATCCTTTGTATCACAGGTAAAGAAACCTCCTACCTTGTATCTAGTGCCATGCAGAGGATGTGTGACAAAAGCCCCGGGAATAATACCACTACAGTGGCTACAATTTCTACATGGATATGTACCATTGATGTTATCAGTAAGGGGCCTCTGCTTCAAGTTTGATCTATGCTTGATACTCTCACCAATATTTTTACCCCTTCTGTAAGAAAAAACTGGTGGCAATTTAAACAAATGGCCATATTTAGGATCAGTAGCCAAAATTCCCCAATGTTTTAAAATGATATTCATTCTTTTTTTTAGCATTTATATCATAAGAAGTAATAAAAGGGATTCGCTTAACCGTATCCACCCTTTTTCTTTTTAGGGCCTCAGTTCTTGGGATCGATTTTACTTCATTTCTAATTTCCATTAACGTATTCGGACCGTATCGCTTATCCACAAATTTCTGAACTGTCTTTAACGACTCCTCGTCGTATAATTCTGGGGTAGATGTAATGCGCTTAATGCGCATTAACTGACTCTTAGGCAAACCTTTAAATAGCCCTTGTGGATGGAAACTGGATGGTCGTAGCAAATTATTCTTATCTGTAGGTTTACTATAAACTGAAGTAACGAAACTAGAACCAGAAACCGTTACCATCACATCCAAAAAATGCATCTCAGTCCGGTCTACCTCCAGGGTAAATTTGATGGTAGAGTGAACAGTATTCAGATAGGACAAGAATTTATTTAAGAGATCTAATGTACCAGTCCAGAAAAAAAAGGTGTCATCCACATAGCGCATGTAGCTATGTATAAAAGGTTGATAAGAATTATTAGAAAAAATATATGTTTTTTCAAAATTATCCATAAACACATTAGCATATCTTAGCCTTGAACAAGAGGGAGGCTCACATTGTTGTGGATGACTCAAGAACACTTTATTGCAGTCACAATGCAGTTTCTTTAGTAAACATTGTCACACAAATCCCTCACAAACAATATATCCAGCATAGGGTTAACCCAGGCTTCTGGGCCCGAGCCTGATGCCTACTTCTGTGCTTCTTCCTTCCTTTTAGGGATGCTGTATCTGCTTACAGACTTTTAGCACAGGGGTCATCCTTGCATTAGAGGCACACTAAGCCTGACTTACCCTAACCCTTTTTCCAACTGGGTCCCTATCTGGGTGAGGTACCACGGGACAATGGTCCCTTCCTGTCTCCTCAGTGGAGCCTCAGCTGCTCATCTCACTAATCTACCACTAGCTCTCACTGACTACAGTGAGCTCCACACATTTAACCTGCCGCTTTCTGTCATAACTATTCTCTTTGGTACCTTTTTGAGGTGTTAGACCTTTGGCTTCCTGGTGTATTTCACTTGATCCTCCTGTTGACCAAGAGTAAGTAGTCCCCTGTTCTCGCCTTGATTATTCTTTAAGCAACAGCACTAAACTTTAAGTCAGCATTCCTTAACTACAAGAAATATTTATTATATAAAACATAGATTTTAAGCAACATGTGCGATGCCATATGTGTCAAGTGGGTGATCTTGGAACTTTTTGCTGCTCTGTTGCTAGGCTGCATGTTGTAAAGCATTAATATCAATATCCTATGCCCTTTTGTCAATTACATGTTTTAAACATGTACATACATTTGTCCCAATACATTTTTTTAAATATTTAGATGATGACCTACCAAAGAAGAAAAAGTTTTTCCTGAAGAGAAAGAGATTTTTTTTGAGTCCAGCTGGAGGGTTGTGGAACCAATGTGGCTCTCCAAGACATTTCTACAGCCTTCTACTTTACAAGTGTGTGTATCAGTAGTTTCCAAACTGTTCCCCATGCAGGCGTAAGATACTGAGTATGAAGGGAACCCTGTAGGTACTGTCTATAGGCACAGTAACACTCAATGCATAACAGAGGGCAGGAAGGGCTGAATGGTGTCAAGCACAACTACACCACACAGCACAACTATAAAGGTGGTTTTAATGCACAATTGACTGCAGGGAAGTTGCAGACATACATGAGTCCTCCAGCATAGGGAATTGGGGGACAGCATACAACACTATCATTGTAAAATTGTAAGGGGGGAATGCTTATTAACTATTTTATATATTCTTGAAATTACAACAGTATGACTATTAAAACAATGTTTTCTTAATTTTTTAATGTTAAGAGCTAATGGAGAGCCAGGCCACATAAACCCTGAAAGCCACCGCTTTACATGGCTTGGGCATGTCTGTGTGCCCAGGTATATAACCTATACTGAAGATGGGTTTTATCCTAGTCTAGGATGTAGGGCCCCAGGTGTGGGAATGTATACAAGACTGACATCTAATATTAGAAATTGTAATGTAACTCTTCTGTGAAAGGTAAACAGGTATTACTTCTTAGTAACTTATCCTGATATCAGTTACAGAGACTATTTTATGCAATATCCTGTCTTTTTTCATCTTTGTGAATTTTTAGGAACAAATTGAAAGTCTAACCATATACATAGGGTTAGAAAACCCAGCTTCTACCATATTGTGCCTTCTGGCTTCTGGGGTTCCATACAGGGTAGCCCCTTGCTGATGGTATTTTAGTTTCAAATAAAGGACACAAGGCCAAGGTAGTGACCCCATCATAGCTTGTAGTTCTGTCAGAACATTATCGAGGAGGATATAAATGGCCAGTTCCCTCTTTGGCTATGTCTAACTCTCATCTCATGGAAAATCCTATGTGTGTTATTGCTCGTTTACCAGTTATGTCTGTGCCTTTGCTGCCTGCCAACACCACTTCCTCTTCTATGGAAACATTTTAATTAAAGGATGTTTCTTGAAATTGCTGTTGGTTACTGCCATACTTGGAAAGCTTGCACCCCCTGTCTAATTCTGAGCGGCTGCAGAATACTAATTGACTCAAAGTGAAGGGTAAAGGGAAGACTATAGATATTAAGCATGTAAAGAGGGGAGTCCCCTGCTTTACATTACACAAATGAAATAAAATAGGTATTTACATTACTGCAGCAAAATTATTAATATGGAAATGTTGCTGCAGTGTCCCTACTAGTAGCATGCAGCTCAGATACACTTAGAAAAAAATGAACAGTGACATAGATTCATATAAATCATTAACAGACAATTACAGACTGTTTGGAAGTACATTTTGTTGTAACCAGCATTAAATAGGTGCATTTTGATTCAGTTTCTTGATTCATTTTTGGTGCTCACCCACACAAATATTTTGCTTCATTGAAGTACAAAGGAATGTTTGTAGTTCTGCAGCCGACTGCCTGGGGGACTTCTTGGAGAAATCCCTGCTGTAAAACAATCAGGGGGAAACAAGCAGGCTGATTCTTCTGATCTTAATTTCATTCGTATCATTATAATCTGTCATTTGCAACCACAGCTTTGTCTCTCCATTTGAAAGATTTCCCTTTATTTGCTCTAAGCCAAACGGAATTGGATCACACACACTTTATATAATGTGTTTGGAGTTTTTTTATTTTCATTTTCAGCAGTTTTAGGAGCTATGAATGTTATTATGATATTTAAATGTAGCTAGGAAATGTGCATAGAATCATATTTTCTCAGGCGACAAAGTTTGACTTATCTTGCTTAAAAGAAGAAGGCATTTTTATGTGAAACTAGCACTTTTTTAAGGACCTGATTTTCCCAGGATAGCATCTTCTTCTCCAAAATACTTTCAGATCTGTGACAGCCTAACCTTTGTAGTTTATCTTACTAAAGTGTGACTGAAAGGAGTGGTGCTTGGCATACACAAGCGGCATTATACCCTCTCTGAAGGCAGTTGCCAGCAAAGTCTAGCCAGTGGCTGCTGCAAAGAGAGTAGGACTTTGTTGCCTCATGCATGCAGCAAATGTTCATCATGTATAATGTGCTGTTATGTTATTCTAAACATTATGTATTTGGTGGGGAAGGGGGGGGGCACCACTGTACCATAACTTTCAGCCATGTCGAAATATGTAAGGGCTCATTCATTAAAAGTATGTGCAAATGAATATCGCTATAATTGGCACAACATTGTATGCCAAGTGCTTGAATCTACCTGCACTCCCCTAATGGAGCATGTTTTACCCCTTGCAGCCATGTATTTATACTTGGTGTGCAGTTAGGCCTACCCAAATTTGCACTCCTCACCTGTGCACATGTAGTAGCTCATCTCCTCCCCGCTGCTTGTCGCTAGTGCTTCTCATCTGGTCCCAGAGCACTGAAGTATTGGCGTGCAGGAGAGTTAAGCAGATCTCCTGCTTGCCTGTTTTCCTAGTGCTCCAGGGGAAAAACAAATGCATGCTGCCTCTAAAATCGTGCCGCCCTAGGCCTGGGCCTTTGTGGCTTTCCCACAAATCTGGGCCTGCAAATGTGCACCATTCACTACCAGGTGCAAATCTTTGGGCCTCTGGAATCTGATGGAGGATAAATGGATATGTTATCCATATAGTTTCTATTAATTAATTTAATTAATTACAGCATTGTCCTAGAATATTCTTTATTATCACTTCCCACAGAGGTAATCATTTTTTGATTCTTTATTATTTTTTGCATTCTTCATGCTTTAGCTGACGCTAATTCACATAGAATGCTGTTGTAACATTTTCTTATGGATGCTTCTCCATCAGTGATTCACCCTTCATAATCCTGTTTAACATACTGCATATCCAAAATAAGGAAAATTCCAAAATAGACAAGTTAAGGAGTATAACCATCAATTGTTGTATATGGCCCAGGTCATCAAACCTCAGCTCACAGGAAGAAACTCAAACCAAAATTGCCTCAAAAATTGAGAAACATGGCTGGCACTAGAAAAAGTGGACCAAATAAAAAGTGGTGCAGTTAAAACATGTTTGTTTTACTCAAAGAAAAAACATCTTAAACACAGGCACTTAATCATTATTATTATGAATTCAACTGTTGGGTTCACAGTCAACAACCAATCAACATGGCTGATACCGTTGATACCGTTCCCCACAAACGACTGCTTTCTAAGCTAAGGTATATTGGTCTTAGTGAAGTCGTTTGCACATGGATAGAAAACTGGCTACAGGATCGGGTACAGAGGGTGGTTGTTAATGGCACATTCTCTACTTGGAGTAAGGTTCTCAGTGGGGTCCCTCAGGGTTCTGTACTGGGTCCACTTTTGTTTAACTTGTTCATAAATGACTTAGGGGAGGGTATTATGAGTAATGTATCAGTGTTTGCAGATGACACAAAACTCTGCAGACCAGTCAATTCTATCCAGGATGTGGCATCCTTGCAGCAGGATCTTGACCAACTGGCAATCTGGGCAGCTAAGTGGCAGATGAGATTTAATGTGGATAAATGTAAGGTCATGCACCTGGGATGTAAAAATATGCAAGCCCCGTATACCCTTAATGGGACTGCACTAGGCAAATCCATAATGGGGAAGGACCTTGGAGTCCTTGTAGATAATAAACTTGGCTGTAGCAAGCAATGCCAGGCAGCAGCTGCAAGGGCAAACAAGGTTTTGAGCTGTATTAAAAGGGGTATAGATTCACGGGAGGAGGGGGTTATTCTTCCCCTTTACAGAGCGCTGGTAAGGCCTCATCTAGAATATGCTGTTCAGTTTTGGTCTCCAGTGCTCAAACGGGACATTATTGAGTTAGAGAGGGTCCAGAGAAGGGAAACTAAGCTGGTAAAGGGTATGGAAAGTCTCAGTTATGAAGAAAGACTGGCCAAGTTGGGTCTGTTTACACTGGAGAAGAGGCGCTTAAGAGGTGACATGATAACTATGTATAAATATATAAGGGGATCATATAATAACCTTTCTAAAGTTTTATTTACCAGTAGGTCCTTCCAACGGACACGAGGGCACCCACTCCGTTTAGAAGAAGGGAGGTTCCATTTAAACATTCGGAAAGGATTTTTTACAGTGAGAGCTGTGAAGTTCTGGAATTCCCTCCCCGAATCAGTTGTACTGGCTGATACATTATATAACTTTAAGAAGGGGCTGGATGGATACTTAGCAATTGAGGGAATACAGGGTTATGGGAGATAGCTCTTAGTACTAGTTGATCCAGGGACTGGTCCGATTGCCATCTTGGAGTCAGGAAGGAATTTTTTCCCCTCTGCGGCAAATTAGAGAGGCTTCAGATGGGGTTTTTTGCCTTCCTCTGGATCAACTAGTAGTTAGGCAGGTTATATATAGGCATTATGGTTGAACTTGATGGACGTATGTCTTTTTTCAACCCAACTTACTATGTTACTATGTTACTATGTAACATGCAGGATTAAATGACCAACCACAAGACCCAATTTATCTACCAATCAGATAACATTTCTCATTAAAAGTGAATGGGTATATGTTAGACATATATACAAAAAGTTTGAGGGATTACTTTAGAAATTAATACAATTCATTTAAGTAAATAACAATAAGCAATGAAGCATAATATATCTAGGGCTCACTCCTTAGTGAGCTGCTGTTGAATACAAAAAGCAGGTACAAGAACAATATATAGAGAAGTAGGTTAAAAAGAGGACTAAATGAACATATTAAGTTCATGCCCAGTGGTAATCCTGTTTAACATACTGCATAACTATATTGCCGTACAGCAAGCAATTCCTTAGGCTTTGGAGGATGTGACCATGCACCCTTTTCTGCCTGTAAGAGATGTATACACACATAAAGCGGGTCATTTACTCACTATTTTTTTTCCAGGGCAAGTAAGGACAAGTCATGGTAAGAATGGTAAGTGTTATACTGGTTATAACTACTTGACACTGCCCAAGTTACTAAATTTTTGGGAGTAATAGACCTTGATTTCCACAAGCCACTTCCCATTACATTTTGACCCACATCTCAGTTCACCTTTGAGTGACTTGTATCTAATGTAATGGGTAAAGAAGAAAAAGCATTACACTACTTTCCCCTAATTATAGCTACGTATTATTGGTATAATATTAATTCATTACAACAATGAAAGCTGGACTTTAACATATTTGCTGTTTAGCTTTTTATTAACTACCATAATTTTACTATTCCTGTTCACCTAAGTCATATATGTCAAACACAAGGCCCGGGGGCCAAATCCGGCCCACCTGGCTGTTTTATGTGGCCCTTGGTGAGTGTGTCTGACCATCCAGCCTGATCAATTTCCATTTTCCTCACATAGTAACTAAGACTAAGGGGTATATTTATCATGCTGTGTAAAAAGTGGAGTGAAGCATTACAGTAATGTTGCCCATGGCAACCAATAAGTAATCAGATTTCAACAGTAGCAAAGCATCTGATTGGCTTCTATGAGCAACATCACCGGTAATGTCTTACTCCACTTTTTACGCATTGTGATAAATATACCCCTTAGTATCTTACTAAGTATATTAATAAAAAATTTGGCCCGCGACTTAGCCTGTGTTTTAGATTTTGGGCCCCTTATGCGATTGAGTTTGACACCCCTGACCTAAGTGAACTTAAAAGACTCTGTAAAAATAATAAATTCTGTTGTAGTCTTTAGCTAGGCTGAGGCTTAGCTTATGGAATTAGGAATTAGCTTTTCTGAGAACAATAACACACAGAGAATAGTATTCGATTCCAGAGTTTAACATCCATCCAGGAATCAATGGCTGATACCATCATATCTCTCATCATGGATCTTCTGTCTGGATAGAACTATCATATACCAAGGATATGTTGTTGTCCCTATGTCTGACAAGGTAAGTTATTACTTTAAGTAATTCTGAAGACTGAATCATTATTTAAAGAAGTACTGCTTTATTTAATCACTGTTTATAGTTTCTTGAATGAACTAATATGACCATTACGACCATTTTTGAACTACAAATATGCAGTTATACCATATTGTTAATATATAATAAATAGTAGGTTGAAACAAATATTGTTGCTAGCCTTCCCACAAATGTTTTCATGTTATCATTTACAGATCAGTGGTGTTTAATAGATGAAAGGTTGCAGTATGGACATTATCAAGCTGAATTCCAGAAACACTAATCAAAAACACCCATCCAGAACAAGTCTTCTGATGTTTATTTATTGCCTTTCACCAAAACTGTGCAAGATACCGGCTAGAAAGCTAATTAGTTGATTTCCATTTACATTAAAACAGTGCGACAATAGAAATGGAATTTCAGGTTCCTTAGGCACATCTAAGGATGGTGGTTTCGGGCCCTTTGTGATACAGAATTTGAAATTCCCCCATTATTTTATTACAAGATTGCAGATATATGAAAACATTGTCATAACACCCCGAAGAACATCTAGGCCAGTGATCACCAACCAGTGGCTCAGGGGCAACATGTTGCTCCCCCCCCTCCCCCCTTTGATGTTGCTCCCAGTGGCTTTCATTCTTAAATTTCTAACTTGGAGGCATAAAAGCCATGGGTACTACCAAACAGAGCCTCCTGTAGTCTGACAATCCACATAGGGCCTACAAAATAACCAGTTGCAGCCTTTTTTGGTCACCGCCACAAACTTTTTTCATGCTTGTGTTGTTCCCCAACTTTTTTATGTTTAAATATTTCTCATGGGTTAAAAAGATTGGGGACCCCTGATCTAGGCAAATAAGCATTTGTGCCTAGTTTAACCCTAATGAGCTTTTAAGGAGAGCAAGTGAACATTGTCAGTACATACCATTATAATTATGAGTTCTTTCCCCTACACATATTTTGTACCCCTAAGTTTAAGCAACCCTATAGCCTGGAGACTTTTCTCTTGGTGCAAGGATAGAAACCCTGCTTAATGCAGGATAACAAATAGGTGTTGGAATTAAAACTTGCCCAGTCTGTTTCCTTTGATATCCCAGTTGACCATGGCACCAACCAGCAGGATGTTATAATGGCAGACGTTAAGATATGGTATATCATTTTATTATTCATCCTGTGAACCCAATCACAAGCCTGTAAGCTAGCCCATTAACCTATCTCACAGCACATTATAAATCTCTTTTCCTATAAAGGAGTCAGTTTCTATTCTGTACTTACACTATATAAATGTACATTTTTTATTTTTTTGCTTAAAATCACAGCAAGCAGACACGCACCATTTTGTGGACACTGCTTTGTAGCACCCCAGAATCTTATGCTTTCACAATCTAGGTGATATCTAGGAAGTGCTGAATGAACAGTTAAAGTCATTGTAATTACAAATTTGAGCTGTCAATCATATATTGCCTGCTCCACCGCTATACCTGAGGCATAGAATTGGGACAGGTAATACATGATTGACAGTTCAAATTTTTATACATTTATTACATGTTTGGATGATTTAGTTTAAAAAAAGAATTTGGGATTAATGTTTTCAAAGGTCTTTTATTATAAAACTTTTTATGTGTAGGTGACAGGTCCCCTTTAAGGCAAATTGAATTCCCACTAAAGTCATTGTGGCATTTAATAGTCACATATACAAAGCCTTACCAGGATCAAAGCACATCCCTAGTGTGTTGTTGCTTGATACAGAAAAGCCTGAATTAATTGTAAACCCCAAAAGTCTGTTTGCCCTTTAGTTTGCTGTCCCACATTTTTTTTTAATCTTTATGCCTTAACTGTCCCCTTCTCTCTATGTTCTACCCACAGGCATCCTTCTATAGACTCTGGCTGCAACTTTTTCACCTACCATTCTCACCTGTCCCATTCTGCACTAGACACTGCACTTTATATTCTATATAAACTATTTATAGTTTTGAAGGATTTTAACTCTTTGTGTTTTAGCTTGGTTACTGATTGAGCTAAGGGGGGTAGTACTCTAAGGTATCATTGTTGATACCATATTGTTTTTGTTGACCCTCTTCTCCAGTTTCCTAGTTTACTGTTTTTCTTAGAAATAAATATTTAAAAACATATACCCCACTGCTGCCTTAATTAATGTAATTTTATTGGTATTTATTTTGATTATTGAAATAAGTCAATAAGTTTAAAGTAAAGTAAAGTAAAATTAGGTACCTCGGCTTATATTCAGATTGGCTTATACTCGAGTATATATATATATATATATAGTCCAAATTAAAATCGGCACTCACCGCTCCAAAGGCACTCGCCGGGTGCTAACCAAGAGATAAACAGCAGATTTGTAGAAAGCACTCACAGCATAGGTATAGTAAAAAATTTTCTTTATATTTATTTAGATCATCGCATCCACATGCGATGCGATGATCTAAATAAATATAAAGAAAATTTTTTACTATACCTATGCTGTGAGTGCTTTCTACAAATCTGCTATATATATATATATATATATATATATATATATATATATATATATATATATATATATAATAGAAAGAGTGCCACACACATAGGGACAAACCCTGAGGAAGAGCACAGATTGTGCTCGAAACGTTGGAATTTTTTTCAATAACCCACTTTTTCTTTTGTATCAAGCCCCTATGTGTGCGGCACTCTTTCTATTATATTTTTGTTTTTGACCTGCACCAAGGGCATTTGGACTTGTATAGGGTGTGCTCCTCCCTGTATACTATATATATATATATATATATATATACACAGTATATATATAAATATGTGTGCGTGTGTGTTTATGCTTATGAAGGCTTTGCAGGGCAAACTGGATCCTACAGAAATCCAGTAACTGAGGGAGAGAATGATGGGGGACAGGGAGATGGAACCTCATTACTATAATTTGTTGAAGTATCACACTTATATTCTGCTTGCTATGATGTTGCTGGTCCCTGGTAATTTTTATCCCCCCACCACTCTGCCATTCTAACCTTGACCAAGTCTCTGTTTTAAAAGCAGTAGTTCACCTTTTAACTTTACATGTTCTAGATTTTCTGGTGCCCGGGGTAGGGTACTAGGTGGAAAAGAAATGCCAGTCCCCACCCAATACCAAGTTTGTAGCCCTAAAATGTGGCAATATTTTGCTTTTGTATCTGGTGCCCAGTGAAGGGTACCCTGCTTGCCTTAAGGCAAGTTTATTTTTGCTTATTGTTACCAGTGATTTGAATTTCTAGTTTTTATGTGTATTTGTAATTTATATATACCAACAGAACAGTGCCTGCATTTAAACAGTAATATTCAATTCATGTAAAGTGTTAACGTACACCTTGTGGAATCAAGGAGCAGAGAGTAATACAATCAGATTAGGTTTGCTTATATGATTTTATTGTCCAACTGCATTATGAAAAATGATATTAAACCATTTAAGCACCATTGCACAGTGCAATGAGACCACACAGCATTGGGTTATAATTGGACAAAGATATACTATTCAACACATTGTTTATCACTCAAGTCTTGATGCCAATGCTAATGTAATCCATAATATAGATTAATTCCTGCTTTTTAATTAAGTTATTTTTAATTGTTGTCCATTGATGGAAAAATCTAGCATATGCACAGTATTAAATAGCCTTCAGCTCTGTATTAATTATTGGAAATCTTTTACTTAGGTCAAGCACAAACTGATTTGGATGCATTTCTGCAAGAATGTGGTTGTAGTTACATGTTATTAAGTAAGTTCCACCAGTGGTTTTGATTCTGTTAGATCCCCTACTTCTAAGGTCGTCTTTATATCTAAAGATTGAGCTATGACTATTTTCTTATTTGCATTGCTCCTTTAGTATTTTGTGACTATCGAATCGCCATTCGCAAACAATCGTTTCAATACAAAAATTTCGGAACGTTCCGATCGTAAGTACGAAATTTTCATATTCAAGCAAAAAGAACTTTTAGTGACATTTGTGATCATCAGAAATGATCGGATTTCATGATTCGAATTCGTACATTAGTGAATCGGCCCCAAAATGTTGAATGACTTACACTGCTCCACAGAAATCCATTTAGCTGACCAAGTAAATAACTTGCATTTATCTAGGTACAGGCCATAGGTACAGGTGTCTGTTACAAGAGAACTAAACCCTAAAACAAACATGGGTATAAATGCCATATTGTATATCCCTATCTTATTGCACCAATGTTTTAGTAATGATTCAGGCCTTCAAAGATGTGCACCGGGGGTCATCATCTTGGACTTCGTTAGGGGTGTCAGTGACATGCCCATGCTCAGTGTGCGCTGTGCAGCTTTTGGGAAGTTGAGGTTTGGCATATAAGCTAATGTTACAGAGCTGATTATCAAATTTATTTGACTTTTTTGACGCAACTGCAACTTTTTTTTCTCACTCAGTGAATCCATGCCTGGCGAAAAAATTTGCTCATCGCTACTAGAGGGAAAATGTAATAAAAGTGAGCAGGTAAAACCCAGGCAAACATATAATCAAGGCACTGATCTTTTTAATAAAGGAGAGGAAGGCAGGAGGTGGGAGCTGTGCCTACATTCTGCACAGATAATTGGCATTGATGTAATTTGTTAGCATTGCCAAGCAGAGCTGCTCTGTGGGACTCTTGTAGCTTTTCATTAGAGATTAATGTTACGTGCTAAACTTGGATGGCAGGTTTCTCTGAATGAATGATCTAATATTGCCTGCTATCACTTTAATATCAGCATATTATTGTAATAATTTTGTAAATGTTTCTATAACTGACAAATAAATGAAATGCTTAAATGCAGAAATTTATTTTTTAAAATCCAGTGACACAGCAATTAATCATCTTTCCCCGTAGGCATCAATAGTTGCAACAAACAACAAATTGTGGTGCGTACAAAGAATTTTGGATTTATTCTGACGTGAGCACACATGTTTAAAATGTGAAAAAAAATTATTTTATGTAGAAGTTAATGGGAGTTGTCCTAGGCAAAAAATAAATGCTTTTTTTTTAATATGGTTTTTAAAGGTACAATACAAATTTGATACATTTGAGTTCATTTTGAATTCGATTGGGTTTTTTTTATATTCAGTTTTTTTAATAAATAAGCAAACATTCGAGTTAAGTAAAATTTAGAGTTTAATCAAATGTAAAAAAAAATCTAAAATTAACAAATGTGAAAATTGATGAATAAGCCTTTATGGGTTATTCATGACCAAGTGCAGAGTGTAAAGTGCAGTTTCAGATGCAAAATGTTTTGTACCCTTAATGCAGCGAAATTCCAGCATAATTGCAGGTGTTCGGGAAGTTGTGGTAGCAAATCAGATGCCATTGTGACTAACATTTTCAGAGCTGGGACTGTGTCTCTTCTGGGGCTTGAAGTGAAATGATGTTTGAGTCTTTTGGAGAAAGTCTGCTGGGCCTATTGACGCAATGTGTTGTGGTAAGGTTCAAATTACTACCACATTCAGGGTGGCAGTAGCTCTTGGGATCCCCAAAAGTCAGTAGTCACACTTGCATGGGGCAGCTGCAATGGCACATAAGCACAACATTTGTGTCAGTGGCGTAACTAGATATTACTGGGCCCCACAGCAAATTCATTTTGGGGCCCCTAAAGTTGACCTATTCTGCCAAGATATATTGAAATTGCTGCATAATTAGGGTCTTACTGGCCCCCCTATACTCCTTGGCCCCCCTGCACATCAGTGTTTGTAAATTACCCCTATTGTGCTTATATAGTTAAGTGGCAGTGTATAGCTAACTGGCATTCAGAAACACTGGGGCATATTAATGAAAAAGTGAAACAGTTTACCAGCTTTTTCTATAGGATTCTTAGGGGCTGATTTACTAAAGGTCGATAAAACGAGTAATATTTATACCATGTGTTAAAAATTTCAGCACTTCTTATTTTTTGTGACTTAACGATTGATTCACTAAAAGGTCATAATAAAGAAGCGATGTTCTTTGCGTTATTTATCTGGCGATAAGCGATTTTAAGTGATATTTTAACACATGCCCGATAATTTACACTGCGTGCAATATTTTTAGCCGCACTTGATATTAGCACAAGCTATTACGCACGTAGCAGTTACTTTCTGAAAACTACTGTTCTGAAAATCACCATTTCCCTGAAAACACAAGCATGCATCACACTAGGAAGATCACATACTTGAAAAAATCCAACTGCAAACTCCATTTTGTCACCACAGACAATCACCAGCTGCAAATTTGTTAAGTAACGCCTACTCCTGGGAGGCATTAAGTTTCACTGTAATTATCGCCACATTTTACGCGCTTAACGCGAAGAACTTTAATAAACTTAGTGATGTAACCGAACACACAACGAATATACAAACTGAATGTAGAACGGCAGGCAGAGGCAGAATCCAAAAACAGGCAAAAGGTCAGGGCAAGCGGCAGTCAAGCGAAGTCAAGGACAGGCCAAGGTCAAAACCGGGAAATCAAGGTAGAACTAGGAAGGGCTCAGGAACAAGGCAGAAGGCAGGATCAGGACACGGAACTGGAGCTTGGAACCAGCGAGAACAAGAACAGGAACAGGGAACACGAAGGCAGGGTCACGAGAGACAATTAATGACCAAGCAAGGGGCAATGGTCAGGGAAAGGCTTATAAAGGGTGAAGATTAGGAGATGGGAAACACATGAGGTTAATGAGGTGGGTGGAGGAAAGTGAGCAGACAGAAAGTAGGAGACAAGAGAAGAAACAGACAGACCGAAATGCCTCCAGTGGCTACAGAGGCAAATGCATGCCGCCAGGAATACCACAAGTGGTGTTTGAAACCTGGCTGATCCTGACACATGCGCTAGTATTATTTCTCTGCAATAATTACCGCAATGCGTTAAAAATAACGCTTTGCTATAATGCGTTTTTTTGCGCATGTGACATGAGTGTTAACGCATGGAAAATGACTTTGATGAATCGGTACTTATATCGACCTTTAGTGAATCGACCCCATAGTAGCATATTTATCAAAGGGTGAAAATAGTTCACCATTTGATATGATAGCTGCTTAAACGATCTTGTGCAAGAAGAGCTACTGTATGAGGCAAACTATAACAAACTTTTATTTCACCCTTGGATAAACAAGCCCCTTGATTTGTATGGAGAAGAGATGGGGGAATACTTCACTAAGCAATGTAAGGAAATATAAATATTTATGTACAGCACGGGAAAACAGCAAAGTGAAGAAACATAAGTGTCTGGCCAGTTACTCCCTGATCTTTCCACCAATGCACATTTTCTAAAAACCTGCAGTAGATGGTGCTGCTGATCCACTATACGTTAAATGACAAATACAATTGAGCTGGTCACCTAAGGGCACACTTGTCACCGGATAAGCAGCAGGCAATGTTACTTCTAGCAGGGAGCTTTCCAGATATACTGTACACCATTAAGGTACTCAGAGTAAATCCAATTTTCCAGTTATTTTGTAAGCAAGGCTCTGGGAAAGCGAGCAAGGTGAAAGCCTTACGTTTCTTTGCTGGGATGACTTGCATTGTGAATAATTGAAAGCAATTCTATAGCATAAACTTCAGAACACACATGCACAATGCTTTAAATAAGTCTAACACAACAATGAATCTATAATATAGTCATAGTAACATAGTAAGTTAGGTTGAAAAAAAGACATATGTCCATCAAGTTCATCCATAATGCCTATATATAACCTGCCTAACTAGTTAATCCAGAGGAAGCAAACAACCCCATCTGAAGCCTCTCTAATTTGCCGCAGTGGGATCAGACCCTGGATCAACTTGAACTAAGAGCTATCTCCCATAACCCTGTAGTCCCTCACTTACTAAAAAGCCACCCAACCCCTTCTTAAAGATATATACAGCTGGTTCAGGGAGGGAATTCCACAACTTCATAGCTCTCACAGTACCCTTTGTACCCGATCCTGTAACCAGTTTCCTATATAAGTGCAAATGACCAATAGACCTTAGTTTAGAAAGCAGTTGTTCGTGGGGAATGGTATCAAATGCTTTGGCAAAATCCAAATAGATTATATCTACTGCATCCCCACTGTCCAGCTTCTTACTTACCTCATCATAAAAAGCAATTAAATTGGTGTGACATTATTTGTCCCTCATAAAGCCATGCTGATTTTTGTATGTGATCCCTTAACAAGCCTTCAAATAACTTGCCCACCACGGATGTCAAACTTACAGGCCTATAATTGCCAGGCTGAGATCTTACTCCCTTTTTAAATATAGGAATGACATTCGCCTTCTTCCAATCCCTAGGTACCATACCTGATGAAAGGGAGTCTGAGAATATCAGAAACAGAGGCCACTGCAATTCTGCCCCTAGCTCTCTCAGTACCCGAGGGTGTATTCCATCTGGCCCAGGTGCCTTGTTTACATTTATCTTGTGTAACCCTTTAAGCACCATATCCTGTGCCAACCACTGTATAGTTGGAGCTGAGGCAACAGTGCAGCTATTGGGTGGGACTTGGCACTCTGGCTCCTCTACTGTATACACAAAAGAAAAGAACTGGTTTAGCACATCTGCCTTTTCTGTATCCGCTGTAACCATATTGTTACTATAAATGAATGGGGCCAGACTCTCAACCTGCATCTTTTTACTATTAATATAAAAAATCAAAACCAATTGTAAATTGTCTCAGAATATCATTGTCTACATCATACTAAAATTTAATTTACAACCCCCTGAAAAAGCAAGGCCCATTTTGTTGGAAATATGCTTCTTGTCTTGGGCCATGGAACAGGATCTTCACTTATGAAAGATGTCCTGGCATGTCTCTAACATCACCTACTGACTAATGTACCCTGTCACAAGTGAATAGCACATCAATACTTTAATTGAACAGAAATTGCTCTTAAGATTGCACCTCTACTTTTGCCCTCGCTCCTTTCATATCATTTATGAGTCCTTACCTAGCAGCAGGTTTAAATAAGGGCTTTTTCGCATTCCTTTTCCCTCCAGGAACCCAGGTACACCTCCGTCAGGCATGTGTTTTCGGAGTGCGTATCAGTTAGAGAAATACCCTTTCCAGATACCTGTATCCCCAGATTCTTAGGCCTTAACCATAAGATCTTTGTAGAAGATTTTTGTTTGATGCCTGAAAGAGAGAGTCTGAGGCATAAGCAGTGCAGAATTTAGTGCTTCATGGACCTGCAACTGAAAATTAAAATGGCCCCCTCTTTTTTTTTACCAATTTAGAGCAGAAATGTAATTATCCTATAAATATATCTTTGAAACTGACATACGAACTGTCTCATTAAGAGCAGTGAATCAAACTGCACCTACACTTTCATTCTTGAGCTTTTTAACAGGCGCACTCTTCCTAGGCTGTCAGAATCATTGCAATACACATATATATTTTCAAATGGATTTTAGTGCTGCAAGAAAACCCATCCATAATAAGGTGAATCTACAGCATATCAGAACAAAGTATAGGTAGGCCAATCTTTTGACAGTCTACCTTTACCAAGGTTGCCTTCTCCTTTAATTTAGAACTGTCCCTTGCACTTTTATTAACATTTTCCCTTCATTAGCTCAGTAACAAAGGTTTCCATACTTTCAAGATAAAGAACACTAATAACGTACTGGCAGTGTATCTCTTTAGGAAACACCTTGTTATCTTATTAGATGTTATACCAGAAGGGTTGCAACCTTTCCTGGAAAAATATATACATATATATATATATGATAATATTAATAATAATAAGCGTTATTTTCCTTATTAAGTGACAACCCTATTTACCAGTGTGGTTATTTAACTTTAAAATATGCATGTTTTCCTGAGCAATCCTTTATATATAAAGATAACAATATTTTGTTATCTTTAAACTGTATTGGTGGTAATGATATGGGATGGGAATCTAACATTTAACAGTGCATTTAACAGTGATATGTTGCTTTTTTAAAATTTATAGATACAGTTAAATTAATAGGAAATGCATCTTTGTTTTTCCAACAGCATTATCTGTAAATGTGTTACTGGCGCCCTCTGCTGATGGTTTAGAGCAATTGCTTGCATCAAAAATATTTTTAAACCATATTTTGAAATATATCTGTATGTGAGCAGGCTGAAAACAGAGTTACATTTATAATCCTTTACCAATTTTCTCGCCTATATGTGATCATTCAGTTGTCTAATAACACACACACACACACACATATATATATATATAGCGAACCCAGGGTGGCACTCTGCTTCAGGTCTTATCTTGGGTGCAAGGTAAATGATTTAAATATCCAAAAAAAGACCAGCAACACCGAGAACTGAGTTATATTCCAAAAAGATCAATCGTGTATTAAAAACGCATGAACAGCCAACGTTACGTTTCGATATATATATATATATATATATATATATCTATTCCAGCAATAGTACTTTACAAAAAAAACAAATGTATTGGCAAAGGTAATCATGGATTTTCAGACTTATGTAGTACATTGGTACATTGCAGTGATCTGAAATAAGTAATATCAAGTTATATATCAAACTTACAATTTACAGGGGGGACAGGTCTTTATGCATGAACAATATGCAGGGTATCCATGAGGCTGAGTACTTTTTATGGCACTTTGAATTTCCTCCATTTCAGTAATCCATTACACACAGCAGAAAGTGATGTTTCATCACCATGGAATCAGTATGTTTGTAGCATTTAATGCAGGATTTGGTGTAACTATTTTTTGGTTGTTGATTGGCTTTCTTTTGCCTGAACTGGCCTGCTTGTAATATTCAAGTCCAGTTAAGTTTTATTGTCATCACATCTGCATACAAAATATATATACATGGGACGAAATTGCAAATTAGACCCACACAAGAAAAATAGAAACATAATTACATTTCACATACATACATACTGCTAAAAAGCGCAAAGTGCAAAAACATACTGTGCATATACAGAGCAAAGACTAAATTATGTGCCAAATAATAAAAACTTTTTCTAGTCTCTGCTACCTATTTAGCAAACCCAGCATTTTCAATTTCCAATTCTGCTCACTGATTCAGTTAGTATTCATGCCGTCGCTGTGCCTGCATATAGCCTTCAGTTTGCTGTAATTCTTTACCTGCTCAAGAGTTGTTTCCTGCTCACTATTACTTACCTATCAGTTTACGTTGGAGTTATCTGTGAAGCTATCTACTGCAGCTCTATTTCTTCCTTAAAATGTATTTAATTGGAATTCTTTAACATTCTTTAACATTTGATTTACAAAGTACAGATGCTACCGCTTCTGTGCCTCATTGCCTCACTGTGAGAATCTGTTGTCAGGATGATGAGCAGCGTTGCTATAGTAATAAAGTTCTGGAGAAGAACCAATCAGAGTTGGGACATAAAAAGAAATTCTAAATCGTATAATTCCACAGATCGCCTTCAAATCAAATAAATTGAAAGAATAAGGCACATGGGGGGATGCCACATTGTGGGTAAAAAACACTGCACTTTGCATACTGCACTTGTGTACGTATATTACTGCTGGTAAAGTCATAGAGGTCTGGAGAACTAAAAAAAACCATAAATCTCTTGAAGGGTCATGCACTTAAGGGCTCTGGCACACAGGGAGATTAGTCGCCCGCGACAAATCTCCCGTGTCTCGGGCGACTAATCTCCCCGGATTGCCATCCCACCAGCGAAAATGTAAATCGCCGGTGGGATGGCATACGTGGCGGTGCGATTTCAGTGAGATCGCGCAAGTTTCCTCTCGAGGCAACTTGCGTGATCTCACTGAAATCACGCCGCCGCGTGTGCCATCCCACTGGCGACTTACACTTTCGCCGGTGGGATGGCAGGTGATGGCAACTCGGGGAGATTAGTCGCCTGAGACACGGGAGATTTGTTGCGGGCGACTAATCTCCCCGTGTGCCAGAGCCCTAAGAAAGTACAGCATGCAAAGTGCAATTTACTTAACATCTAGTGGCCAGAGCCCCCAAGGCACAGAATAGAAAAAGACAGACACTGATTCTAATAGAAATTACATATGCAAATAACTTAAAAACCATTACAAATGTGTATTGAATGTTATTACAAAGTTGCTTAGAATTAGGTTTTCTTTTATTAGGCAAAAAACTAATTTTTGGTTGATGTCCATTAAACTGCAATGTGGCTATAAAATATTATGTTTGTAAACGGTCTACTCTCTCTTACTGATCTGTTATGTTTTGATACATATAAGGTTAAGTCTGTCGTTTCTCTGATCCTTATCTTGCCTTTTCCAGCTGCTTCTAACATTTCACACTACACTATCTTCCGCTCTGGGGACCATCTGCTCTTATTCTAGCTGGGTTGGCTTGACATGTCCTTTAATGTAGCCCTGCAAAATACAAAGTTCAAAACGGTTTTTAAAGCAAGAACTTTGAAGTTGTGGAGTGCTCTCCCTGAAGCTGTTATACTGGCAGTCATATTAGATAGTTGCAGAAAACACTTACCTGAATATATATCTGATAATATCTGAACTTATTAAAAGGCACTTTAGAGTACCATGACTTAGACTTGGTCTGTGCCCAGGTCTGGGAACAAGTAGAGCCAAACATCATGAACTTTCATTCTGCCTGAACTACCAATCATCATGTAGGCAGCACACAGAAACCTTACCGTAGATCAGATCTAAGTAAATAAATTATTCTGTGCATTTGTTGTGAATCATTTGCCCTGGGACACAGGCAAGGATCAAAAAGGCAAGAAACAAGTTTCCTTTGTCTTTCATGTCTTCGCCTTATCAAAACACCTTTTCTCATTCACTGCAATATGAGAGGCCACAAATCTATAAACTGAATTTCTTCCCCATCTTGTTTGGAAAGTGGCAGGTAAACAGCTTTACCTGTCTTTTTGAATGCATAAAATGGCTGAAAATATTGAGAAATATGAGCAGTAAGACACTTAGGAACTGGCATGTAAATGTCTCTATTTGCTTCTTCTCTCATGGTGACAAGCAGTCTCAAACAAAACCATTAAAGTCACTTTTTAGATTAAGATGCTAAAAAAAAAAATTGTCAGTGTGTCTTGAATTACTCCTGGTACCAGCTCTGTATTGTGGAGCCTTTTCACCCGTTAGCACCCCACGTGGATGAATACTGAAGTCCTACTATATCCTTAATTGAAGGGACATTAGTAGCTTACAGGGGCAACAAAGTTGAAGCCTGCCCACATGTATGCTCTGTTATTGCAGCAGTATATTCACGGTTGGACTATAGAGGGCCCAGCAGTTACAGTACATCAAGCTATGTTTCATCTTCTTCTGAATCACTTCCAGTATCTCCAGTGCCACCATGAGAGTCCCTGTCAAACCTGTAGCACCCACTTTTGCTAATTGAAATGGGGACAATAGAGGGAGGAAGAGGGTAGTAGCAGTCTTTTCCTGGCGCATTGAAGGCAGTAGGAGTAGAAGTATGGGGGAGGCAGGTGCTGACACCTGGATTGCAGGGAACTGAAAGTACTTGCCTTCATGATGATTGTGGGAGACAATGTAGCTTATTTCTACCAAATAAGGTAGAAAGGGAGGACAAAGGGGGGCAAAGGGGACCATAAATAATGGAGGAGAAAGGAGGAGGTGAAGGAGGAGAAAATGAGAAACCTAGCAGGATATTAGAAGTTTCACAAAGGGTATGGGGCACAGACAGGCCTGGACTGGCAATGTGTGAATTCTAAAAAATGCCAGAGGAACTGCTGTTAGATATCATAAACAGTCACTAATAATTGGGCTGGTGGGGGCAGTTTGGGCCTATGTGTACTTGAAATGCCAGGACCTATATTAAAAACCAGTACAGACCTAAGTACAGACCAAATCCTTCTATACAAGTTATGGAACGCTAAAGTGATAATAAGTTCAAATAATAAAGTAAGTGTTTTCTGCAACTATCTAATATGACTGCCAGTATAACTTCACGTTTTGCAGGGCTACATTAAATAACATATCAACCCAACCCAGCTCGAATAAGAGCAGATGGATACAGTGTGAAATGTTAGAAGCAGCTTTGCCTACAGCTGATCAGCTGGAAAAGGCAAGATAAGGATCAGAAAAAGGACAGGCTTAACCTTATATGCATCAAAACATAACAGATAAGTAAGAGAGAGTAGACTGTACGCAAACATAATATCATATAGCCACATTGCAGTTTAAAGGACATGTCAACCCAAAAAAAAAAAAAAAACCCAAAGTTCTTTTTTGCCTAATAAAAAAAAACATAACTCTAAGCAACTATGCAATAACATTCATTACAAATTTTTAACGGTTTCTAGGTTATTTGTAAATATAATTTATTTTAATTTTATTAAAAGCAGTGTTTGTCTGTTCTTTTCTATTCTCTGCCCTGGGGGCTCTAACTCTTGAAACAATGTAACACAAGCAGCAGACTGACAGACCTGCCTTGCTGGAGGAGACTGATGTTTGCAACATTGTTAAGCAAATGCTGCTTCCAATAGCAATTACATTTAGAAATAACTTTTAAAGCACTAAAATGTATAATACATTCATATTGGAAAGTTAGGAAAAAAAACTATTTTTTTGGGTTGACATGTCATTTAAACTGCAATGTGGCTATATGATATTATGTTTGTGAACAGTCTACTCTCTCCCTCTGATCTGTTATGTTTTGATGCATATAAGGTTAAGCCTGTCCTTTCTCTGATCCTTATCTTGCCTTTTCCAGCTGATCAGCTGTGGGCAAAGCTGCTTCTAACATTTCACACTGTAGTTTCCTACCGTATATTCTGCTCTGAGGACCATCTGCTCTTATTCTAGCAATCCCAGCATCATTTCCATCTGACTTATGCCTTTCAATGTAGAAAAGGGAAAAAAATAACTTTCTTTTGTGCTGATGCTACGTAAAGTAGATTTACCTTCAATCATCATTTATTAAATCTCCATCCATTAAAAACCATAGCTTGCTAGAGCTGCGTGCATTAAGCCTGATTATAGAGGCTGTAGAAAAGGGGGATGGGAAGGAAGGCAGCAGTCTGTACCCATGTGTTGCTCACTTCTACTTATGACTGCCTCCAAGCTATGTCTACAGAAGCTTCTACATTCTGGAACTTATGTTACTACAGAGAAGTGATGCCTACTTCCCTAGGTTCATCTTCTCACTGTTGGCCTGCTGAACTCTGAGCTGTGGCTTCAGTAAATGAATGAATATAAAGTTCCCCTTAATGACTTGGAGCTGCTAAATATATCCTTATGGAGGGGAAAGGGCAAGGGGGCAAGCGAGCAGCTGGAGGTAGAGGTGGAAAGTTCTCAGGTTCCTTAAGAAGGATGAGCGGGTCCTTTAAACGCACATCTCTAAAGGGCTCTTCATCTGGATCCCAAAAGGTATGTAAGACTGTAAAGCTGCAAATGGAATTGCTTAGACACATGGGGCACTTTTGCCTGCCTTATCTTTTTCTACTCCATGTTTTAAAAATACAGTATTACTAAACAGTAGCCTTTTGTACATGTAAATTGCTTTCTAAGAATAAAATGTCTAAAAGTTAAAGACAGATAAGTATGACAGGATAAATTAATTCCATGTTTTAAGATATTATCCAGAGAATGCTCATGCAAAGATTGTCTTACTCTGTTCAGCGCTAATGAAAGCCCTTTCACTAATGATACAAGATACAAAACAATTTGAAAGTAAATACAGTAAAAATACAACTTAATGAGTATGTGTATAAAAAGGCTAATTTGCATTAATTTATACATGCTATTATGTCATTAATTTCATATGAATCTTATTTTGTTCTGTAGAATGGAGATACTGCAGGTGCTTAGTGACTGGAAATAGAAGCTCTGCATTATCTAGGATAGGTACTGACTTTGTTATTGGCAAGTGTAACATCAGATCCAGGCATGTTGACTTGATGCCAGTACTAGGCAGAATAAAATTATTAAAACCTTCATTGTGCTTTCAACAAGAACTTAATGGATCCTAAACAAACAACTACAAAACTACAAAAAGCATATATTGCTTATGACTGAAGTTACTGACCCTTTCTTGAGTTTATAACAGTTGGAATCTATGTCTGTTGAGCAAATGGATCTTAATCATTTGCACAAAAAACTCTACTGTTCTTAACAGTTTGCTCAGCTGTGTTTTTTTACTAGTTCATTGGGAGCTGTATCTTTTTCTAATGTCTCTCAGTGGTTTAATGTAGCCTTAAAATGAGCAGCTTCCTGTTCTGCAGGAAGTGGGGATTCAGAGGAAATGCATTCCCCTGAGAAACAACTAATGCAATAAAAGACAAGGAAATTGCACTGTATTGCTTTTGGATAAAGTGTATATGTAGTAGCTTTCTGTGTTAAACCCCTTTTAAAATGCTAAGACTTTCATTATCCTTAATGGAACCAAGAATGTGCATCTCTCACCAAAACTACTAGTAATGGCTACAGTTATTATTATTATTATTTTTCTAAGATTTCTGAACAGACCCACTGTAATAAGAAGCCATGACTGAAAAGAACCAAGCAATCGCTCTATATTTTAGAGAGGTTATATTTTGCACAGAGGTTTTTGGCCATTTTTTTAATGTCTGGGTTCTGCTATACACATTATGGTCATCATTTACTAAAATAGATTCCAATATTCAACAGTGCATAACCTTTTACATCCAATCAGATATTTTCTTACATTATAACATGTGCACAGCTGCACTGAGCCAGTTGAGCAACCCATAGAGCCTATCAGACATTACATCACACTAGTGGAAAATTACATTCATATTACTGAAAAATCTCCTTTGTGTGATATCTGAAGGTCATTATTTATTATTCCAAATTAGGGAGGCAAAAAGGTGACGTATAATAATACCTCCTGTTTTAAACAGTATCTCGCTTACTTTTTCTTTTCATGATCATTATTATTTTTTCTGTCTTTCCAACACGTAAAGATAAAGTGCAAGTTTAATTGCAGTGCCATTACACCAGTCAGTTACTATTATTTCTGTCTTGGTGTTTTTCTTTTCTGATGTATATTAATACTTATTCTCAGTCAGAAAGTTTGCAATAACAATGCTTACCAGTAGGGGAATACATGAAGGAACTGTAACACCCTGACAAGATTTAAACCAGTGACCTGCTATTTGCTATATATTACTTCTGCACTATCTAAATAGACTGCTACTTATATGCTGTGTTCTCCTTTAGTTTCCAGATAGGCATAGTGAATTTAGATGTTGTTTTTGGCAACAGGTACTTAGGGGCTGATTTACTAACCCACGAATCCGACCCGAATTGGAACAGTTCCGACTTGAAAACGAACATTTTGCGACTTTTTCGTATGTTTTGCGATTTTTTCGGATTCTGTACGAATTTTTCGTTACCAATACGATTTTTGCGTAAAAACGCGAGTTTTTCGTATCCATTACGAAAGTTGCGTAAAAAGTTGCGCATTTTTCGTAGCGTTAAAACTTACGCGAAAAGTTGCGCATTTTTCGTAGCGTTAAAACTTAACGCTACGAAAAATGCGCAACTTTTCGCGTAAGTTTTAACGCTACGAAAAATGCGCAACTTTTTACGCAACTTTCGTAATGGATAGGAAAACTCGCGTTTTTACGCAAAAATCGTATTGGTAACGAAAAATTCGTAAAGAATCCGAAAAAATCGCAAAACATACGAAAAAATCGCAAAATACCGATCATTACGAAAAAAACGCAATCGGACTCCATTCGACCCGTTCGTGGGTAAGTAAATCAGCCCCTTAGAGTTAGCCATCAGTCTGCCTATATAACCTCCAGCTCTGTATTCATTCACTGCCCATTGTAGGTCAAATTTGCTGGTTCCTATGTGCCCTGAGTCCTGTTCCTAGATTCTGATTCCTGCTTCCCTGGTCTTCTCCCTTGTGTTGTTTCTTGGTTTAAACCCTGGCTTGTTTCTGGTTTCAAGTTTGCCTTATGATCCTGCAGTAGTTTTTCTGTTACTGACCTGGCCTGCATGATGTCTAGTTCTGTCCTTACAGATTATTTTCTTCCAGCTACATAGTTACATAAGACCAAGACATCTGAAAGACTTCAAAATGTAATGCTTTGGTTTTTCAAGATCTTTTTCTAATGATTTTGAAATTTCATATATAATACCATTGTCTATAAAGCTGACTTCTGTGTTGAATACCGTATCAGGAATACAAGGAGGAAAGCAGGGCTCAATGGATGACATTGATTCTTTAGATTACAGGTAGAAATGTCATATTCAGATAAGGCAGACTGCATAGCAGACAGCAGCTCACCAGCATGAATCCAGGTAGGATGTTACAGGAACAAGAAAATGGTTTGGTCTCATATAAGGGATATTTTGGGGTTCTTATTTCACACAAAAATAAATGATCACATTTTCCTCTTAAAATGATCAGGCCCCAGTGTGTCTGCAACTATGGTAGTTACTATAACAATCATACTTGTAATGCTTAATCTTTTTTTCCTTTTCAAAACCACCTCTATATGAATTAGAGCAAATGACATGCAGTGTACAGGGACAGGGGCAGGGGAGTAACTACAGGGGCATAACTACAGAGGAAGCAGATCCTGCAGCTGCAGGGAGTCCAAATAGTGTAGAGCAGGGGTCCCCAACCTTTGTTAATCCTGAGCCACAGCCAAGTGTAAAAAGACTTGGAGAGCAACACAAGCATCATTAAAGTTCATGGGGTTGCCAAATAAGGGCTATAAATGATTGGCTATAAGGTAGCTTCAATGCACACTATCAGCTTACAGGGGGCTTTATTTGGTAGTAAATCTTGTTCTTATTCAACAAAAACTTGCCACCAAGTCAGGAATTCAAAAATAAACACCTGGTTTGGGGACACTGAGAGCAACATCAAAGGGGTTGGGGAGCAACATGTTGCTCATGAGTCACTGGTTGGGGATCACTGGTGTAGAGGGCCAAGTAAGGCCCTAATTAATGAGCAATTTCAATGTATCTTTGTAGAATAGGTCAACTTAGCAATGTTTTGGGGCCCTGTGACATCTAGTTACGCCATTGCTGGCATGTCTACAGTTTGTGTGTGCTGGAATACATCTGTGTTCCCAGAAGGGGTACATTTATTTCCAACTTCCTATAATATCTCATTGCTCAGTTTGTGAGCTTAGTGACTGGAGTACAGTTGCTGTGCAACCAGCTCTACTATGTATAGCTTTAGAGAAAATATTAAATGTCATATTGTCAGGCACATCTTGAAATGTGGAAATATTTAGCTGCCTTACTGACTAAAGAGGATGCAGATCACAATCTTTTGCCATTCTTTTCCAACCACTTAAATAAAAAGTTGTCAAGTGAGTTAACTTATATATTTTCAAACTTTTCTTTCATAATTTCTTCAGATATTGCTTTTGAAAATATCATATCACTTTTGCCTTTGATGCTGCAGCTAAGGCTGCAAAGATGTTTTTCAACTCAACTCAGTTTTCTGGTTTTAGCTTTGTTTTTTTGTCAGTATCATATCATGATCAATAAACTGCATTTGAAGTCTATAACAGGCATCAGAGAAAAACAGCAGACTATATCAAAAGAAACACTTGATGAATTAAGCAGTAGATGCATAAACACAAACAGAATAAACCATAATTTATGAGCGTATCACTTACCTGGAGGCAAGGGAAGTTTTACTTTAGACTTGTATGGCTAGCACACGTGAAAATAGAAAGGCTCAAATGGAATGCAAGTTAAGTACATTATAGGCAAAATACACTAATAATACCTGAAATTAAGTTTATGGGGATCTTTACTAGATTTTTTTTTACAGCTACATCTTTGTTCAGAGACTGCATTATTTAAGGTGGTATTTATTCCACTTCACTGGATTGCTGTTAATAATAATAAAATCTAAAACTTTCCAATAACTTGTTAGTCACATGAAAGTTATTCTTCTGCCTTGTGGGCTATGGCTACATGGGCATCCAAGTCACCTTTGGGACCCTAGTTTGGAACTTCCTTTATTTACTGCTGGGGACAGTTAGCGTTAGTCTAACCCTGCAACATTACTACTAATGTAAGGAGAAGGCTCACAGAATGGTACAGTGTAAGATGGTACAGTGTAAGGTGTTTGTGTGTGAATTAGTGAGAAATAACAAATATTTAGAGGTAAAACCCACCTGCAAAAATTGTATAAAAATTGTTTGCTCTTATAAATGCGTGATGGATAAAACAAGTATGGGACCTGTTATCCAGAATGCTCAGGACTTGGGGCCCCTAATTTGTATTTACTCTGAATTCATGAATACATAAACCCATTGACACAAACCTGTTATTTTCAATATGATAGGAAGAAGATTAGATTAAATAATCTAAGATTATTCAGTAACTGCAATGAAGTGCCTGTGCCTATTAAAAATTAGTATCAATTGATAAATTCTTATGAAGTGTCAGTGCTCCAATTCGTGACTTATTCCACAATTAGGAAATAAATATAAAAAAAACCCCAAAACATAAAAATTGCTTACAATTCATTCAAATAACGGTTACAAAATAATAAGATGGAACACCACAAATAGGGAGAAGGCAGGATGCCAAGGACTGTGGTCTTGTGTTTTATCTTCCCTACCTCAATTGTGGAGAGCTTATCTTACCTAAAGAATCCCAAATCCAAGGCACTTTGGAGTTATAGAGAAGAAAGATTAAAAGAAGCATAAAAATTTAAGCACCTTAAAAGGCCACTGTACATGTACAAATAAACCCATATGGTGATAATGAGAAACTATTTTTAAAAACTAATTATTATGGAGAATTAAGCAATGTTCGTTATAAAATCAATAAGAGAAAACTTTGTCAACGTGCCTTTCGCATAAGGGTTTTTCAAGGCAAATGGATCTATCAGAGTACGCGAGGTTATTTAAAGCTTCCTTGTATTACATCATGCTAATCTGCCCTTTCCTATGTGACTATTATTTGAATATTTGACGCATCATGCGCATGTGCGTATTTGTACGGGCAGTGTCGCACAGCTACTCCTTTCTCATCATTACCAGAAAGGGCTGTTTGCCATCTCGCCCCAGATCTGACCAGAAAAAGGGAAACACATGAATATAAACGATCTTTGTCACCATAGCAACCGGGATTCAATGTAGTTTCACCTAGTATATTAACAAGAGCTTACTGGTATTCGATTTATAACTCAATAAAGGTTTTCAATACTCCAACTTTGTGAAATTAATTACGATGATTTGATGATATGTATACTATTATTTGCTAAATACATTTATATAACAAAACTAATTCTGTTCATTATATAATTATTTAATGAATTTTTCAAAATTTACCATGCACTCACAGTGCCCACTATATATTACACCACTTATAGCTGAGCTCAAAGTACTCTTTTGTAAAAATGCTATAAAATGTCACTTTTAACACACAGACATTCCTTAATTTTAGAATTAACACACACACAAGGATTTTATCCATATATACAGTATATATCTACAGGTTGATGCTAAACTACATAAACTACATAGAAACAATAATCTACTCATACTGTCCAGTGGCCTAACAAGCAGATCACTGGTTATGATTATTGGTTAGCAAAGTACACAATCAGAGGCTGTGGTCTGGTCACAGGCGGAGGTCATTACAGCAGTATTACAAGCATTACCGTAGTATTACATTACCCCCATAAAGGCCCATTGTGTATCCATAAAGGAAACTAAGAACAATAATCAATAAAGAAAATACTATCTATACTAACTTTAAATAACTCTCCCCCCATGTGCCATTTCATTAAAAACAGAAATCAGCTGTGTATTAGGGACTCACCATACACAATTATTTTACTTGTAGAAAAAGTATCATATACCCCATCAATACAACACATTTTATTTAAAATAAGCATCATGTGTACAACGCAAAGTATGTCTAAGCCAACCAATATGCAGTAAACCAATGTTCAATTCTTCAAGTAAGCATCTTGCATTGATATTGTGTGGGGGAATTTAGCATATGAAGTGGATTACAGATCAATCATCAATTAGCATTGCTGCAAACAAAAATAATTAGTTTCTGTAGGTTGTTGGCATTAAATAAATATTTACCCCTGTTTCTTAATAGCACCCTAAATGATCAGATATTAGAACTTGCTCTGGGTGGCTGCAGAGACCAACCCATGCATTAGTATTAACCGCATTATTGTATAACCTGTTGTTTTTTAGAATGTGTTGTTCTGGAGTAGCTCAGAAAGATCTCATCTGGATGTTATGCAAAATGTTGATGTGTACTTAGAGACAGCAGGGAAAAGGCAGCCAAAGATTAATCTCTGATAATGGCACAGCGAAAGAGCTAGCAGCTGGTGTGGATTAATATTCCTTAATATCTGCTTTCATGTGATTAATAGATAGATGGTTAAAGCCTTTACCTACAGAGAGCAAGCAGAGTGTTGTGGCTCTAGTGACACTTAGAATGCGCACATCTTTAGTGCTCTGGGAGCTTATGTAGCAGGTAATGTGAGTTCACATAATCACTGCTTATGGGTCAGCTTCCTGGAAATTGCCTGTGAACACAGACCAGAATAAATTACTAAATTCCATAAAAAGCCTTTCTGTCAATGTCCTATTTATTGGTTGACATTAATTTCTGATTTGTATCTATTCTGTTTTTCCTATATTATCAGTGACCTCTTTTCTTAATAATGGTCAAGTTGAAACTACCCAAGAGAGACTTGCTACTGTGTTATGCACTTTGATTTTAACTCTTTATATTCTGATCCTAAGGGTAATAGATATTGCAACAGGTTTACAAATAACCTGTTATTTTCAGGTAATGTTAATCAAGTCATATAGACGTCATAACAGCCTGATTTCTATGAGCAAATCCACCATTCTGTTAACCAACATTTTTAAATGAAGTACTTTTTTACAGACAAATAAAAGAGCCCACATAGTATTCAAATGATTGAGTTACTTTATGGCCTAACAGTGCCTAATATAGAGGAAACCAGACAGACAGAATTCAGTTCCATGGTATTACAAGATGATCAAAATCTTGTAATACCATGGAACTGCAGTCTGTCTTGAGGAACCCATAGATGTATTGTAGCAATATATGGGTGGAAAGGCCAAAAACTTTCCATATTGCTTGACAATATTGCTGTTTTTGTGGACAGTGTTACGAGCAAATCAAAAATAGTTCATATTGTACTTAAATGGAACATTTTTGAGCAATGGGCATGTATTCTCAACAAGCTTTCTTGGCAGTACATGCACTTCCAGTTTTGTATATGCTACCAAGCGAGGGGGGGTGTTAGTTGGCCAAAGGTTGCCGTATTACAATAATGAAAAGTTATCTGTTTTGTACATCATATATGATGGATAGATTTTATATATAGCAGAAAGCAGTAACTGGTGTCAGCCCTATAATGTCTTCTGATTCAACATCAGAGTATGATGGCATGCATTTTCAGGGTCACTGCCCAACTAGTTTTTTTTTATCTTGAATAATCATCTCATGTGAGATCACACAGAGTAACGTGATTAAATAAAGAAATTACATATGTACTTCTGTCACATGTAACCCCTTTAGATTTTTGGATCAGAAGCTTATTGGCCTTTGTATGGGACATGGCCTCTCTGACTTAGGGTTTGGCCCTGATGTATTTTGAGTACAGCAGCAAGCCACACATATGGTCCTACCCATTTTGTTTGCACAGGCTGCCTGATCCATTGACCAAGTTATGCACAAAGTTACCAAACAAATTGTCTAGTTTATGGCAAGCTTAAGTAAATTTGACAGAAATTTTCCTGAGAATGAGAGATGCATTACTAAATGGGATTATACACAGGGAAAGCTTGTAGCAAAGCTGATCTGATTTATAAAGTGATATTTAAGTATTTCTTTAAAAGGACATGGATTAGATGTTTTCTGTTTGAATACTTAAGTATGGGATTTCACTACAAGTCATTATGCATTGGAGCTTCCTCTAAAAGCTGCTCAGAATACATCAGTGCAAGTTAATTATTATTATCCTATATTTATATAAAGCTGAAAAATTCCAAGGCACTTGTATGCATCGCTCATATCAGTCCTTGCCCCAGTGGAGCCTACATTCAAAAGTCCCTATGGCATTCTTACACGACAGTCCATTTTATCTGCAGGAAATGCACACAGAGCATTCAAACTCCTAACAGATGGTGCCTAGAGCCAAGAACCCAAGTGCAGCAATGCTAGAGCCAAGAACCCAAGTGCAGCAATGCTAGAGCCAAGAAACCAAGTGCAGCAATGCTAGAGCCAAGAACCCAAGTGCAGCAATGCTAGAGCCAAGAACCCAAGTGCAGCAATGCTATCCATTGTTCCACTGTGTTTCTTATATTGTGGAGGAGTCAGTATTGCATCTATTTGGAAAATGACTCTAGAACAGGTGCATTTATTGTTACTCTTTAGACATATTACAGTGTTTAACAATATTGCTAATATGGTCACAGGCAAACATGTATACGAATTGCCTTGGCAGGTCACGGGATATTTGCAGTCAGTGGATACAAAAAGAGTGATATATTTCCATAGCTGAAATAAGCAGAGATTATAACAACAGTAATTATGACCATTTACCAAATAAAGTCCAAGATGTTATGTATGTAGTTTAATAATAAGAAATACCCAGCAACAGATAGAACATAAAAAAAGATAGCATACTGAAATATTAGGTATTAAGGGTCGTCACTAAGAAGTTCCTTGATCATAAAAAGGCACATTGCTTAAAGTCAGGGAACTAGTTTCTAGTGTAAAAAGTGTATGAGAAGAGGGAATGGAAGAGCTAGGATAAGTGGTGCCAAAGGAATCCCTGTGCCATACAGTGGTGCAATAGCGCATGATAAATCATTGTTAACAAATGATACATTTTTAAAATGGGAATGGGATGATATTGAGTAGAAACTACATCGAAAGGTTATTGGGTACAAAAAAATAACTTTCCCCAAAAGTAATTTATCATATATAAATCAATGTACAGCCGCTGTATTTTTGTTTGCGAGCACACAAGTGCTTAGCTTAGCTTAAGTTGCCTCTGAACATTGCCTACAGGGTACAATATGGGAAAAAGTTTGTTTGATGAGTGCTTCAATAAGAATTGTTCTTACATAAACTAATTTTATTTTAAATGGACCATAGTTGTTGATATAAAGTATTTTAAGAAGACCATTTTAAATAAAATTCTATTTTTATAGAATTCTATTAGTATAAACATGCTGTATGTCGGAAATCCCTTATGGCTTTATAACGGGAGGTTAAGGCTACCCTTTTATTTCAGTCTTGCAGTAATTCTGTAATATTTCTATTGCGGTGGTTCCCAAACTGCCTGCCTGTGAGGGCTGAGAGCAGTGACAGTGGTTGCTCAGCCTGATGACCTATTAGGGTGAGAACTGGTGAGAATCTCCTCTCTTAGATATACCTAAAAGCATAATTTGAAGGTCAGTTAGAGTGAAATTTGGGATAAATATATATTTTATGTCCTGGATATATTGTGATTTAATGGTAATGTAGGTATGTATGTATAACTTTATTTATAAAGCACCACAAGGGTACGCAGTGCTGTACAATCTTACAAAAAACAAAATTACACACAGGGAGGACAAGTGTTATAATAAATAAATACAATATATATATATGCACAGGGAATAAGTGCCATGTGGAATGAGACACAGTAGGAAGGAGGTCCCTGCCCCGTAGAGCTTACAGTTTAAGTGGTTTGGTAACATACAGGCACAAATTGGAAGGTAAGAGTGCACTAGGTATGGGCATTTGCCCTTAAGCGCAGGACTGGGCAAAATAATGTAGCTCTGTCTTCACCCTAAGGGGGGTTCTGGACAAAGGTTGGACCTTCAAGTGGGGTTTGAACTCAAAAATGGTTGACAACTGCTGTTCTAGAGGCATATTAAGATGCAATCCCTGTAGTAGCTGTGAAAGGAGTTCATCACTGGGCTAATAAATCTACTCTCAGATTAATTTAGAAGTGTCTGTGGGAGTTTTAAGGAATATTATCTTTGATACATGGTGTGCCTAGTCAGAAATATAACCTCATAATCTTCAGATAGGGTTTTAGCATGTAAGGTAATATTGCCCCCAAAGCATATCACTTGATGGATAGTTGGACTGACCTGCTAGATCACCAAAGGATCTCTCAGTGAGCCCAGGCCATAAAGCTCCCACAGATTAGAACCTGTCCCACTATCTTTTATTACATGTAATTGTTGTGAAAGCAGCTCCTGTATTTCATCTTCCTTGGTATTTACTTGGTATGTCCTATCTGTGATACTGGTGCCAAAAGGATTCTTGGAGCAGTTAATGCAATGAGCTAATATTGTTTTTTTAGTGATTTAAAGTTGTTGATATTATATTACATAGTTTATTATATAATTTGTTTATTTTTTTACATTATCTTTTTTATTATTTTAGAGTTATCGTTAAATGTATTTACATTCAAATGTATTTTTTGCTGTATCCCATATCTCTTGCCCCTAATCACCATACGCTGTGCTGTCATCTTACAGACAGTATCAGGAACAGACTGAACCACTGCTCAGCATAATCATTGCTCTTTTTAATAAGCCTTTAAATGGTGTACAGATGGCTATGGCTTTAAAGGTATTAATCTCTGTGAGAGGAGAATGAACCCTTGTAATAATTAATATAGAAATGATTTTAAAATAACATTCAATTACAAAACTGCTATCTTTTGGAGGTCCTTAATCAGGGTCAGATGAGTTCATGAAAATATATGACCTGTGATACTTGCAGCGCTGTAAGTACAAGTAGAAGCAGGAGAGGCCACACACCATTACCAACCAAAAATAGGTGGAGATATGCTTGACTGTCATATCAAATAACAGATGGCATAAACAATAAACAGCAATAAACAAAAAATTGCCCAATAAAAAAACATTGCCATGCCTGGAACAGCACATTCCAAAAGTACAAAAGAATAGAATAGAGAATACACAGAAATCAATCATCACAGTGGCAAAGAAATGTGTGTATAATAGCAAGGCTCTTGATTTTAATGTTAAATATCAAATACAGTTTCTAATATGCACGACATTCAGAATTTACCCTACAAGAAATTGCAGTCATTATAGCAATTCAGAACATAACCAAAACTTCATTTGATGTTGCTTCAATAAAGGTTTTTGTTTTTAACTAATTTTTCATGCTTCTATGTACCCCCCTCTGATATTTGCCAGAATTCACAGGCTTTGCTTGGTGTTAATATTATCAAAAGGCAAAACCCATAAAAACATACGAAGGTTGGTATTTTTTTTCAGAAAAGGTGGCAACCCTACCTATGTTCGAAGGTGTTGCTTCTGAATGTAGGGGTAGTCATTTTAATATAACGACTTTGTTTTGTATTACATAGTTTATAAAAGAAGCCTCAACATAAATACCCAAAAAATTAAAAAAAAAAAGAATAAAGGTTGCAAAAACACCAAATACCACATAGGAAACTTTTAAGGCTATTATTTGTGTTGTTAGATATTATCAATATGGGTTTCTGCTCCCCTAGTTGAGAATATATAGCACCTGCAATACGTGTCAATGTATGTTGTAATTGGGCAGTAGCATTTTAATTTAGATTTAAAAAAGAACTTGTTAACCCCTGTATCAGTTCCAGGCCAGTACAGTGAGCTGACAGTTATGGGACAGAAGGGCATTTTGGAAAGCGCTGAAAAGCGTAATGAAAATGCAGAGGGACTGTGGAGTTAAGCGGCATGCAAATTCCCTCTACACACAAAAGGGTTAACTTATCCAATCCCTCCCCGCACATAGCAGCCTATAGGGGTCCCCTGTGCTTTCTCATCCACCCCTCCTCCTCTGGGAGATGCCTGGCATCTCCCGGGCAGCACTCCCTGGCAGCACTCCCTCTTCTATGCTGACCGGAGCTGCATCTCTCTCCCTCCCACCCTGTTCTGGATTCACCTTGGCAATACCTGTAAACATAAAAAAAATTGTATAGGCCATTTTTTTTTATGTTTGTTGTAAAAAGTTGTCACAGCAAATGGCGAGTGCTTGGTCATTTAATTTCTGCTGTTATTTGATGTCTGTTACATGCGCACTGCATTTGCAGTGGCCGGAATTCGGTTATGAAACAGCTATAAGATGTTTTGGTACATGTGAAAACAGATGGCAAGGACAAATGATGAGGTATTTTTCTAATAAAGCTGTGGCTGACCTGCACCTCAAATATCTGTGTCTTTGTGTTCTTTCTAGAAGCTTGGATTTAAGTTCTATGAAGGGAGGGAATAAGTCTCCACAGTCTTACAGAGGCATGGAAGGTGCCATGGACGTTGTCAAAGTACTGCTTAAAGAGATACTGACACTAGAAATGAAACCTTTTTACATTTATCATAACACTGTATTTGCATGAGTTTTAGCATTTTGCCAAAAAAGTATTTGCCCGATGCTTTTACATTACCTATCTAATCCCTCATGTTCCCCTATGAGGGGACTGCCATATTTGTGCAGCAGTGGGCTGTTAGTATTAGAAGCTATAACTGACAGGCTGAGAAGGGACAGTCAGGTTAAGGAATTTCAAGTAACAATTACTTACAGAAGCAGACCTATCAGCAAAGAATGATCAACATGAACTATAGGTAACTTTTTTTGTAGATTCATATTTGAAAAGTTGTTTTTTCGTGTCAGTATCACTTTAAGGACACGCTGTTCCATTCCATGAAAAGCCCAATGCTGTGATCTAACAATACTGCACCCTATGCTATGATTAGCGAGGCCACCTGTACAGGGAATTAATTGCCAAAGTGCTGGCCTTGCAGGCATCCTAAGATCTCAGGCATACAGAGTAAAAGGAGCTTTTAAGCCTCTTTTCCCAAACATGGTTCTTTTTAGATTATGTAAAATGTCTATGTATGTGTTTTATTTTTTATGTAATTGCAAAAGTGCTAATAGGAACATTTTCTTTGTTCTGGTACAGGATTAATTATCTGGATTGCTTGGGACCTTAGGTTTTCCAGATAAGGGATCTTTCTGTAATTTGGATCACCATACCTTGTTTGATACAAAACATATAAACATTAAATAAACCCAATAGGATTGTTTCCCATTAATCTGGACTAGTTTTTTTAATTAGCGTAAAAGTAGACTCTATGGGATATGGCCTTCCCGTAACTCAGAGCTTTCTGGATAAGAGATCCCATACCATTTACTTTGATTTGTTCCTCTGTAAAACGTTTTACTTACACCTTTAGACATATACAGCAATGAGGTACTGGACTGACTCAATCCTAAACCAAAGAGCCCCACTACATATAAACATTTAGAGGGCGGCTCTTTATTTATCTGCACAGTTGTCCTTGTATGCTGTCAGCTAGTTTACCTTGAATATGAAGGAAGAAAAAAAACAAACAAAACACTACATTGTATAGTGAATGTCAACAGCATCCTTTTTGTTATAGCCAGGCACAAGCTTTTTTCCTTTTTAGTTGAAGAAGCATGGGCAAACGCTTTTATTATATTCAATGGAAATTAGAGAGGTGCCTTGCAAAGGGAACAGTAGCTGCTAGGTGGTGCTGTGATTCTAAAAAATCTTGTTTGCAAATGGCCTACTTGTGCACCATATATGATGTAGGAACCAGTTGTGTTTATGTTTATATTTGGAAAAAGTGACCTACATGCAGTGTCTTCCTTGCACCACTCCTTGTGTGTCTGTGCTTGATCTGTATAGCCACAAACCCAAAAGACAGCTGTGATATTACTGAAATGTTTTTAAAAGTTTTTTCCCCATATGTAATACATATACAACTTTGTCCAGGTGTAGTAACCCATAGCAACCAATGAAATGTTTATCTTTAAACAGGCGATGCTTTCTGCTGATTGGTTGCTATAGGTGGTTAAACTTTATATTCTACACAGCTTATCTAATATCACTGGTAACCTGTGCCTTTTGGCCCTATTCAGTAACTACCCCTATGGCTACACAGCAGCCTATTCATATGAAATATATTAATGTTTATGAAGTAAACAAACAATATTTATTAGTGTAGTATAATAATATTTAATGTCTACATGCATATAAAACAGTTTTTGGCAGTGCAAGGTCAACTCTTAGCAGAATCCAAGGCAACAACCGGCTCTCGATCACCTCCCCTCCCCACCCCAGTGAAATGACAAGGGGGGGGTGGAGACGGGATGATCACAGGAGTAGCATTAAATAGGGATGGGGATGTGGCCATCAGCTCCCATAGCCTGCAAACAGCTTCAGTTAAAGATAAGCAATAAAAAGTAATAATAAAGGTTAGAATTACAAAGAAAGTTACTGATTGCCAGTGTCAGCGAGCCCTGCCAGATTATTCACTTTCTTATTGCCCATTTTCTAAAAACTGAACTTCTATATAAAGCATAGGTCTGAATGGCTCTTTACTTTGTAGTGTTTGGAATACAAAAATGAATAATACATTTCCACCAGAGGGGTCCTTGGCATAATTATAAAGGAAGCAGAATTTGCACTCATGGGGTGCCCAGGGCACACACAACATTTGCCCCAGGTCTAGTAAGAAAAAATTAGCTGAAAAATAAATGCCTTCTGGTAATAGTTGCTATGGGTAACTAGAACTGCAGCTTTTATTATATTACAGGTGTGTGATTTATTATCAAGAAGGCTTGGGACCTGGATTTTTTCAGATAAGGGATCTTTCCATATATTGGATCACCATACCTTAAGTCTGCTAAAAAAAACATTTAAACAGTAACTGTTTGACACCAGTATGGATTCATGCAGCTTATCATCCAGTACAAGGTACTATTTTATTATTACATAGAAAAAGGAAATCATTTGAAAAGTTAGAATTATTTGCTTAAAATAGTGTTTATGGGAGATGGCCTTCCTGTAATTCAAAGATTTCTGGATATTCCGGATAAGGGATCCCATACCTGTACTGCCTTAAATTTAGGAATGGACAACTAACATTTTTTTTGTCCTTTTCACCTTTTAAACTTGGCTTGGTGCATCATATCTTCTGGCAGTGTATGTAAAAATCACAAGTTTTTATTTCCTTCCCCAAGAATGTATGTAACACTGTGTAAAAGTCTGTGGGTAATTGTATTAAGTCACTTTTGCTTTCAATAGGGTTACTGTTGGAATAATATGCTTCTTGTATGCCATTATCTCCAGTGAAGCTGGTAAAAATGTGTGCGACTTTTAGGGCTGTTTTTCATCACATGTTTATAAAAGCACATGTCCAAGATTTGTCTGTCACAAGACTAGAGAGTGCTGTTATGTAGTGAAATCATGGCATGTCCAACACTAATGCCAGTTACCGCTCAACCTTAAATAGAAAATGTCATTAAAGCAATGGTACCGGTCTCCCAGGCTTGTGCAAAAACATAACAGAAATAAATGCAGGATTGCATCTGAAATAACCCACTTACTGGCTTGAATTTAGTGGACGTGGCTTTTTTTAATCATGTACTACTGTATTGTATGTACAATACAATGCAATATGATACATATGTTGTTATATTTGTATCTGCCTATCAAAAGGCAAATATACCCTGTCCATAAGTAGGATAGATTTCCATTTATTAAAAGATAAACCTGGTTTAGACAAGCCATAAATCACATGCTCTTAATCTCGCTATCTCCCATTAACACACCTGTGTAAAATGTTGTAGGAAAATATTCGTAGCTAAACTGTATGAGCACAGAAATGCCATTAATTGCAGGGATGGTTTTTTCTTTTCTTCCCAGACTTAATGTCCAAAATAGGCCGCTTGGCACAAAAAAAGCTTCGTAGTGGGTAGTTAATTGCCAGTCATTACTTATCAAGTGTCTTGTTTGATTTAGGCTGAGTGTAAATATACCTACAGTAGGGATGTCTTTCTAATATTGCATCAAACCCATTTATCTCAGAAATGGGTTCTTAGTTCATCAGAACATAATCTCAATCAGGGTTGAATGCTTATGCAGGGATGGTGACCTTTGCATACTACAATGCTTTCCACAGTTTTGCTAAAGTTGCTGGTAGAGAATCTCTTACTCAGATCAGTGCATAACCTTACGTCATTATATGCATACACACAAGACTACCCAAAACCAGAGAGATTATGGGGCTAATTTACTAAAGCAAAATGTAAAAAATAAGAGTAATCAGAGCAATTTACCCACAATGCAACATTCCCTCCCACAATTCCAGCATAACTGCACTTGCTGCACCCAGGTGCAAGGATTTGACAACAGATAGCAAATTGCACACAAATACTGTAGATGCCAGTTATACTAACAAAGGAAAGAACATGGGCATATACTTAGACTTATTTATATGTTAAGGTGGCAATACACGTTAAGATATGCCCACCTAAGGTGGGTGATATAGGGCTAATTCAACTAAATTAAAACGGTGAATGGGCCGTCGCACCGCATCAACAAGCCGAAGCTGCTCCCGATCCAATGGGAAAAGCAAACCTGTTCGATCAAGATCTGGGCAATTTTAGGCCATATATCGGTTAGGTAGGCCTGTCAGGGGTGCTCACACACAGGCAAATAAGCTGCCAAATCGGTCTAAAGAACTCAAAACAGCAGCTGCAGTCCGCCAGTGTATGGCCACCTTTATTCAATTGCCAATAGCAAGCAGTACCTTAGTGTACTCTGCAGCTTGTGCATTTTTGCACTAAAGAAGCAACCAGCAAATTGATGTATAGTACTAATATAGATGAGGACAAGTAGGCACAAGTGCATTGTGTATCGCAGTGGGCACAAATATGCAACCATTTTAGCTTTTATTGCATTATATCTAACTACACTGATGGTCTGTTGTACCACAGGGCTAGGGCAAATTCCATTTCTGTAACCACCAACCACCACCACCTCCTTCATGTCCCTTCTGCCTCAAAGCAGTGTCTTGGTTTTGCAGAACACCCGGTGCATGTGCAAATCATTTACACAATGGAGATGCAAGGAGAAGTGCAGGAGTTTGTGGGACATTGAGGTTAAACAAATTGTGGTTTTAAAGCAAAAAAAATGAGAGGTAATAGCAAACATTACTTTACAAAATGTTTGCTTGAGTATCAGGGACTCATTTATTATAATAATACATTAAATATAACATTCATAAAAAACGCTGAACTACCGGTAATAATTCATGTGGAATTGCAACATGAAAGGAATTATATGATATGTTCTATGCTCCTGGGCTTGGAGTATTCCTAGTATTCATGGATATCACACAAAATCAAAAGATGAACGCATAATATGGGGTTTTTGTTTTCATCTGTTTATAATTAGAATGTGAGGGCCCATAAGTGTTTGCTACATTTTTACCTGGGCTCCCACATTTGGTTTATTTAAACCTTTTTGTGGCACAGTGACTAGAAAATCTCTAGTGTTAGGCATTTCTCTCCCGAAATGCTCCATGACACATAGTAGATTTGGAGAATAACAGGTGCTCTGCTCACTCAGGCTGAAGGAGCATCACCTGGGAAATATGAGTGGGACAAGTAAGTGGTGGAGTAGGCTTTACAACTGAGAGAGCCAGGGTGAAGAAGACAAAAAGCCAGCAAGTAGAATACTTTGGATTATTTTGATCTTATTATGGATGAGGCACAATACAAAAAGAAGGTTATCCTGACTTCCAATGGGCTGTCCTCTCTGGTATCACAAGAATAAGCTTTATTTTGTTTGTTGCATATACTGTATAAACCTGTAAAGAGACTAATAGCATGTGGTATTAGCAATGAAAAAATAAATTGGTGATAAAATATTGTTGCATTTCAAAATTAAAACAGAGTTGCTAGAAAAAAAACCCTCAAAATGTGTATGTAAACATATTAAAGTGCACTGGTGTAAGACAAATACAAATCTCTGATTGAAGGCGTTCAAATATAGAATAACTAGAAACAATTAGCTATTGAAATGTATCTGGGATCTCCACAAGTCTATGCTGAATATAAACCAAGGACCAAAAATAGACTAACTGCTCAGAGCACAGGCTGAACAGTCTTTATCTTCTGCCAAAAAATATCTTTATATATTATACATCAAGGTTTTTGCTGTTTCTGAGTATATAAATTGTGTGCCACTAATATGCTCTCATGCTGTGGGTCTCCAGACCTCAGAGCCCAATAATAGTTTGAGAGGATCAGACTGAAAAAAAGATATTTATTAGAATGCATGACGAATAAATGCACAAGACCGCTTAAAGTACTGGTGTAATTTCAGTCATACACCACTGGCTGACTGCATGTAGCCCAAAGGCCATATTAGTTGGGGGAAACAATAGTCTCAATGTCCTTGGCTGAAAGCCTTTACATCATAACCCTGATCTCATGCTTTTCACATGGCATGACACTCAGTCTGAAGCACTGCTTGTGTTAGGCAGCAGTTGAAGTGAAACTTCTGTTTAATGTTATATTCATCTACTATGCATGCCCCAACTACTATAAGGTCAACTATGGCAATTGAGTGGATCTCAACTTATAGATCGGAACCTAAAGATGGCTTGTTATGCTGTTTTGGTTGGATCAATACAGTTGATTTATTCTTATGACTGACAATGTTTATTCAATTTTGACATACTGTATTCAAACTAAAATTTGGGTTGAAAGGCAAAAGTGACTATATGGATTGAAGACAAAATGAAACTGTTAACCTAGGTTAAGATGTTCCTTATAAGTTTCTTTTAAGATCTCCACTGGTGGCACTTGAGTAAAGACCTGCAGATATTACTTTTGCCAGTCAGGGAAAGCGTTATAAATGGCTTTTAAAAGCAGGTTATTTAGGGGTACATATAATCCAACCACAAGCAGAGTTTTGATCCAATCATATAGTTTAGAGATTAGGATTTTTTCTGTTTAATTTTCTAAAAGTGAAAACAGCACTTTCTTGCCATAATGTGTATCAACAGCAACAAAAGAATCTTGTTCCTGTCTCCCTGACCACGATTGCACAGTGGAAGCCAGGACCAGATTTGCTTCCATTCCCCTTGCTCCTGCTGGGCAATGAGATCCAGAAACAGGATGTGATGTAGCTGAGGATGAAAGTCGCAACACTGCGGTGCTACCCTGCAGTTACATAGCTGGTACAGTACCTTAGGTGGTAAGAGTGATTTTGCACACATTTTGAAACTTAGGGGTATATTTATCATGCTGTGTAAAAAGTGGTGTAAAAGAAACCGGTGATATTGCTCATAGCATCAGATGATTTGCTTTGGTTTTCTAACTGTTGAAATCTAATTGCTGATTGGTCGCCCTGGGCAACATCACCTGTAATGCTTTACTCCACTTTTTACACAGCATGATAAATATACCCCTAGGTTTCATTAGAATCCCTAAGTTTTAGATTTAGAATCAAGAGCACAGATGTGATAGTTAAAGTACCTTATGCACCCCCTAACAGGCGCTGGCTTTGCTGACTTTGATGTTAACTCATAATCAAAAAAAAAAAGAAAAATGGTGTGAAAGCGTAAAATTCTGGTACCTTCCATCCAGTATAATATCGACACAAAAATACTGAATTCAGCTTGCAATCAAAAGTAGGAATATCTGCTTTACCTGCATTTAATCACAAGCAGACACTAGACAAAACCAATGTAGCAGCAGGCCACAGTAGGTTGTTTATGCAAGAACGTCATTCATAAAGGTTTCCTGCAGTCAGCATTTTTCTTAAAAAAGGAATAAAAAACCTCCCTGTAATTTGTAGCAAAGAACTGAGCATTCTATTGTACTTCATTAGGGACAAAGATTAATAAAAGCTGAGATTTGCATAATACAATATATTGATAATAATGAAAGAACTCTGAGATTACGCCTAGCTCCCAGGAACAATGAAACCTCTTTCAGCATTGTGTGTTCATTCCCTCACTGTTGGCCTAATGTAAGCAGCAAAGCGGTTCAGCTGTCGTTTGGGCTTGCATAACTTAGACCAAAGCATGGGTCTTAGCGCCTGTTTTTTGTTTTTTTAAAAGAGCTCCCCTGTGTTAACAAACAGCATGAATACAGAAACATTTAGATCTTCGTATGCCTTCTAATTTCCTGTTTAATGAGCAACTACTTCAGTACTTTAAATAGGTTCAGCATATAATCTTACCAACATACTGTATTATCTGCAGTTAAATTAAGGTCACTCTGAAAAGTAGAGTTTCATGGCTGTATCAGCACTATTAGTGGGTACAGCACCACCGGACCAGCTGTGCCGATTAGTGTACATCTTAATATTATTTTAATAATGTGTTTCTGGGTTCGGAGCCTTCGCAAGTACAAAAGCACAACAAAGTAATAAAGTTATGCCCCACACAAACAGAATCTTCACTAAAAATAAAGTTCATAGATGGTGGCATAAATACAAGTTACTAGGCCCTCATAACATTTTTTTGTGGCCCCTGGAATTCCAGGAAGAGTACCTGTTTTAAACATATATATTGAAATTGTACATAAGTCATGAAGATAAAGTTTTTATTTAAAAATGCAGTCCACCTTGCAGAACTCCAGCTGTTGTATAGCTAAACTAGCTTTACCCTTCCTACAAATATTTTCTATATTTGAAATGCTGGAAGTTGTAGTTCACCAGCAGATCTAAGATAACGGGTTAAAAATTTCAACAAGGCATTCTAAACATATTTATCTGATATTATACATTGTACAAATAGTAAATCTGTAACTTGCCCAAAGATATGGTAATAACACAGGGTCCCTCTGTGGCTAGAGTCCCAGGATACATGCCATCTTTGGCCTGTACTAAAAGCCTCTCTCCCAGCAAGTACTGTTGGGAACTTGTCAGTGAGAGCCACTGCGAAGGCCACAGCACATCCGAGGGCAAATAGTTTTTGTTTGGAGTCACAGAACCATTGTGCTAAGTCATCTCACTAAACAAACTCACAGAGAACTCAACCATCCCATGGCGAGTGCTCAGTCACCCACAAAGGCACCTTTTGTATGGGTATATTAGCTCTGTCTGTCTTTCCTTTATTATCCATCTGTGTTATTTCTGTGAGCTTTGATTGTGCTCTTTGGCTGACTGTTGCCTGCAGATTAATGGTGCATAAACCCATTTTCCCACCATGTTCTAAAGTCAGACATAGCTGCCTGACGTGTGCCTTGTACAGTTAATAGATTCTACAGCAGGTACTGTATCTGCAAATGGTATTCCCTGTGCAACTGAACTACACATACCAGAACCCCCTAACAGCCAAAGGCTGTCCATCCTGCCCAAGGTTGTCCATCAATGCACAGTAGAGTGGTTAGCTAGCTAAATGCCTGGCTTAAAGCACTGGCTTATTAATATGACCTACAGATAAATACTTCTAATTTTCTTCTATTTTATTATTGTATGTACAATATATGCAGGCCATAAATGTACTTTATGCTGTATGGAGTCATAGCCCTCAAATGTCAACAGTAACAAGACTGTTTTAAAGGGTAACCAAAGCACAAAAAGCATTCAGCTAGAACTGAAGTCATTGCATATTTGACAACTTTTGGAAATACATGCTAGGGTGATTTTACCGCTGGGTCTTTGTGACTTTAAAAAACTGCACTAAAAAGAAGAGATAGCAGCCATCCTATATGGCATGCTTTATTGCTGTGGTTTTAACAATGCAAAAGATTTTACCCACCTCTCTACAATAGATAGATAGATAGATGATAGATAGATAGATGATAGATAGATAGATAGATGATAGCTAGATAGATAGATAGATAGATAGATAGATAGATAGATAGATAGACATAGGCCGAAACACAGACTGGCTATTACCATTCTGCATAAACACTTGAAATAAGCATCTTTTATCTTCCCCTAAGTATTTACTAAGAGGCAAGCAAGTATGGCTGGTGTTTCAAGCAGATAGTGCATCGAGTGTACAATATGTTCTAGAGTTCTGAATACACTATTTTATTGACCTGTCAAAACTCAGTGACAAAGAAGCTGCTCCATATCCTTCTAGTTTTGTTCAGCCATTGCCCTTGTAACAGTGCCCATAAACTCATTGGGAATGAGTAGCACTTCTGAAACGCTGGGGACAAAAGTTTGATTCTATCTGGGGCACTATCTGCAAGGAGTTCGTAAGTTCTCCCCGTGTCTGTGTGGGTTTCCTCAAACACTCACAGACTCAAGACATACTGGCAGGTTAACTGGCTCCTGACCTTCTTGTGTGCGAATGTGATAGGAAAGCATCCTACAGTATGGCTTTGTTTTTGCTACATAGCCTTTTTTATGGCTAATTCATGATGAGTTCCTTGTGCTTTCCTTGTGTTCTGTTTTTAAACAATCTTTAAGTTAGAAAGTCATTCCTATTGCTACATGCTTTTGTGAGGGTAACCTATGGCTTTCATTTCACTGGCATATGCTAAGAATCTGCTCCTGCATAATTAACAAAGTGCAAAACACTATAGTATAGATATATAATATATGGCTTGCATGGTTTACAGGACCTTTTCAATGGTGTAAAAAAAGTATTTCTGTATGAGGCAGTGGCCTAAAAAACATATAAAATATAATGATAACCATTTACCTAGGGTGCAAGTGCTACAGATGTGCATCCATTGGTGCTCATACAATATGCATTTATGCCCCAAGGAAAGCTGCAGCACGGTGCCAGGATGCGATGGTGAGCCCTGTTCTTTAGGACGTGGCCCTATTGCAGCTTGCACCTTCTGTAGCTCTCTAGCTTGTGCTTTTGAATGACATGCAAGTTAGGGGACAGGTAGGGGGAGGAGAGGTTTCATCTACATAGCTCCCCACACCTGCCTCTCTTATATAGAGCGCTCACCCAAACAGCTCTCTGTTTCACAGCACAGGGGCCTGCAGCCATTCTGCAATAGCAATTGCAAAAAAAGGGAAAATGTATACACTGTGTCCTGTAACATAAATTACCCCTTTTGTACATGTGCTTGTGACACAGTTAAATGGTTTGCTTTTCTAAAAATTTAGAATGCTTTTCATTTACATTTGACAAAAAATGAAGAGATAAACATGATCACTCCTATTTTCTGTGTATTTATATTCAATAACAGAGAATAAGGGCAATCACAGGAAAAAATACAAGTGGTCATTTACAAGTGTAAGCAAAGTTTCACTACTGCAATTTTCCCCAGCAGTCAGTTGCACGTTAAACCTGATTCTTTAAATATCAAAATGTGCTCATTGTTGCTCTGTCCTTCCTGCCTTACATTCCAAATTGATCACTGCTGCACCTATTAACAGGCGCAGCTCCTAAATTATTGGGCACAGGCATCACTTGCACACTGAGCACCATAAATTACATTAGGAAAATATGGTATTTTCAGGTATAACTCTTATCTTTTCAGGTTAAAGTCACATGAATTTGAGGGTTAGAATACTGTTTGACTTATCACAAGAATTTGGCAAAGTCTGGATTCGGCTGAATCCAAAAACAAATATTGAATTTGCTGCATGCTCACTGTACTTCTGGGTAGATAGTTTTGTTACTAATTACTGGGCACTGGACTATATTTCAGCAGCAACACTGGGGTTGCATAAAATTGTTTGATCTGGCACCAAACACAATATTAATACTGGTATAAGCAAACCAAAATCAGTATTAAAATATGGAGTATAAAGTGGTGCTCAAAGGTGTAAAAACCCCTAAGTTTGCCCATTGTTTATTAGACTGGTTCTCGTGTGCAGCAGAGGGCTTTGGCCACATTAGTTCTGTCTGAAAAATTTCCTGTGCCATTTGATAAATATGTGAGACAAACTGGAATTCTGTATTCAGAAAGCTACAAACTATTGGAAGAAGATGATCTCCTTTAATCACCTTGTTAATAATGAACGTGCAATATTTTTGCCACTTAAGGACAATAGAATTTATGTAGCAAAAATAGAAATTATGGAAGCTTTTGCACTTTACGGAGAATGATTGTAGAAATATTTGGGCATTTTATGCATACGTCTCACTGGAGTTTCAGACTTTTTAAGGATTATCTGTAATTAATGCTGTGTGACCTCTTTTTCCATTAGAAAAAGAATGGGTAGTTTAATGAGGACCCCTGAAAAGGCTCATTATGCCCAATTGTCTCAATTATGCAAATGAAGTTGATTTTTTTAAAGCAGGGCAGTAGAGTTTCAGATTAGAGTTTTTGGAATTCCATCTGCAAAGCAGGCATTTTTCCAGTTCCTTCTCTGTAGTCACACAGAACTTTTAACAAATTGGAGATTTGGGTATTATCAAAGTAGATTTGTTGTGCCTTGTTCCACCATGGGATGAAAATACCCTCAGGGCAGGGAGACTGATCATGGGACTGCAAAAGGATTACCTTCAAAGGCAGTCATGAGATTGGCCTGAACAAAGAGACTGCTCACATGCTTATCATATGAGATTCTCTTCTTAAAGTGCTGGCACCCCATCTCCTCAGGGAGTCTGACCACCTCCTGGCAGAGCACTGAGGAGGCAAGACAGCACTCTAGCTCTACTGCCTTCTCTGTCAAGCAACGGCGCAGGACATCTGAGGTAGGAACACACTGAGATGTACTTTTACTTGCATGTTTTTCAGTTAAAAGGGGTTATTCAATATCTGCCTCGGTTGATTTTGCTTGGCTTGAAAAAAGGATTAGAAAATCCTCTATTTTATTTTATTAAATAAGTTGTTTATTATCTGTAGGGTGCCATCTACCATTTGGACTAACTTTTTTTCTCTATGCCATTATTTTTTAATCTTCCATCTATTATACACAATTGCTTTACAAATGCTCTAAATACCTTTTGTATTTTAGTAGATTAAATAGTAAATGACAAAACAAGCTGCCATTTGAGCTGTGATTGATAAGATAACACAAATGCTAGAATTTTGTTACCTCATCAAATAGGGTCCAAAAAAATAACAGAAGTAGAAAACATTTTATGCAGTGAACTTAACACAGATGTTATTCACATACTTCATGCTTCACACACAGCATTGCCTTAAAACTGAAACTGAGAGATTTGAACCTTCAGTTAAAGAGTTGTGAGCAGACCTGCAAATGACTCCTTTATGTCCCTGTGGTTGACTGTGCATCAAGAACTGCTAGTTTATTAGCACAAATAGAGCCTTATATTAAGAGTTGTAAATCAAAATTTGCAGTCAGCTGTTACAGTCTTGTTTGATGCCATCAGAGCAAGGTATTTGTATATGGCTTTAAGGAGTAGGAGAGCGACCAGACAGAAGAACCAGAGAAGAAAGGGTGAGGCTCAGAAGTCATGCCCCAATATCTCACAGTAATCTATGAGATCAAAGCCTCTTAATTTTAAGGCTGTTATCATTTATTGCATGTGTATATATGCATTGGGGTTGATTTAATAAGGTTGAACTTGATGGAATATTGCCTTTTATCAAACCCAATTAACTGTAACTGTAATTTTAAAATAGTGGTTCTTGATTCAGGGACTTATAGGTGTCATTTGCATGTGTCTGCCTGAGAGTCATTTATCAGTACTTATGGCAGTTTCTTTTTAGAGAAAGGCTTTCAAAATATTCAATGTACTGTGGCTTTTTGGCTTCTTTTCAACCATCACACCCTTACCACACCATCTGCAGAATTGGCACCACAACCACTGTAATTGTAAGCAGGTTTCCAACCATTTTGGTCCTTTAAACAAAGTACCTACTTTCTGTATTGCATTTGCTTATAAAAGTGATATAAATAAGCTATGAAGAATAATTCCTGTATAGTTCATAGCTTTCATTTATGTATTATAATTGTACTCATTTGTAGTTCAGACTAGTGTGCCATGTTTTCCAGATTGCTAGTGAATTTAGTATTAGAACACGAATAACACTTTAATGCGCCGAGATGTGTTTTTAATGCTGATTTCACATACAGATTAACAAAAACATATATTTAAGGCTTTATGTTACCAGTGCTGTCTGTTGTACCAGGATGTTAATAAATGTAGTTGTAGGCCTCTGTGCCTAGTATGTTTATGTGCTTTGAGGGATCAACAAGGAATTAACAGGTTTACCAGTAGGATCAAATCACTAACAAATGTTCTATTTGTCTTGTAGTAAAAAGGTTCTCCTGGCCCTTGGCCTGAGCATTACAATTAATCTGTCATAATCCTTTCTGAATTCTTCAGTGTAACGGAAATGTTCTTTTTCTAAACTCATTAACTACATGGTATAAAGAATCAAATGTATGCAATCCTTTGGGATGTTTTACTGTGAGACAATGTACAAGGAAAATACAGACATACAGTTCCATGCAGTATGTGCCTGCCTCAGCATTTGCACAGGATGATAATCAAGCTTTGAGTAAGGAGATTAAAGAGACAAGGGCAGTGACACTTCAAAGGCTGTCTGAGCATGGTTTCTGAATTGTATTGCAGAGATGTCACATACCAGCCTTTTGCTGCTACTGGGGAATGGGTTAGTGCATAATGATGTGACTCTTTCTCTGTTTCATTGCAAATTTTACGTATAATAAAAACCAATAGACTTGAGAGGGGAGCTTTCAATGCTAAAATAATAAAGTTTCCAGGTATAACACAATTCCTTTGTAAAGGCATTTACATTCACCTACAAATAGGGCAGCTGTAAAACATCAGGATAATGGTAAAGTTTGTTGTGTTTCCAACAAGAAATATGGATGTTCCTGGAGCAAATATTTAGAAAAGATCCAGTTTTGATCCCATAGATGGTATTGTATTATTTTCCAGGTCTACCAAACAATAAAGGCACAATAATTTATAGAAAATATGTGGGGAATAAATACAATTTGTTGGTTGGTTGCTTTGGGTTACTAGACCTGGTACATATTGTGACTTTTACTTCATTACCCTGTAAGTCAGTTATTTGTTGCATTCATTTGATTATTGAAACCAAAGATTGTCCTGCCTGTTCTTTGGGGGGGGGTGACTAAACGTATGTGTGTAAATTAATATGAGGAATATTATGCAGAATGGGTTATAAAAGTTACACATTTATATGTTTTATTTATTTAAGGAGAGTCCAGTAACACCTCTGATCTTCAAATGATCCTGGCAGATTGTCTCTTGCACAACCCATTAAGCTCATTAAAATGCCTTAAATTGTGTCTCAAAGAAAAGTCTATTTGGAGAAGGGTTTTGAACTGTTTGTTTACTTTTTAATAAATATGCCCCCCCCCCACCTGAGACGTTCTGTATATAAAATTAAGCATATTTCTTGCATTTTTTAGGGTCAAAAGGCTTGGATAGAAAAGACATTTTCTAAGCGAGAATGCATTTATGTACTTGCCAACAGCAAAGACAGCAACAGGTGAGTACCGGAAAACTTATATGAATTAAAGCAACATCACTTTACAAAAAGTAAAATGTTTTTTTTAATCAATAAAAAACTCAGAGACAATAAATTGTAAATTCAAGCTGCTGTTTTAGCTCAAAATATGAGCTTTTCTGAAGCTTTGTTATCACATCCCTCTACCTTGACATCAATTTATCTCTACTAAATCATATTAGGAAAAAAAAACTGCTATCTGCAAGTAGCGTTATCGAAGCCATGTGGTGTGTGTGCTGAGCAGCCCTTTGTTCCTAATAGTCACATACTGTTATCTACGAGTGTGGGATATGATTTCTAATCTAGTCTCAGACTCCATCACCAACGCTCTCAAATAAGTAAAATTACCACACAAAATGTGTTTTAAAATGGCTGTCAGCTTGCATTACTATGTACTCCTGTCTTTTGTTTTTGTTTCTTTTTTTAAATACAAAGATAGACTTACCAAACATTCATGCAGGTTAATTTGATCCTTATGAAAATGACCCTATTGCATGTCGTACCCGTGATTACAGAAAGATTGTAAGCTCTGCAGTGGTGTCTTGGAAATTGGTTAGAAAACAGTTTATTTTCTTAAACAGAAGGGAACCCCATCCTTTCAGCATTAGCAGATGCCCCTATTGGTTAGCTCTGGTTAAGGTTAGGTCTGGCAATTCACAGGACCCCCCTTTGCAGCTTGTGGCCTCGCTGCTTCCTAACTTGTCTGATGATGCACAAGTTAAGGGGTCAGACATTTACATGCCTCCTCCCTTCCACCCCCCCTGAATGCAGTACTGCTGAATGCAGGCACTGGTTTAAACTTGGGGGTAGTTGCAGAAATGGAACACAGAGACCTGCAGCAATTTTACATTCAAGCATGACAAAGTGCATAAAGGACACCCTTTTGCACTTTTCACACTGCCTTCCATGTAGCAAATATCACTGTTCTGTTTGTCAGATTGATACGAAGTACATCCTGCCCATGCTCACTCACTTCCTCATTTAGCAATGCAGCAACAATTAAAAACTTGTGACATTTTATAACAGGAAATGAGAGTTCAGCCTGCTTCCCTTATGTTAGTATACCTTACCATGTAACCATGTTTACATAGTGAGTTATATCAGAAATATGCAATGTATAGAACTTCATCTATGTCCTAGCATTCTCAGCTAAAATAGTCCCTTTTTATCACCTCCCCTTCCATTTACTTACTATCCTATCCTTCATTTAGATGATGGGACAGGATCACATACAGTTGTGCTCTCCTGCATTAAAAGGACAGAAATCCAAGTTTAAAAAATAAAATTTCTGCTCTAACACTTACCATGGACACATTGTTGCCTTAGTTTCTAGCCTTCTTTAAATATGCTATTGAAATTTACAAATATATAAATCGAACTACAGACTATCCGCTGCATTGGATATTTGAAAGTTGTAGTTCAGAAAGAGCTTATGGAATCCCAATTTCAGATAACTAATAATATGCCATTTATATATTTATTGTATATTTTCTGATCTTTGTGAGGCTAAAGCTTCTGTCCTGCTATTAACTTGACAGTGATGTAAAATAAGAATAGACTAGCATAAATATGATTTGTTGACTTTATACACTATATCCCTGTGCTGAGATCTGACCATGATTCATCTCTAGGTGTTGCTGTGGCCAGCTACTTACTCAACACATCCCAGTTCCTCAAAATGCTACGGGTAACAAGAATGGAGAAGAGTGCAAGCAGCTGGAAGCAGTGCCTGAAAAATGGTCAATCAGTAAACACACTCAGCTTAGCCCTACAGATGCTTTTGGAATTCTGGAGTTCCAGGGGGGCGGGCACTCCAACAAGGCCATGGTAAGATCAAGATGAAGTGCCCTTTTTTACTGTAACTATCACACTTTGTGCTCTTTGTTCTAAAGAAACTTGTCCTAGTGTGCACATCTGTGCACTCACATATGTAGGACTAGAATTCAGCTCTAAAGTTAAAGGAAGGAGAGATTGCTTGGATTTGGTCACTGTTTGTAGCCAGCAGCATCACTTACAGTAAATTAAACATCATTGTAATAGCATATTATTCATATCCAATGATTATTATATTTTAAATAAAAAAACACTTTAAACGAATTGTATTTTAGCTTTAAATAAGGATCTGATTTTTTAATCTATGAATATAATGTAATAGGGGGTTAACTGGTTTCAGCAAGGGAGCAAAGCAAATAAGACCTAGTAACTGTCCTTAGTCTTTAACTTCAGTTATTAGTGATTTTGAGAAATAGATGACTTTTCCTATAAAATAAATCCAAAGCCTCAAACTCTGGACATAATAACATAAGCATATAAGTCCTGTGCCCTTTTATAGGGTGTAATGTGTCCTTGCTATTCCTTACTAAATTACAAATGAGTGCTCCCTATCTGTACCACAGTTAGAAAGGGTGTACCCCACACAGAAACACAACATTCACTGCCCTTCAGTTACCCAGGGTTTCCCAGAGCTTTTATGTGATGGAAACTACTGATTTTTCTGTAAAGGGGTTGTTCTCCTTTAAGTTAACTTTAGTATGTTGTAGAAAGGCCAATTTTTCAATTGGTCTTCATTATTTATTCATAGTTTTTTAATTATTTGCCTTTTTCTTCACTTTCTTTTGGTCACTGACCCCAGCAGCCAAAAAACAATTGCTCTGTGAGGCCACAGATTTATTCTAAAGCCATCTTTCCATTCAGGCCCTCTCCTATTCATATTCCAGTCTCTTATTCAAACCACTCCCTGGTTGCTAGGGTAATTGGTACCAGATAGCTGCTGAAACTTCAAACTGGAGAGCTGCAGAGAAAAAGTAAAATAACTAAAAAAAGTACATATAATGAAAAAATGAAGACCAATTGCAGATTGTCTTAGAATAGAACTTTCTACATCATAAATATATGAATATTAAAGTTAACGCAAAGGTGAACAACCCCTTTAAGGAACATCTGGAAAGCAGAAAGTATTGCTTTGCTTTGTAAATTTAAAGGGTTCCTTCTGGGCAAGTAGATAACCGCCATATCACACCTCTGAAACTCTGTGCTGCCTCATTCTGCAGTCAGAATTACACCACTACAATTGCTCTTGCAGTTATATATATATATATGTTTAACCTACAAGATAGCCCTAACTTATACTATAAATACTAAGGATATAATATACACGAACCATAAATATCCTGTAAATGATATCCTTATAAATATTATACCCCCTTGCCCTTTTTGTAAAGTATGTGGATATTGGACGTTACACAGGAGTTTAATAACCTGTATAAAAGCACTTAGACTCTGGCATCATGCTTTTATATAGTCATGGAACATCTATGGGACTTATATTTATTATACTTATATTTTACAATAGGTGGTGCATTATTCCCTATATATTTCACATTCAATGTAATTTAAATACAATATGAAGAACAGGAAATTATATACAGATAGAGGGTTACTGTTTTCTCATAAAACTAGAGGCCACCCCTTTAGATCAGAGGAACTGAACTTTCACTTCAGGGCAGTGAGGTTGTGGAATGCCCTTCCTTGTGATGGCAGATTCTGTTAATGTGATTAGGATAATATTCAAGGATGCTGGGATACTTAAATCTACTATCGATGTTGGTATATATAGTTTGTGCACAGTATGTGAGTGTATAGATAGGTCAGGATAGGTTTATGTGTGTGCTGGGTTCACTTGGAGGGGTTGAACTTGATGGACTTTGGTCTTTTTTCAACCCAACTTTACTATGAAAATATGTAACTATACACTGTACATTACTGTCTGTTAATGTGATGACATGCTGAATACATTTACGATTAGGATTCTGTAATAACTACACATCATATATTTACACTTAAAGTATATCCATGCCTTGTACACAATCCTAGCGTAATAAACTGATGTTTTTAATAATATAAATGGATGGAGAAAAAGTGTATGAAGGCAGTGTCTATGGCTGATAAGGCATATCCCATTTCAGAAGATGCACATTCAGCTGGAGCGAAGACCATCTGTACAATGTGTTATGTTTATGGAACTTTACTTATCTGCATCTACTCAATCCCTGCTAAAGGCAATATCACCGCTAGAGAAAGCGTCTCCAGGAAATTTGAAACAGAAATACATCAATTAAGTGCTATTTGTGTGAAAGATATGGCCTCATTCTAGCTGACTCCCAAAGAATTTACTGAGCTTTTTAGAAGTAAACATTCCATATGCAGCAATTATAATTGTTCGGTGCTCTTAATAAATGTCAGTAACGGGCCAATGAATGAAAACACAATTCTAAGCAACTTTCAGATATACAAAAATTTTCAATGGCATTAAAGTTATTTCGAAATGTGATTGCTATTGAAAGCAGTATCTGTCTTAAATGATTGTGCTGGGGTATACTGGTGTGCCAACTCACCCCCATACTAAGAACAGTAAAAACTGATGAATTGTGCTTACTGTTATAGGGCAGTCTCAATGTGCCAGTAGTTAAACTAACCCTTTGGTAAAACAGAAACAAATGATTGTATTTAAAGATGATTGAGTTTATTTATCTTAATACGGAGATTATTTTCTTTTTCTGTAATGGCCATTGGTTATATTGTATAAGAAAATTTAAAATAATTATTTAACTTTTTATTACTTGAATTGGCTTGTATTGACATTATTGCATTTTCTGTTTTCAGTATATTCGCGTGTCCTATGATTCAAAGCCTGACTCTTTGCTTCACCTCATGGTAAAAGAATGGCAACTGGAACTTCCAAAGCTTCTAATTTCAGTGCACGGGGGGCTTCAAAATTTTGAAATGCAGCCCAAGTTGAAGCAAGTATTTGGGAAAGGCCTAATCAAAGCTGCCATGACTACTGGGGCCTGGATATTCACTGGAGGAGTAAGTACAGGTAAGAAGCCAATGCAATCTATATGTTTTATGAGTATCAAGGTAGCATTCCCAAGCATTAGACTTTTGTTACTTATACATATTGCCTTTCCTAGGGGCTACCTGTTCAATTCCACATACTAAAGAATACTTTTTAAAATTGTATTCCTTTTCCATTGTCAGCCCTAATACACCCACTTTTATTCCCATTAGTACTCATCTATAGGCCACACCACTATAGGTTTTACCCCAACTGCATTTCTAACTTGAAAGTGCCAATTCAGTTTAAAATTAAAAGGATGTAGAATACAGTAAAACATTTTTCCTAAAAACCAAACCTGAAATATATTATTATTTCATTACCTTAGGTTAATATGTGGAATACTAGTCTAACTGTCAACTGGAAATAGACAATTTATGAACTTTATTAGGCAATTTTTTGGAGGGGGCATGCACAGACTAGTCACTAGATGACACTTTTTTAGTTGAACATTATACACCCACAACATTAACAGGGCTCTCCAGCTACAATACAATTAACATAAGGGGAGAGGGAAAGAAAATATTTAGTGAGGGTAAGATTACTATGAGGGAAAAGGCCATTATAACAGAACATGCAAATAAAGGCAGTATTAACAAATGACAAACAGGAAGGGAGAAGATAGTGGGGTAGTATTTAATACAAACCCATTTTACAGATAATAACAAAACATTTTACTTATTATTGTGCCTCTTATTTCTGCAGGAGTTATACGCCATGTTGGAGATGCCTTGAAAGACCATTCTTCCAAATCCAGGGGAAGAATATGTGCCATAGGAATTGCACCATGGGGGATTGTAGAAAACAAAGAGGACCTTATTGGAAAAGATGTAAGAATACAGTTGGGCAAAAACAATGTGACTAGGCTATATTATAAATCTGTTCTATGGGCACAACCCATGGTATATGAACTATATTCAAGGGTAATCATGGTCGCAGCAGTTAGCATGTCACCTGATTAATCTCAAGGTACTTCATGCTATTGCTGAATGTGGATGTGGGAGCGGATTTTAGAAAATTCATGAAAACTGTACATTGGGAAGACCACCATCTCAGTTAATATTACTGTTTGTTTTTTTGTGTGAACCCAGTAAAATATAGGTGCCTCATTGTATTTATGCTCATTTCTTACAGGTAACAAAACCTTACCAAACAATGTCAAACCCCCTTAGTAAACTTTCTGTGCTAAATAGTAGTCATACACATTTCATCCTAGCTGATAATGGAACATTAGGGAAGTATGGAGCAGAAGTGAAATTACGGCGCCAGTTAGAGAAACACATCTCTCTCCAAAAAATTAATACACGTAAGTAGGAACCTTGTTTTTGCAGATGGTTTATATTGAAGGGCTATAATTGCACTAATATATTTGAACAGGAGAACTTGTTTCCTAACATAGTCTTCATGTTTCTTATGATGCATATATTGTTGGGTTTAGGGCAAGCAGGAAGTAGTGGGTAGTAAAGACCCTGAAAACATGTAACACTATTGGAGATGCACAGGATTAGGGTGCAGTTCTATAACCACCTTATGGTTTATACTCAATGCAATAGAGGACTTCGACATTGTGACCCATGGGCTTCCCTTTGTCATCCTATGCCTGAGAATGCTGGAGAGGCAGGGACAGCAAAGGGATGCTCAGATGTTACCTCTTGCATCACATGCATGGTGAATGATGGAAGAATGATGGATTGCATAGGTATATTTATTCATTTATATATTATTTATAAGTTTATATTATTAATGCTTTATTTAATGTACCAGCAATAAAGAGGTGGTTATGATTTAGAAGCTTTGATTTTTTTTTTGCACATAATAGACTTTATTATGAATTGAAATTAATATGCATATCATATTATAAACAGAGCTTATATATGAAGTGCCAGTATAACTGGACAGATTTGTGTTTGTGCCATAGGTCTAGGCCAGGGTGTGCCTGTGGTTGCTCTCATCGTCGAAGGAGGTCCTAATGTCATCACAATAGTACTGGAATGTTTACGGGAAGAACCTCCTGTCCCTGTGGTGGTTTGCGACGGTAGTGGCCGAGCCTCAGATATAATGTCTTTTGCACATAAGTATTCTGAGGAAGGAGGGTAAAATTTTCTTTTATTTACTGGAATTCTCCATCTAATTATATTTTTTCTCAGGACTTTGCTAATGAATATTCTAGTAATGGATACCAGTTTTGAAAAGTATTCATACTCTGTTCCTTCTGGTGCTTATTTTTTTAGGATAATTAGCGAATCCCTCCGTGACCAGCTTCTGGTTACCATTCAGAAAACTTTTAACTACAGTCGCAACCAGGCTCACCAATTGTTAGTGGTTCTGATGGAGTGCATGAAGAAGAAGGAACTGGTGAGATAGTTTAGTCACTATGAACACATTCAATAGCACTTAATTTAGCATACCTGTAAAAATGTAACAATGAATGCATTTGCAGAGTCTATATATATATATATATATATATATATATATATATATACAGTATGTATATAATATAGAGACAAACAATTTTTAAAACTCCTATTGAGAAAATACAGGGGATGTTTTATATTTTAAAACTGTCCTTTAGAAGCACATATTCACATATATACTATTTATAAAACAATAATGCAAAATTAATTTATATCATATTTAATTACGTTAGGAGAAAAAGAGAACCAAATACTGTTTTTTGTTACTGATACAAGTAATGTACACATTTGCTGACTTGATGTGGTATGGCATTTTTTTACTCCAAACAATTGCAAATTCTTTTTTGATATATGAATTTCCCCTAGGAGATGGAACTTGATGGAACTTTTTTTATATTTTGACTTACTGTTTAAACACCCATTTTCCATCTCTAACATTAACTCAGGGCTGTGTTAGCTAGCTCTGCTGAAACAGAAACTGATGATACAATAGCATTTTTCTATGTACTGTGTAATATTTTAATAAACATGTTTTCTTCCCATTATGACTCCTTACATGAATCTTATCTCAGAGCCACATCTAAAGTTCATCCCAAGCATATCACCCTGTAACTATACACAGGGCCGCCATCAGGGGGGCACAGGGGGTACAGTTGTCCCGGGCCCGGATGTTTTTAACTTTAAAGGGGGCCCGGCCGCACTAGAGTTTTCCTAGCTCGAGCCCCCTTTAATCAATTCCGGGCCCTCTCACTGCTGATGTCCTTTGCTACGTCCTGGTGTTCCCCGGTACATCAGCGCTTATATAAGGTTGCGCCCCATGCGTAGTGACGTCACTTGTTGTGAGGGGCCCCGTGATTTCTAATGGTGGCCCTGACTATACATATGCCTGCAGTGAGAATATGAATGAAACTATACGTTTTAGTATGCAACAGGATGCCATCAATATATTAGGAAGCAATTAATGGAGAAAAGAATTGTTTGTTTTTATGTGTGTGTGTGTGAATGTGTGTAGATTCTTTTCTAAATACAAATTTGTTTTGTTTATTTATACAACACAATTGGTAATTCTGTAAATTACAGTAAATTAATGTATTTAAATGAGAAAACCTGCTGGCCTATATGAGCCCACATTATTCCATCAGATATGTACATGTAAAATTCCTGATTTTACTGCTACTTATCATTAATTCAGGACACTTTATAATATTGCAGTACTTTTTATTAAATGTATGCAGTTAAACAATTTGTCTGCCACATTAGTAATATATATAGATTTACTTCTTACGCACTTTATGCACTAATGTGGCTCCATTGCACACACAATTCAGTTTTTAAGCATGACTAAATAGCTCAGATATTACCTAAGTACAAAAACATAAGACTTCACTGATAAATCAGAATTTAAAGTATTTTATTTAGAATAAGGCAAGAGAAAAACTTTTCCCTGAAATCACATCATATTTGGATAGAAATTGAATACTGTACACATATAATGGATACATTGTATATGTTTCATTTTGGTTAAATAACTAATACCCAATTCTATGACATTAAATTGTATGCATTTATACTGTGGCATTGCTTGTGCTTATCTGACTAGTTAATTGACGCACCCACATTATGATATTATATTACTCTCAAAGACACAGCATTAAAGTAAGAGCTATTTTCCATAACTGAAGAGTTGAAAATAAAATTGTTTGTTTTCCTAATAAAGAACATTTATTGTGTCCATCACTTGTCACCAGTCATTGATTTTTCCTTCATGTGTGCCATAATCCATATACAGGTATGGGATCCCTTATCCAGAAACCTGTTATCCAGAAAGTTCCAAATTACGGAAAGGCCATCTCCCATAGACTCCATTATGAGCAAATAATTTTAATTTTATAAAATGATTTAATTTTTCTGTGTAATAATAAAACAATACCTTGTACTTGATCTCAACTAAGATAGAATTAATCCTTATTGGAGACAAAACAATTCTATTAGGTTTATTTAATGTTTAAAGTTAGGGAGAAAATTAAGGAAAGATCCCTTATCCGGAAAATCCCAGGCCCCAACCATTCTGGATAACAGATCCCATGCCTGTACTGCCTTTCCTAACAGACCTATGATCATAAAGATGTATAAAAAATTGTACAAGGATTTTGGTTAACGAGAATAACTGTATGGCAAGTGAAACACCTGTCGCTATCCCGTTAATATTCTTGGATGTCAACTAGATAAAGAGACCTGATAATCAGTTTACCAGCTTTCAAATAAGACATTGGGGACAAATTATACGATCTGTATTAAAAACATACACTGAGCATCTGCTAATGAAAGGGTGGATGTGGACAAGTTGCCTCTCCTAGCATGAGGATTGTCTGGTTTGAGGGTTGAACCAAATCATAAGTACCTGTACTGCGATACAGAACAGCTCATTTATGTTCACAAGTGCAATTTCAAATGCAATGGGCATGGCAAAAAGGTAACAATAGCTCTGTGTCAATGGGAAGAGCAGTGCCATATTCAGAATGAAATGCAGGAAGCACAGACCACAATGAAAGTGCATTGAGTGCATTTTGTACCTTTAAATTAATACCTTCATGGGAAAATGTGTTTTTTTTTTCAAAATGCATCAGTTAATAGAGCTTCTCCAGCAGAATCCTGCGTTGAAATCTGTTTTTTAAAAGCACACACATTTTTTTTTTATATTTCATCTTGAAACTTCACATGGGGCTAGACATATTCTTCATTTCCCAGGGTGCTAAAAGCATGTGACTGTGCTCTGATAAACTTCAGTCACACTTTACTGCTGAGCTGCAAGTTGGAGTGATTTCACCCGCTCCACTTTCAGCCCCCAGCAGCTGATCAACAGAACAATAGGAAAGTAGCAAGATTGCAGCTCCCAGACACCTCAACTGCATAGCACTCAATAGTAAAAAAGTCTGGCTTGGGACTCCTCCAGTTACATGGGAGTAGGAGAAACAATAGATTACCTGAAAGCAGTTCTAATGTGTAGCGCTGGCTCCTTCTAAAAGACTCAGGCACAATGCTGCCTACACACCAATATTACAATTAAATGGTAGAGTGAATTATTTGCTTTGTAAATAGTGTAATTTAGAAAAAAAAAGTACACTGTAAAAATCATGACAGAATCCCTTTAATGAAAATGGTTTTAGGCACAATTCCTTGTGGAGAAAAAGTTGCCCACTGCTCTTGAGGTTATAAATGAGCCCTAGAGTGTATAACATAATGCCATACCCCACAAATCAAACAAAACTGCTCTAGAAGTTACATTTATTAGGAGAAAAAACTTTCCTAATACCAATAATACTAATAATTTCATCTAATCATGCTAGAAGATGGAAAGATTTATACAGCCAATTAAAACCCATGTCATTCCACAAACTAGACACACCTTCCTCTTATGGCAGAAATTAATACTTATACTAAATTAATACTTAATTGAACGTATAGCTATGCAATTCAAATAAATAATGATTTTGTATCCAGTGGAGCATAAATGTATTTGGGTGAGTTTACCCAAATACAGCTATATAAAACCTTACTTATACAGTAAATATATTGCATTTTCCAGTTAATGTTCCATACACAATGTGAAGGAGATGATGTTTCTACATCAGCTTTATATTGTGCTTAAATAATTCATGTCAGGTCATTTGTATACATGCAATTACAATTATCTGTCTGATTCTCAGCAAATTACTCTGAATGTTTTTATTCAAGTCCTTATGCAAGGCAGTTTCTGTTCATTAGTGGAAATAATAGAATATTAGAATAATAGAAAGTATTAATATACAATATATTAAACACAAATGAGCATAACACTGCTGTCTGATAAACTAATTCCTGATTCTATTAGCACCTGTAATGTGGACTCAGAGAGCAAAATGAAAGTGGAGCATGGGCAAAATGAACAGAACACAGAGGAACCAGAAAGTAAATTCAGAATGAGATGTATGCCTGTGAATGTATTTTCTAGTTCACACTGTTGTCTTTCTAGAAGGATTCAGCCATCCCACTGAAATTTCACTGTGAATACATATTGTCACACTTAGGGGCTGATTTACTAAGACACGATTTTGAATCCGAATTGGAAAATTCCGATTGGAAACGAACATTTTGCGACTTTTTCGGTAATTTTGCGATTTTTTCGGCGTCTTTACGATTTTTGCGAAAAAACGCGAGTTTTTCGGAGCCATTACGAAAGTTGCGCAAAGTCGCAATTTTTTCGTAGCGTTAACACTTGCGCGCAAAGTGGCGCCTTTTTCGTAGCGTTAAAACTTAAAAGGCGCGACGTTTCGTGCAAGTTTTAACGCTACGAAAAAATCGCGACTTTGCGCAACTTTCGTAATGGCTACGAAAAACTCATGTTTTTTCGCAAAAATCGTAAAGACGCCGAAAAAATCGCAAAAAATACGAAAAAATCGCAAAATTACCGATCATTACCAAAAAAACGCAATCGGACACATTCGGCCCGTTCGTGGGTTAGTAAATGTGCCCCTTAGTAAAATGCAGTAAGCCATGGCGTTTGTGAGCTACAAGGGATAACTATATAGGCAACAAAGGCCATGGACTGCTGCAATAATTCCAGTGTATAGGATACATAATTTCCAGCAGAAAATGCTACCTGCTGATTGGTTGCTGATGAGTTATTGCTCTTGGGCAAATTTATTGCCATTTATTGCATAACCCCAATAAAGTTTATGTGGAAGCAAATCTAATTCATATATATAACAAGAATCACAACAAAATAATGAAGGCAGTATGATTGATTGTTGATTATATTTATGTATCAAAGAATTATTGAGGATGAGCGTTAATTGCTCTATCAGTACTTCTATCTATATACTCCATTTTATCAGCCCCTTTTGATTTATTGTAAATTGCACACTTGCGGTTTTCTGTTAATAAAGACCCCAGCTTTTACTACCTTTAATAGATTTTTTTCCTTGAGGCTCTGTGTATTGGTAAAAAATGTCCTTGTAACTGCAAAGTTACAGTATAACACAACTCATAAAGTCATAGAAAGTTGTATGGGTTCACCACATGATTTTCAGTGTAACATTTGGTTGGTAGCCCTCAGCATGTAACAAGGTTACAAATGTATTATTTAACTCCAAAACAGATCACAGTGTTCCGTATGGGATCAGAGGGTCAGCAGGATATTGAAATGGCCATCCTAACAGCTCTTCTAAAAGGTAGGCAAGTTTGCCTATACATATTGGTCTGAACAGTCACTTTAGGCAGCAATAATCAAGGTTTAAAATAAAATATGAATTAATTCACCTTATTAAGAAAATAACATAAGCAAAGTTCCAGTTTTTTTAAATTTTCCATTTAGTACACAGTTGCACAAGTTGCAAGGCAGTTACATATCTTTTTTCAGTTGAATGTCATAATCCTTACCCCTTTATAGACCTGAACAGAGCAGCACCCTTTCTTGTTTTATAAACATGGTTTGCTCTTATGTCTGGAGCTTTCCAGGTATACCTTGATAGTGACAAGCAACACATCTATTGATTTATATAAATACTAACATGCAGTTATAGTTTGGTATTTATTTCTGAATATTAAAGGGAAAGCATAGTAACATATACTGCCCCTATCAGTATTCTCAAGCAAAGTACCATTTTCACAAACAGAAAGTTTATTTAACTAATGTATTTAGTTCATAGATCCTATGTTAAATTATCTGTTTAATTTAAGGAACAAATGCCTCTGCTCCAGACCAGTTAAGCTTGGCATTGGCCTGGAACCGTGTTGATATCGCACGCAGTCAGATTTTCGTGTTTGGACATCACTGGCCAGTAAGTTATGATAAGACAATCACTGAGCCCAGACTAATGATTGAGAACACCAAGGTCTTATTAGTTAGTGTTATCTAGATCTTGGCCTCAATTATGATCACTGGTTCAATGTGGCAAGATCATAAATGGGTGCCAAACGGAGTGCTCATTGATGTTTTTCATTAAGGTACTTGCTCCCTTAAACTTGCAGAAAATGCCAATACACTCCTTCAACCGGCTCTTAGGAATTACAAGCATCAATGTAACACTGGACCTACAGTCAGCCTGGACCTGCCAGTAATTCGTGTGTGCATCCACAATTATGCAAGAATTCTGCAAAAAAAAAACTGCATTATGGTTTAAAAACATGAATCCAAATTCTGAATTTGCAGATTGCCCTGAGTATGTTAGTATGTATGTAGCAGTGTTAACTGTGTCTGCAGCGGGAGGCCATTTTGTTAGATGCTCCATCAAAGTGAATTTTAAATATCCATTCTTTTTAAAGCCTTGTGCTAAAACCTTAGTAATTTATTTTGTGTTAAAGCCCTTAGGAAGCCTTACAGCAGCTGATGGGACCACACAAGATAAAGACAAGAAATCACCTGCTGCTCAACCTAAAGCAACACGAGGAAAGGGCAAAGGTAAAAAGAAAGGCAAGGGCAAAGAAGAGCCAGCAGAAGAAACTGATCCAAGGAAGATTGAGCTACTTAATTGGGTATATTATTGATTTAAATTATATTGTGTTATGCACTGCAGTATATTTTGATTCAGAATATCCCTCCCTCTGTGAGAAAGCTATACCTTCAAAATAAATACTTAACCAACATAACATTTATATCATAAGTAAACTATTAAAAAATCATACCAAATTGGCATATACATATCAGTCTATATTGCCTTTTTACATGTATTACCTTCAGCCAACATTTTGTGATAGTCTGTGTGCTTCATCAGAGATCACCTGACAGGAAATAATGAAGCTCTAACTTCCCTTTAACTTCAATTTATTTCTCAAAATCAGCTTGTATCCAGTGGTCAATTCTGGACAGCTAATGCAATATAAATACTATTATAAACCGATTTTATATAATTCCCTCAAGCTAACCATTAATGTATGGATTTTTCAAGGTCAGTTCTTTAGAACAAGCCATGATGGATGCCCTAGTCCTTGATAGGGTAGATTTTGTAAAGCTTTTGATTGAAAATGGTGTCAGCATGCAGCGTTTTCTAACAATCCCTCGCCTAGAAGAACTTTACAACACAGTAAGTATGAACATTCTTTTTTTTCTGATAAGCTTTTTTAAAAGTCAAAACAAAAAAGAACTTTGCAATACTATATACTTTTAGAAAAATGCCTATTGCATCCCATGGCAATTTTAGAGACATATTTATCAGTTGGTGATAGAGATAAATACACTTCCAAAACTCTCATAGGATAGTGGGTGATTTTTTCTGCCCCTAGGTCTTGGTTAAATATGCCCCCTTGTGTAACCACACCAGGACAGATGGGGCAATCTATGTCCTATGACCTACAGGCTAATGACTAGCTCAATGGTACACCAAAGGCCAGATTTACTAATGTTCATATTTTTTCATATTTTTTTCACTTTCATGAGCATTTTACTAATTACTTGAAAACTAATTACTTGAAAAGTGTAAAAAACACAAAAAACTCTAATACAAAACTATGGCATCTAAAAGCCGTCGAGGTCATGCGGAAGTCAATGGGAGTTTTCCTAGGCAATTTGTAACAATTTCTGTTTAATTTGTGGTTTTAGAGGTTTTGTGTTTTTTTCCATTTGTAAGTGCATAAAACTACTTACGAAAAAGAGAAATTCGAGGTTTTGGTATTCTTATTTGTATTTGTTACACATTTTTATTCATTCACGCATTTTATATTCATATCTGTTAATAAACAGTAATTAAAAAATTGTGCATTTTTCATTTGTGAGGTTTTTCAAGGTAAAAAAATCCACGAAAATCCAATTGAATTTTGATAAATCTGCCTCCAAGTGTCTTTACAGTGTGTCACTGCTGTTAATGATATAATAGTGCTGTTTTATAGTGAGTACGAGAAAAACTCTCTTAAACTTTTGAAAACCTTATTAAATATTTATACTTTCTTGCAGGCATTCTTCATACAGTTTACACATGGAGGAATTACATTAACTCTTGTCCTTAAAATTTCAGTCAGATCAGTTACTACTGCTTTTACAGTCATTCACCTTTTCTAGCTAAAAGGTATCCAATATGTTGAGCCTCTCCAACTAAATCCTTCATTTACCTGATGTTAAGACTGAGACTCCATATCAAATCCCTAATGTGACTATTGGGGACATACAAGAACCTAGTAGCCCCAAGCCATTTCTTAATAAAACACACAGGGCTCTCAAGAGTAAACGTTTATATACAGCTTAATGTTATCAGGATCTTCTATGCTAACCACAATTTTTTATTTATTTTAGAGGTTGGGGCCCCCAAATACACTACATTATATTGTAAGAGATGTGAAAAAGGTAGGTTTTGCACACAGAAAGCACTCTGAACACATTTTAACAATGGGGTTGCAAAATATTTTATTTCAGCAATAACTAGAATGTTGGCAAAAAGATATGCTATAATTACTTTGCAAGTAAAGAAATATATCTAGCATCTATGTATTAAATATTTTGTTGGTGTTTTTATCTATGTCTATCAACATATCTTTCATCTCAGTTAAATCCGCTCTGCAGTTAACATTCAGATCACTTTATCTCATCACATATGTACATTATTCTCTGCATTAATCTTTGTCTGTTTCTCAGTTTTCATCGTAACATCTCCTCCTTGCTTTTTCATTGTTCATCTGTGATTCATTCTCATTCAGCGAATGACTAGAGGTTTCGGTTGGGTTAACATAGAGGTGAATGTCTGTTTTTTTAATTATTTCTTCTGGTATATATTATAATGCATGGCAAGAGAAATGCCTATCATGTGAGTTATGTGCACAGCATTAATTTAACACAAACAGCAGATATTATAATTGAGCCAATATAATAAACCATACAATATATTTAAAATTTGGGGTGCCATCGATTTAGGCCATGGGAAGACCATTATCATAATGTGGCTATAATGTTTTCTAAATTCTTTGTACAGTACATTCTTTGTACAGTAGAGTGCTGTTTAATATCGTGAATTGTATTCTGCATCCTGAAATTCCTTTATTTTTGCTAGGGTAATCTTCCGCCTGATTATCATGTCAGCTTGATTGATATTGGTCTTGTGCTTGAATACCTCATGGGTGGGGCTTACCGTTGTCACTATACAAGAAAAACCTTCCGAACCCTTTACAATAACTTATTTGGACCAAAGAGAGTAAGTACATTATGAATTTTGTGTATCAGTGCCATGTTTTCTCAAGGGCAGCTGAAAGGCACTTTTAGTTGAGCTGTATGAACCATCTAACCTTAATTAGTCATACTGAAATATTTCTAGTAAGCTCTAAGTTATGTCAGTTTCTAATTTATTTGTTTTATTACCTAATAGCCTCTTAAATAATAGACTATTGGTTGCTATGGGCAACACCACCGCTGATGTTTGTCTCCAACGTTAATAAATACACCCCCATAAGGCTTAAAACCAAGTACAGCATGTTTAAGTATGATCATATGAATGCCAGAACAGATATCTTCCCAGTGCCCTTCTTTTCACAGGATTTCAGGGCATTAAACAATAAATTAATATTACATATATTTCTCATAAATGCAGATAATTACATAGCATAAGTTGTCAGTGTGCTTAACATTTAAAGCACATAGAAAAGAAGTTTGCCCATGGTGAGAATAATTGGTACAGGAGTCATCAAAAGGAACAAACTGCTGATCACTTAAGCATATCTCATTCAACCAGTGAACATGCTAATATATGCAGTGTATGAAGCTGACATATGAAATATAGGTATATCTAGTGGGCCCATTCATTAAAGTATGAATTTCGTAGTGTATGTACGATAGGAAAAAATTTGTAGGAAAAATTGTGGTAGCGATCCTAAAGTTACGAAATTTTCGTATCTGAACGGTCGTAAATGGCGCAAAAACCTGTGACTTCACTACATCATTTTGGGAGCATTCCATAGGACTCAATGGCACTCTGCAGCTCCAACCTGGCCAAAAGATAGTCACGATAACAAAGCTTGAATGAATAACGAAACTTTCATTGTCGTTGCGCAAAATATGACTTTTTCGTGGAATAATCACGGAAAAGTCATACTTTTTTTAACGATATTATTGTTAACAGTACGAAAAGTTCTAAACTTTAGAAAAAATACGATTGTTTATTAATCATGGTCATTGTGCTTTAATGAATGAGCCCCCTAGTGTATGTCTACATTGAGATACAGTAATTCACAGATTCTTTTACCTGTACTAAATGTGGATTTTTAGTTTAATAGAAGGAATGTGCTGTATTGCTGTAACCAAATGTGCTTGTTTTTAAATTGCAGCCAAAAGCTCTTAAGCTTTTAGGAATGGAGGTAAGTAGTTTTATTCTATTTAATTTTATGGATATACACTAAGCCTATACCATGAGTCATGCTTTAGAAAATCACAAACAACATTTAAATGATAATTTTTATTTGTTGGTGTACTTTACATTTGGATTCTCATATAAAAGGGGCAGATTTTTGCATTAGCCCTTTCTAACCAAGCAGCATAGCATTTCTTAACCAATTTTAGCATAAACATCTGATATCTTATATATCAGGTTGCATAGCAATAGGTGGCTTTTATATACAGTACTCCAAATATACTTATATACAGGGATGGGACCTGTTATCCAGAATGTTCGGAACCTGGTGTTTTCTGGATAAGGGGCCTTTCCATGATTTGGATCTCCATACTTTAAGTTTACTAAAAAATAATTTAAACATTAAATAAACCCAATAGGATTGTTTTGCTCCCAATACGGATTCACTCTATATTAATTTGGATCAAGACCAATGTACTGTTTTATTATTACAGAGAAAAAAGTAAATTAATTTTAAAAAATTTAAAATGTCTATGGGAAAAGAGTCTATGGGAAATGGCCATCCAGTAAATTGGAGCTTTCTGGATAACAGGTTTCTGGATAATGTATCCTATAGCTATACCTATTAAACCAACTGGTCAGAGACATACCTGAAGTTATGGCAAAATGGTGTTGCCAATGAGTGTGGTCCTCACCTGGTATCTAATTACAGGGTTTGTATCTCTAAGAGGCTTTATTTGTACAAATCTCTTATTAAATTTACAATGTGCTATAAATTTGATCCAATCGATGTAGTGGATGGCACGACGGAACACACTAAACAGATATTTATTTACATACAAATGCACATTTGTATTGGTGTTTTAGTCATATATGAGAATACAGAGTATACTGTATGTGTGCAAGTGTACTGAACTGTGCAGTCACATCCAATATACATTACAGTCACTCAGATTAACTACTATGAAAATGAAGTCTGTAGTGTGAATGGGAGGTTATAACTGTTTTGCCAAAGAATTTTGACTTCATCACATGTAGGACAGATGTTGAAGCCTGTCATTGAGTTTGTCAATGTGCTGTATTGTGTTGTGGAAGATTATTAGTCATTCTCTTCTGTATTAGAATATCTGCCTATTCATGTATCAGTCTTAACTCCCTGTATTTCTCCCTAGGAACCTGCTTCACTCCCATCAATCCCTGCCCTTCACGTCATTCCTGTAGCTGAGACCTCCCTTTAACTCTTCCTGAACTGATTACATAGTTATAGCCCACCTATCATCTATATGTCCTGCAGTAATAAGAAGATATTGCCTTTCATTTAAGGTGATTGCTTCTCCACCTTGTTATTTCTCCCTGTCAACCATTTCTTTAATATTAGTATACAAATGTTTCCTCTAAAATTGCATATGTGTATTTACATACATTTCAAGTTGTAATATTAAAGACAACTGTGGTTATTGAACACTGGGTAGAAAAGGTAAGAGACAAAATACCAAGTGCTGCAGCAATTCAGTTTTCTTTGGATAAAAAGAGATGCAAATTGACGTGCAAAATATAATGTAGTATTATGACTTAAATTACACACGTCGCTGCCCCGAAGGTGTTGTTTTATTATAGTTAAAAGCTATTCCCTTGTTCTGAAGGGATGCTAAGGGTTTTGTTACAACAACAGGCTGCACCTGAGCAAAAAGGAAATTTATACAAATCATGGAAAAAGTATTGCATTTGCAATGAATGAGTTAACTCCAGATGTTTCTGCTAGGACGATGAGCCTCCTACTAAAGGGAAGAAAAAGAAGAAAAAAAAGGAAGAAGAAATTGACATGGATGTGGATGATCCTGAGGTTAGCCGGTTCAAGTACCCATTTCACGAGCTGATGGTGTGGGCTGTGCTCCTGAAAAGGCAAAAGATGGCTCTGTTTCTATGGCAACGAGGGGAGGAAACTATGGCTAAAGCACTTGTGGCATGCAAGCTATACAAATCAATGGCACATGAATCGTCAGAGAGTGAACTTGTAGATGACATCTCCCAGGATTTAGACAACAACTCAAAGTTAGTTTCAAGTCAATAAATATATTATGATGTAGCATTCAAACTCTAAGCTTATATCTTTTCATATCTCAACTGGGTTTTTAATTGTTTGCTTACCTTCATATATCTATTTGGGAATCTATTGTGTGTCACACAGGCGAGGCTATTTCTGACCGAAGTGTATTATCATTTGTGTGAGGCCCTACAAAAATAAAGATGGAGGAAACAGGGTGAAGGAGTGTGTATAATGGGTTAGCAGGGGACCCAGAAATTTATTACCCACACTTCTATTCGTTTTTGATAATTTAAATGAATGGTTGACAATAAGGTAGTCATACTGTTTTAATATCCAACAGATTATCCTTTAAAACAATTGGCCAGGTATCACTTATCTCATCTTGTGTGTAGTCAGCTAAGCCCTAACTTCTGTGTGACTTGGGCAAGTACAATGTATGTGTGTCTATGCTTGTAATTTGCATTACAAGGTCGGGACATGGGCATCCATTTGGATTACCCTCAGTGAAGCCTATAGGAGCTCTGTACTGAACACTTACATAGTTACATAGTTACATAGGGTTGAAAAAAGACCATTGTCCATCAAGTTCAACCCATCCGAGTAAACCCAGCACACAACCTATACTAACCAATCTATACACTCACATACATAAACTATATATATATACAACCAGTAATACTAACTGTAGATATTAGTATCGCAATAGCCTTGGATATTCTGCTTGTTCAAAAACTCATCCAGGCCCCTCTTAAAGGCATTAACAGAGTCTGCCATTACCACATCACTAGGAAGGGCATTCCCCAACCTCACTGCCCTCACCGTGAAAAACCACCTACGCTGCTTCAAATGGAAGCTCTGTTCCTCTAATCTATAGGGGTGACCTCTGGTGCGCTGATTGTTTTTATGGGAAAAAAGAACATCCCCCAACTGCCTATAATCCCCTCTAATGTACTTGTACAGAGTAATCATGTCCCCACTTGCTCAAAGGAGATATTAAATATAAGAGTTTCATTGACCTTGTGCGATTGGCCATGCGGCAATGTAGGTACAACCAGCACAGTCACATAGCTCCTATAGGAGGTAGGTGCAAACATTAGGTGCATAGCAATTTAAAGGGAGCAGTTTATTGTACCTAGTTAAATGAGCCCTTCAAGATAATTATACATGTTTGATGTGTTTGTTAAAAGTTCTTCTCATAACCTTTAGGGATTTTGGCCAGCTGGCTTTGGAGCTGTTGGACCAGTCTTACAAACATGACGAGCAGGTTGCCATGAAACTCTTAACCTATGAGCTAAAGAACTGGAGCAACTCCACCTGTTTAAAGCTTGCAGTGGCTGCCAAACACAGAGACTTCATAGCACACACATGCAGCCAGATGTTACTTACTGATATGTGGATGGGACGCCTTCGCATGAGGAAAAATCCTGGCCTTAAAGTATTTAAACACTTTGATCATTTCTACTTATATTAACTATTCTTGCATATCAATCCAGATACTTTGTGAGGTTATCAAGCTCAAGGGTATTATATAATGCAGTAAGAGGTGTTGATAGGAAAAGAAAATGAGTTAGAAGCTTGGTCTATTTAATGATTGCCTGTGTTCAATATATATATATACTATATATATATATATATATGAGTCAAAGGCAACTGGCACTCCCGTCTAAGATCATTAGAACGCCTGGGTGCAGTATTCAAAAATGGTATAAAAGAAAAAAGGAAAATGCTGCACTCACAGGTCTTAGTGGAAAAATTCAGCTTATTTATTTCAAACGTCCATCTAACATTTCGTCTGCTGTGGAAGCAGCCAAAACATTATGGACGTTTGAAATAAACAAGCTGAATTTTTCCACTAAGACCTGTGAGTGCGGTCTTTAGGAGTTAGTCTGCCTGGGTGCAGTCCTTCATAGTAGCATCCAAGTGGACCTTATATCCAGAATCCGCACTCAATGTCAACTTTGACAAAGGCTGGGGTACCAGCCGAATCGTTAGTTCTTGTCATTTAATAAAAATCCTTTTAAAATCTTTCCGAAGTCCTGTGAGTGCGGATTCTGGATACAAAATGAGTTGGACTAAGACTAAACACACATCTTTACTGACTTGTATGAAAAATCCTATCATATTATTTTAAGACTGAATATTAGGGATATGTGAAAAAATGAAAAAATTTGCAGCAAAATCTGTGAGTTGGCTGACAGGTACAAGTTCTCTATGTATGACAGTCAGGGCAAGCAGGAGATAAGATCCAATCACATTGCCTGCTTGATCTGGCTGTCAAAGTAAATGGTTAAAACTCTTGCCATCAATTCACCCTCATGAATGTGTGCAATGGGATAGTAAAGTATCTGCATACTTTTAATATTTGTGATCCCAGGTGGGTGTGACTTTGGAACAAGTCATATGAACTGTACTGACACATGCAGTAAGCCCTGCACATCTGACACAATATCCTCATACCACTCATACCCTTACTGATATTTAAAAACAATACAATACCCATGTTGCAACAAAAACACAGGGAACTCTATACATTTTTTAGAGATACGTATCTTTATCTTTTCCTTTATCTTTACTGAATATAGGTAATCATGGGAATTCTTTTCCCACCAACCATCCTGTTTCTTGAGTTCCGATCCCAGGATGACCTTTCTTTTCACACTTCCAAAGAATATGAAGAAGGCAAGGAAAAGGAAGATGAAAACATGGTGAGAAGCTCAGTATACCCCTTTTGTCCCATGGCCTTTAAAGAATGAGCAGAAGCAGGTAGCAGAAGCAGGTTCATGATTTCAACACAATTTAACACAAGTTGCCATCATTTCCTTTATATAGTACCTAGTGATTTCCACCTATGTAATGTATCAACGTTTTCTGTCCTGGTTAAGTTTATAGATTCATTGTCTTGCAAATAGAAGCCAGTACAATGCTTAATATGGGCAATTAAACTTGCCTATGGGCAGGACACAATCTATCACCAGTATGCTAAAAATGTCAATTAACCTATTGATTTATATGAACAGGATGGAAATGCAGACACAACTTCTAGAAAAGGAGATGAAGAAAATGGCAACAGAAAGCAGAAAAGCATTCCAATAGGCACCAAGATTTATGAGTTCTACAATGCACCAATTGTAAAATTCTGGTTCTACACCGTAAGTGACAGCTTGATGCCATTATATTTTAAATAATGTACATTAATATGAGTTATATGATTTGGTTTAAGAACAGAATGCTGGGTTGCCACTTAAATACTGTTTGGACCAGAGTGGTGGAGAATATTTAATAAAATACACAAACAATTTCCCAAGAAGTGCAGCACAACAACAAATAGGCTTGTATAGTATTTAGCAAAAAACTCATCCTATATAATCAACCAATTTCTGGAGAAACAGAGGTAAAAGAGTTATTTTCACAAGGACAGCAATGAAACTAAAGAATTCTACCCATGAAGCAGATGCACTGGCAAACACTTTACATAGTTTCCTGACCTGATTCGGTACACTAAGGGGCACATTTACTAACCCACGAACGGGCCGAATGCATCCGATTGTGTTTTTTTCGTAATGATCGGTATTTTGCGATTTTTTCGGAAAATTTATGCGACTTTTTCGTTACTAATACGATTTGTGCGAAAAAATGCGAGTTTTTCGTAGCCATTCCGAAAGTTGCGCAAAATCTGGCGATTTTTTTGTAGCGTTAAAACTTGCGCGAAACGTCGCACCTTTTAAGCTACGAAAAAGGTGCAACTTTTCGCACAAGTTTTAACGCTGCGAAAAAATCGCCAGATTTTGCGCAACTTTCGGAATGGCTATGAAAAACTTGCGTTTTTTCGCACAAATTGTATTGGTAACGAAAAAGTCAGAAAGACGCCGAAAAAAATCGCAAAAAATACGAAAAAGTCGCAAAATGTTCGTTTTCAAATCGGAATTTTTCCAATTCGGTTCAGATTCGTGTCTTAGTAAATGTGCCCCTAAGTTGCATAACAGTTCACACATGCAGTAGTCAAGAGCTTTAATATCACATAAATGTAAGGGTTGGGGTTTGGTTCAGCTAGAAATGATCTGGTTTATCAAGGACTTTTGTACATCTATTCAAAAATGACAAACTTGATGGGCATGTATTTCTTTACTATCAATGTGTATGCAATACCGAAGGAGTCACAGATAAGCACTAGTGTTGTAAAGATAGTAACTTCTTGTAAAAAAAAAAATGGAATGCACTCCTCGTGACCCAGGTGCAGTTAAAGCCCAGAGTCCTGCACTAACTGGGGAGCACGCAGAAATCCCCAATCGGCAACCACAGTGTTTCATCCACAATGGACATAATGATAGCCTAGGATTTAGTCCATTGTGGACAAAACGTGTCAGGCGTTTTTTTTAATGTTCTAAATGGAATAAAGTTTTTCAAATCTTTGTCTGGTTTGCGAGCCTCTCTCCTACCACTCCTTGTGAGTTCAGTGCTGCCTCTGTGTTCTGAAATGAAAATAAAGTAGAAGGCAGGGTAAGAAGTGCAAAAAACAGTTATGAATTTAATCATAGTTATATTGTGAAAGCCTTGGATTGCCTGAGATTCATAAAAATCTCACAGGCCACACCCAGACTATTAGTTAGTCAACACTATTTCCATGTAATAATATTTCTCATAAAATGTAAATATCTATACATCTTTCCACCTTTGCAAACTCCGTAGCATGTCATTATTTATTATTATTATTATTACCTTGCTTTATTTTACATAAACTGTGTATGGTTATTAAGATAAGCTAAAACATTGTTCACTTCAGATTTCCTACTTGGCATATTTAATGCTATTTAACTATGTCATCCTGGTGAAGATGGAGAGGTGGCCTTCAGTCCAAGAATGGGTAGTAATTTCCTATATTGTGACACTTGCACTGGAAAAAGTTAGAGAGGTAAGAAACTGTATATACAGTATATACCAAAAAAGAGAGATTGTTGTGCTTTCTACTGATGCAGCTGAAGTCATCCAGCCAGTAATAACAATAGTAACATAATATTACTGAAACACCCCAAACAATTTTGTCCACCAGTAAATTCTATGTACCGATGGAATTTACTGGTATGCTGCAGTTAGAATAGACTGGTGATTATTTGCAGTGGGTTTTTAGGCTGGAAATAAACATACCCCACTATTTTATATTGCACAGAAACAATATTTTATGTGCAGCGTTCATTTATTCTACTGCCTCTTGGCAATATACATCTTTTATTTATTTTAATTATTATCAAAGTAAAATGTCAATGGAGAAATCATGCAACCATTCTGTCTATCCAATCACTTGCCTGTGGAATGCTGCAAGATCAACAGATAAATTAGAAAATGCTCTATTATTATTGTATATTGCCATTAAATGTCATTAAAAATCTACACCCAGTGTAGATCAGTAGATCAGTGTGAAAAGTGCAGAATCCCAATCAATTACTAGTAAGATATACAATATTACAACTTAATTTATATACAATTTGTGTGAAAAATTTGTGATGAAAATTGATTAAAGCAGAAATTGTGTAAAAAATAACAACGTGCCAGTGCATTATACTTCTCTATATAGAGAAGGAGTGTACAAAAGTTGTGTTTTGGGCTGCTTTATTGAAAATGTTCCCAAAAATCCTGCTAGTCCCATCCATGTATTCTACTTACTGCTGTCTCCTTTTTCAGGATATGCGGGGTAGCCGGCGGCACTAAGTCCACTATAGGATAAGAACCAGCAGCTAGGTGGACCTGAAAATGAAGCCTGTCTTATTTGTGTGGCTACAGTTGTGTCATTGGCTGTCCCCCTCCTATTTCTAGAAGGGACTGTTAGAACGACTCAACTCATTTGAAACACGAACAGGGACTATAGCAGATCTATAGGGAGCTCTAAAAAAAGGGCCATATTTAAATATAATCATTTTAGCCCCAAGTGAAACCAGCACCATATAGTATTCATTATTGCCTACAAGATTGAAAGGGTTTCAGTTATGCTATATGCCTCATTTAACTATAACTCATCATTTAACTATATCATTTAACTCTGAGTTCTTAAAAAATCTTTAAAGGAGACAGAAAGTCATTTTGGCATTTTATTGCCAATAGATTTGCCACATTAGGGCCACCTAGAACACTATATTTATTCTGCAGAAAGCATTGCCGTATCCAAGTAAAGTGCTCTAGAAGCTCCCTCAGTTTGTTTAAGATTGCAGCTGCCATTTTAGCTTGGTCTTCCTAGCTTCCTGCTGCAGCTCTAGCTGTTGGCAGCTCAGATTACACATTCCTAAGATAGGAGGGAGTGAGTTTTATGAATTCTTATGGGAGGGGGGAGCAGGAGAAGGGAGAGAGAGCTGTGCAGACTCTGGCCTTGGGAATGAAGGATTTACTGAGAGAGGATGTCTAATACCAAACAACATGTTTACAAAAAAGGAGACAATAAATCCTATGTGTCTTTAGACAGAGCACTCAGTGCAGCGTTTCTGTGAGTGCTGATGGCTGTATGTACACAGACCCTTCTGATAAAGATTACTTAGTTTTTGTGCTTTTATGATTACTTAAATAGTATTAGTTTATTGGCATAATATACAATGACTGTGAAAATTGGACTTCTTTTTTACTGATGGAAATATTAAAACCCTGGGTATACCATTTAGATGGGAATGGCCGAACATCTAGGGGTGTGGTCTCAATAATTATCTTCCCTATTGCTTATTAGAGGAAGCATAATTAAAAAAGTGGGCTTAGGGACAGTAAGAGAATCTTGGTTGCCTTTTGATAAAGCTTTTTTTTTGTTTTAAACATTTCATCTATTATATTGGGATACTGAGATGTTATCCCGCCAATTTAACCATCAAATTTTGCTCTGCCTGTTTACTTTTCCACGTTATCTAGGAATTGTGATATTGTAGGTTAACTAGGCTTCCTCCTGTAATAAATGATAGGAAATGAAGTTATAAAGACCAGAGCTCTATTCCAATCTTCTCCACCTGAGTGGTGTCCCCAGGGTTTAGGTATAGCCAGTTTGGGATACAGTGTCGGACTGGGACCCCAGGGGCCCACCAGAAAACCTTAGACCATGGGCCCTCTCTCCAAACGATTTTTCCTCCTTTTCTCACTTAGCCACTTTATTCTCCTAGTCTCTTTTATTTGCATGCTAACATCTATTCTTCCATCTATTTCTCCTCTTTGTTCCCATTCAGAAATATGGAATGACGATCAAACAGGCCAAATGGTCAGGAGCAGGAGTGCCCCCTGGGCCCACCGGGAGTTTTCCTGGTATCCTGGTGGGCCAGTCCAACACTGTTGGGATAGTAGATTGTTTGGGGATATCTTTAACAGTCTATCTAATTGTCATTTTCATAGTCTTTGATTCATGGTACAATCATGTCAATAAACAAAAAACTATTTAAGTAATCACAGAAGCACTTTTCACTTTCACACTCTTCACAATTTTCAATCAACTGAGTATTATAGTTCATTTTCTACATTCATTTTTAACACAGATTTTCTACAAATGAAGTCACAATATTCTATTTCATGCTATTAATTGGGATTTTCATTATTCATTTTTGAACTTTTCACACTGATGGATGCAGATTTTTAATTAACTAGTTTCTTTTGGCAATCTAGAGCATGTTTTACTTTATTGGTCGATCTGGTAAATTTATAGGAACCTGATTTTAGCAATTATAGTATACAAGGAATAGCAGAATTCCATAGGCAAGTGATATGATAGACTGGTTGTGTAATTATGGTTGCATAATTTCTGCACTGGCATTTACAGAGAAACTTTAAGAGCAGGGGTACCTGGGGAGATTAGTCGAACTGTGACAAATCTCCATTGTCAAGGGCAACTAATCTCCCCGCAATGCCATCCCACTGGCTAGAATGTAAATCGCCGGTGGGATGCCATACGCGGCGCCACGATTTGCAAGTTTACAAGTTTCGCATTACATTCTAGCTGGTGGGATGGCATTGCGAGGAGATTAGTCACCCGCGACTAGTCATGCAACGACTAATCTCCCCGTGTGTCACTGCCCTTAAAGGAACAGTAACACCAAAAAATTAAAGTGTATAAAAGTAACTAAAATATAATGTGATGCTGCCCTGCACTGGTAAAAGTTGTGTGTTTACTTCAGAAAGTCTACTATAATTTATATAAATAAGCTGCTGTGTAGCCATGGAGGCAGCCATTCAAAGGAGAAAAGGCACATAGCAGATAACAGATAAAACACCATTGTATTCTACAGAACTTATCTGTTATCTGCTATGTAACCTGTGCCTTTTCTCCTTTTTTCCAGCTTGAATGGCTGCCCCCATGGCTACACAGCAGCTTATTATATAAATTATAGTAGTGTTACTGTAGCAAACACACCAGTTTTACCAGTGCAGGGCAACAGTGCATTATATTTTTATTACTTTAAAGCTCTTTCATTTTTTGGTGTTACTGTTCCTTTAAAAGAGCTCTATTTTTCTTTTATTATAATTACAGTCCAGTTATACCCTTGTTTTAGATAGCCTTTGCAATGAGTGGTAGTTGGTTATATACTTAATTTGATAAATATTTGTCATTGGACTAGATTTACTTAAAAATGTCAAGGTACAATGTAGAAGTATTAGTGCAGTTCAATATGTTTTTCTCATACTGCAGTGCTTTTCCCTGATTGCTGGACACAATCATTACACTACTATAGGCACCATTCTTAAAGGAGAAGGAAAGGCTAAATCACTTGGGGGTGCCAAAATGTTAGGCATCCCCAAGTGACTTAGATCGCTTACCTTCTACCCCGGGCTGGTGCCCCTGTTAGGAGAGAACAGCACCAGCCCGGGGTGCGAGCTCTTCCTACTTCCTATTCGCATGCGCCGGCCGACGGATTTCGCCGGGAGAAGAAAGAGGAAGGAGGAAGCGCTCGCTACAGGTACCCCGGGCTGGTGCTTTTTTCTCCTAACAGGGGCACCAGCCCAGGGTACAAGGTAAGCGATCTAAGTCACTTGGGGGTGCCTAACATTTTGGCACCCCCAAGTGACTTAGCCTTTCCTTCTCCTTTAAGCCCATTTGTAAATCCCATGCAAGCTGCATTTGTGCCATTAGATTCTCTTATGATCTTTTAATCTGTGTAGATTTCTTTTACAATCTCTTATAATCTCTTGATCTGTGAAAATAGATCATGCTTTTCTGGCTATAGATCATTAAGGGTCTTTAAATGTCTGCAAACTTCAAGCTTTTTTAGTAGGGTTATTTTTATAGAACAAATCAGGAAACGCTAGCACTAAGAATACAAAATAATTCACTCTGAGGTACTAAAAATCTTTACAATCTACTCTTAAATAAAAAATTCATTTTATTAGAAAAATATCAATGACACCATATTTTTGTTTCTCTTTTATCTTTAGATTCTAATGTCTGAACCAGGAAAGCTAAGCCAAAAAGTGAAAGTCTGGCTCCAGGAATATTGGAATATAACTGATCTTGTGGCCATTTCTGTATTTCTAATTGGCGCTATTCTGCGACTGCAAAATCAGCCATATATGGGATATGGAAGAGTCATTTACTGTGTAGATATAATCTTTTGGTATATTCGTGTACTGGATATTTTTGGTGTCAACAAATACTTGGGACCCTATGTCATGATGATTGGAAAAATGGTAGGTGTTAATGTGTATGCACAAATTATACCACTCTAAAACTAGTCAGTTACCAACTTTAGCAGTACATTGGCTAAGACAATTTCATTATAACTAAAAGCTACGTTTTTTTAACTTATAAATATACAAATATATACTGATCTAAAAGACTTTCCACATTTCTTAATATCTTTGTTGTACAATATGGTTCTCACAAATCAAACTTCCTACACAACATCTCTACAGGCTAGGCATTGGAATGAATTCAAGTAGGTGTATCTGTATGGGTACCCCTTCCATTGCATGTAAATAAGTGTTATGTGTGGTACATTAGGTATATAATGTGGGGTGTAAAAAAAAGCAGATAAGTATTAAATAATTTTTAACTATAGGATTGGACCATATAGGAAACATATTTACATTGTTACATATTTAAATTGGGTTGAAAAAAGACCAAAATCCATCAAGTTCAACCCCTCCAAAGGAAATCCAGTGCACATATATACACACACTCAAACCAACCTACTATACACTCACATATAGAAAATAAATGTACCAATACTTGTATCAACTAACTGTAGATCACAATAGCCTTGGATATTATAACTGTTCAAAAAAATCATACAAGCCGATCCTAAAGGTGTTAATAGAATTTAGTCAAATATCTCTGCAAAGTGGCAGCATCCTGCATGGAACTTATAGTTTTGCACAATCTAGTATCATCAGCAAAAATAGAGACCGTATTTTGAATGCCCAACTCCAGGTCATTCATTTTAAAAAAAAGTTAAAAAGCAAAAGACAAACCCCCACAGAAGTCCACTAAGAATACTGATGTGTCTTAGTAGATCACAACCTCTGCCATGCCAGAGTCTAGGTTCCTGCTCACTTCATCATAGAAGGCAATTCATTTAGTCTGGCAACCTATTTTGCATAAAACCATGCTGGCACAAACTCATAGTATTGTATTGTATTATATTATATGATAGATAATCAAAAAGTAAACCATGTTATGATCACTATTCCCTAAATGTTTACTATTGCAAATGCTAGAAATTAATTCAGTAATATTAGTTATTACTAGATCCAAAAGAGAATTTTTCCTAGTAGGTTCCTGAACTACCTAAAATAAAAAAATTTAATTTAGCATACTGACAATCCTACTAGCTTTTACTGGCTTCCCCATTACTACAGTCAATGTCTGGATACTTTAAGTCACCAATGATAACAGCTTGACCTTGTTGTGAAGCCTCCTCCATTTGTAATATTAGCTGGGCTTCATTCTCTTCACTCATACTGGGTGGTTTGTAGCCTAAACCAATATAAGAATGATAATTTTCTTTGTAACCTTTTGCCCAGCCAAAATTTCTACCCAAAGGGATTCAAACCCTTCCTCAACACTATCCCAAGTACCGTATATACTCGAGTATAAGCCAATCCGAGTATAAGCCGAGGTACCTAATTTTACCTAAGAAAACTGGAAAAACGTATTGACTCGAGTATAAGCCTAGGGTGGGAAATGCAGCCGCTACTGCTAAGTTTTTTTTAGCTGTCAGGCAAGTTTGGGAAGGCTAAGGAAGCTGCCATAAAAAATACCTGATGCCCACCACAGTCTGCTTTCCATTGACTTCAGAGCTTTTCAACTTGTCTTCCCATTGACTTCAGAGCTGTGCAACTAAAACTCCTTGTTAGATTTCTGCCGTGTGCGCTCCCAACTTAGAAAGGCACACATGGGAGCGAGTGCACACTCGCATGTGTGAACTTAGGAAAGGCACAACTTGGAAAAAGGCACAACTTGGAAAGGCACTACTTAGAAAGGCACAACTTGGAAAAGGCACAACTTGAAAAAAGGCACAACTTAGAAAGGCACAACATGCAAAAGGCACAACTTAGAAAGGCAGACATGCATCAGGCATCTGGTCGGCGCAAGACTTACATCACTTGTAGACACATGTAATCCAGTACCTGCAGGACCGAGAACCGGAACAGGCAGACAGTGCGGTCCCACGTTTCAGCGCTCGTAACCACCCTCACCCGGCGCCATGGTGAGACGCTGACGGGGAGACAGGGTGGCGATGCGGTTGCGCCTGTGTGGAGCACGCCTCACCTGGCGCAAGACACTTGGACGCCAATGGGGGGACAGGGTGGAGGTGCCTGTGCGCCTGTGTGTAGCGCGCCTGTGTGGAAGCGACCGTACAGCCACGGAAGGGCGGGCACATGCGCACGAACGTACGGCCAAGGCACCGCTGACATGCGCGCAAATGTCAGCAGTGTCAGAGCGCGCCGAACATTATTGCTGTATCTGCTTGATTGGAAGCAGGGTCATGCCGGCTGGAGAGTCCTCAAGATGATCCGTCTGATATTAGTGCCATTTGGTCACACACGCTGACAGTCTGTGAATTGACCCGGTCCCCCCTCCACGGTACTGGGAGTAGTATGGGGAGCGGTACGGTCAGCTGTATATACTCGAGTATAAGCCGAGGCTGAGTTTTTGAGCATATTTTTCGTGCTCAAAAACTCGGCTTATACTCGAGTATATACGGTAGTTCTCTCCTGCTATAGCCTTGTACTGTACAATACCTAGCTATACTAGGTCAAATGTGTTTTGCACTGAAAATATATCCCCTTTATAAACTAAGCTTATCTTTAAGTACCAAAATTTGAAACAGATGTTAATCTATTGGAACCCAGCTACAACTGTTTATTTATATTATATATTTTGTCCTTGGTGGGAAATAATGCATTACTAGCGATGTGTATCAATGACCTACTATTTTACAGATGATTGACATGCTGTATTTTGTGATCATTATGCTGGTGGTGCTGATGAGCTTTGGTGTAGCACGACAGGCAATCCTGCACCCAGATGAAGAGCCATCATGGAGACTTGCCCGGAACATCTTTTACATGCCTTATTGGATGATCTATGGAGAAGTGTTTGCAGACCAGATAGACCGTAAGACTAGAATTCATAGTAAGACTCTGTTTCCTGTTTCAAAAGCAGATGATCAGTCCAAATTAACAGAATATCTGTTTTAATTTGGAAAACATATTGTGAATTGTATGAATTGTGTAACTCATCAGTAACTTTTATAATATAAACCTTCATCAATTGCTAACACAGTGCAACCCAAGAGTGGATTTAGAGTGGCATTCCTTGGGTTCCCAGAAAAACAGAGCAAAACTAATATTGGCTAAAGTGGCTTCCGCTGTAAATGCTGCATGGCTACAACGCTAAAAGCTAAAAAGTATGCTACTGGTAGATTCTACCAAAGCCTTCTGGAGAAGGGACTTCCTCTTAAACTAGCCTAGGGCTATGCACTGCCCTAAAATGAGCCCTGAGGATTACCTATTTTAAAGAGGAATTTTAAGCAAAGTAAGAATAGAAATAGAATGCTAAATGAATAAATACGTTTACACCGTTTTATCACAATATATGGCTGTTGTAAGATAATTAAAAACGGTTCCCATATTTTCCATCTGAATAAACAACATTTTCTAACATCAATGATTTAATTTATAAGGATGAATACATTCACCCATTAAATTATAATTTAGGAGTGTCATTCATGGTGAGGCTATATTATTATTACTAGCTCGTGCTGCAAGATTGTTATGCTATGTACTGATACACGCAACAAGATTTGTTAATGCATTAATTAATTTTATGGGAAATTGCTACAATCTTGCACTAACAACAAAGAGGCAGTACAATGCACAACTTGCAGTTTGTAAATCACTTCCCCAATGCTTTAATTTACAGCATAATATTTAAAGGGGTTCTCTACCTAAAAACTGTTTTTGCACAGATAAAGCAAAGCAATATCTGTACGTGTTTTTCTTGAAGACGTTTTCGCTAGCCACGTGGCTGACTTTCTCAATGCAGATTTGAGAAAGCCAGTTGGATGACTGAATCAACGTCTTCAAGAAAAGCTACCAGACTACAGATTTACCATGACCTGAATGAATGACTTTCGCAGACATAAAGCAGAAGTTCTAAGCAGCTTTTTATACATTATTTATACATACATTATTAATATATTTTCAATGTTCAAAGTTATTTTTAAAATGTACTTGCTATTAAAAAAGTATCTATTTTTAACTTTCTCTGCACTCCTGGCAAAAAATGTGGGCAGGCGGTAAGGGCCCTGATGCGGCTGCATGCCCTGCCAGTCGTACCTTGAGCAAGGTAGGGGACGGGAGGAGAGGACACCCACCTTGTCATCCACCACCCGCCCCTTTTTCAGTGCAGCTCCTATAAATGGATCCTAAAATGATCGATAAAATGGATCCTATACCTATACCCAGTCAGAACCATCACGATTCAAGAAACTATAAGACAATTGGCAGGGCACTGCCACATTGGTGTATATTGCCCAGTGTACCAATTTGTTAATTACATCCAAGTACCCTGTACCATGTTTTCTTCATTTCCAAACTGATGTCCTGATTTACAGAAGTTTTGGAATGGCTGCATTATCCTGCCAAATGCACTGTTAAACTGGTCAAAAAGAGGTGGACAGATAATACAGAACACTAACAGGCATTTCATTAAGCATAACAGCTTACCTGTAACAACTTAAGGGTAATAAAAGATTAGAAGGCTCATTTATTAAAGCTCTGGGCTCAAGCGCAAGAGCACTATGTGGTATAAATTCATGTTCCCTTGTGCTCAGTTACACAACACTTTTGTCCACTTAAAGGTGTTATCCACCCTAAAACTATTTTTCCATAATAAAGAAAATGTAATTTTAAGCAACCAATATACTGTAGGGACCCATAGGGTTAATGTGCCCCTATGGTGTTAAACCCTACCTTTCCTTTCTTCCTTGTCACTAAGCGGGATGAATGTATCTAGTTGGTATTTACATATACCTTATTATTGGCCCAAGGCTAGACCACACCCTACCACACTTTAATATAGTGATAGGAAGGGTGGATCTTCCTTCTTGGGTTACAGCAACTTACCCTGTGTGGGTTGCCTTACCCTGCCCAACCTCTTTATGAGGAGGGATAAACCGGAAGACACCATACTTCAACTGCTTAATCTGCTTTAACATCAATTGTATTGCTGAATCCTGTTATACCTCATCTGATAGTGAGTATTGATTTGCCCTGCATTACCAACGTTGTCTTGGACAAATAAACCATTATCTTTGTTTGCAAGAGCTCCTGGCATCCATTCTATCATTTGCACTAAACAGCGGCATCCTCCATAAGTTTCTTCCCCATCACGAAGGCCCATCTTGAGAACCTGAGTCGCATGTACACCTGTTAAGGCCCAAACGCGGAGTCTGTTGGAAGAGTTCGTAGGGGAAGGACCTCTCCTACACCTCCCACTGAGGCGACAGCCGCTGAGGGTGAGACAGGACTGGGCCTAGTGGAGGAGTGGCAGGAGTGCCGAACCGGAGCGTCAGAGCAAAAACAGTAGGCAGAAGGCGTAGTCAGACAGGCGGTGAGTCGGTGCAGGCAGCGAGGTTCAATTCCAAGATCAGGCCGGGTCAAAGTCAAAGTATTTAGCATCAGAGGATAAAGCTTAGTGTTTCCCAGAGAAAAGATCACTTCGCAGTGATTCTAGGCCTCAGGCGTCCTTAAAAACATAATGCGGGCGCGTGCACGTGCATCAAGTCGTGCGCGTGCGCCGGCGTAAAGACGCGTGCGCGCATGCGCCGGCGTAAGGACGAGCGCGCGCATGCGCCGGCGTCACCGTAGCCGCGCGCTGTGCGCGCCCGTGCTGCCCGGTGTTGCCACAGAGGAGCCCCGCGGTCGGCTCCGGACCGCAGCAGGTACCCTACATTGCCCCCCCCCAAGGCGCGGCCTCTGGACGTGCACAGATGTAGGTTTACCTGGAAACTTCTTGTGGAAGGCTCGAATTAACCGGGGAGCATGGATATTGGTTAGAGACTCCCAAGAATTCTCTTCAGGGGGGAAACCCTTCCACTGGACCAAATATTGTAAGTTACCTCTTAGGAATCTAGAATCAAGGATAGTTTGTACCTCAAATTCTTCCGAACCTTGCACCAACACAGGCTCAGGAGGAGGCTCAGTACGACCGGGAAATGGATTTTCGAAAGAGTTCTTTAGTAGAGAGACGTGAAACACAGGATGCACCTGGAGATTAACAGGCAATTTCAACTTATAAGCAACGGAATTTATCTGCTTGATAATTGGAAAAGGCCCCAAAAACCTTTGTCCTAGCTTTTTAGAGGGACAAGAGAGTTTTAAATTGCGTGTAGACAGCCAGACGAGATCGCCCACCTTGAATTCAGGACTCTTTCTTCGTCTTTTGTCAGCGTGTCTCTTATAAGCCTCTTGTGCCTCCTTGATCGTTTGTTGAAGAACCTTAAAGTTATTGTTTAAAAAGGAAAGCCGGTCTTGTGCCGCAGGGACAGAAACTTCAGAAAGTCCAGGTAAAACAGTAAGGTGAAACCCATAATTGGAAAAGAAGGGAGACTGTTTGGAAGTGGAATGTACAGCATTATTATAAGAAAATTCTGCCAAAGGTAAGAGTGCCACCCAATCTTCTTGGGAAAATGAAGAAAAACATCTAATATATTGTTCCAGAGTTTGATTGGTACGTTCAGTCTGTCCATTAGTTTGGGGATGGAAAGCCGTGGACAAAGCAAGTTGTATACGCAGTCCCTGGCATAAAGACTTCCAGAAACGGGAAGTGAATTGAGAGCCTCGATCAGACACAATCTGTTTAGGCAAACCGTGGAGCCGAAAAATCTCTCTAATAAAGACTTCAGCCGTGGTAGCAGCCGATGGTAACCCAACCATGGGGATGAAATGAGCCATCTTAGTAAAACCATCGACCACAACAAAAATAGTATTATAACCAGCAGACTCTGGAAGAACCACAATAAAATCCATGGAAATTCTCTCCCATGGTTTCTCAGGGACCGGAAGAGGCTGAAGCAGACCCATAGGACGAGAACGAGGATCCTTAAATCGGGCACAAGTCTGACAAGACATAACATATTTAAAGCAGTCTCTGGTTATGCCGGGCCAAAAAAAATGTCTTTTAGCAAGTTCCTGTGACTTATGGATTCCTAAATGACCGGACACTGGATGATCATGAATAAATTTGAGAACTTCAAGGCGTAACCCTTCAGGGACAAAAATCTTCCCATCCGTCAAAAAATAGTCATTTTGGAAGATAGAACCCTCCGGCCCCTTGCTTATAACTCTGGAGGCATCGTGAATCTTTTCCAATAGGTCTGCCTGTAGGAGAAGGAAGTTAGAGGTTTTAAGTATAGTCCCAGAGGCTGAACTACCTTCTGGTGCAGGAAACATCTGAGACAAAGCATCTGCTTTCCCATTCTTTGAACCAGGTCTGAAGGTGACATGAAAGTTGAACCTCGAGAAAAAAAGTGCCCACCGAGCTTGACGAGGGCGAAGTCTTTTAGCAGAGCGTAAATATTCCAAGTTTTTATGGTCCGAAAAAACTAAAATAGGATGGTTTGCCCCTTCTAAAAGATGTCGCCATTTTTGAAAAGCTGATTTAATGGCAAGCAGTTCCCTGTCCCCCACATCATAGTTTTGTTCAGACTGTGACAACTTCCTTGAAAAGAACGCAACAGGGTGGAGTTGATTGTTAGAATCAGTTCTTTGTGAAAGCACTGCACCTATGGCATATTCTGAAGCATCAACTTCAAGAATAAATGGGCGAGTCGGATCAGGGTGACGCAAAATAGGGGCTGTCGTAAAACGTTTCTTGAGGTCTATAAATGCTTGCTGGGCCTCAGGAGACCAATGAAACTTTTTATTCAAACTTGTGAGAGAAGTGATTGGGGCGATGACCCTGGAAAAGTCTCTGATGAACTTCCGATAGAAGTTAGCAAATCCCACGAATCTTTGAACTGCCTTACGGTCATTAGGAGTAGGCCAGTCAAGCACAGCTGAAACTTTACGAGAGTCCATGGACATTCCCTCAGGAGAGATGACGAGACCAAGGAATTCAATGGAAGATTTTTCGAATTCACACTTCTCGAGCTTGGCAAAAAGTTTGTGGGTCCTTAACCTGGAAAACACTTTCTTAACATGAACCCGATGCTTCTCTAGGGAAGAGGAAAAAATCAGGATATCATCGAGATACACAATGACGAAATGATCTAAAAAGTCTCTAAAAATATCATTGACAAAGTGCTGGAACGTAGCTGGTGCGTTGCAAAGCCCAAAAGGCATTACCAAATACTCGAAGTGGCCGTATCGGGTTCGGAAGGCCGTCTTCCACTCGTCACCTTGGCGGATGCGGACTAAGTTATAAGCCCCCCGTAGGTCAAGTTTGGTAAATACTCGGGCTGACCGCAATCTTTGAAAAAGCTCTGGTATTAGAGGCAAAGGGTACCGGTTCTTAACTGTAATTTTATTTAAATCACGATAGTCAATGCAGGGACGTAAGGAGTGGTCCTTCTTCTCTACAAAGAAGATACCGGCTCCGGCAGGTGACGTGGATGGACGAATAAACCCTTTGCTTAGGTTTTCTTCAATATAATCTTTAAGGACAGCGAGTTCTGGTTCAGAAAGGGGATAGATCCGTCCGAAAGGAATAGTTGCTCCAGACAGGAGATCAATAGGACAATCATAAATTCGATGAGGTGGGAGATCATCAGCCCCTTTTTCATCAAAAACATCCAAAAACTCATGATACGGCTCAGGGATAAGTTTGAGGTGAGGGTCAGAGGTTAATAATTGCAGAGTTCCTGGAGGCGAGGTATGATGGAAGCATGAGTCGGACAAAAATGAGATTTGATTAGAGTCCCAATGGATAAGAGGGTTGTGTGCCTTGAGCCAAGGGAATCCCAGGATGAGTGGGTACAAGGGGGAAGATACCACATCAAAAGACAAAGACTCATAATGCTGCTGAATCTTTATTAACAAAGGAATGGTCTCAAAAAGTACGGGACCAGAGGAGATGTCGGATCCGTCTGCCAATTTAACCGCCATTGGACAGGATCTCAGTCTTAACGGAATATCGTAACGTTGGGCAAAGTCCCGGTCAATGAAGCATCCACAGGCTCCAGAATCAATCAGTGCCGGTATCTGAAGAGTTCTTCTTGACCACTGTAAAACAGCATCAATAGACATGAGAGACAGACCTTCAACAGACTCAGCGCTAAGGAGGATAGGAACGGATCTCTTACGTGCAGGTCGAATAGGACAGGTACGGAGGAGATGCCCAGAGCCCCCGCAGTACAGGCACAAATTCATGCGGCGCCTACGTAGTCTCTCTTCAGCCGTCAGCGGAGAGCGAATCAACCCAATTTGCATTGGTTCAGGGACTTCTGAGGAGGACGTTGGAGCAGGTGACAATACGGTAGGCTTGGGGAACAAAGGTGCCTTGGGAACAACCCAGCTGGGCTGAAACATTCCCGATCTTTCTAACCTTCTCTCCCTTAGACGCCGATCGATCTGGATCACGGAGTCAATCAAGGCCTCCAACTCCTCGGGTATTCCGACACCAATTCATCTTTTAAGTTCTCAGATAAACCGATCCTGAATTGGTGCTTTAACGCAGCTTGATTCCATTGCGTGTCAGCGGAAAAATTGCGAAAGTCTGTCACATATTCCTCCACTGCGCGCCTCCCTTGGGACAGAGACCTGAGAGCTGCTTCCGCCGTGGCCTCCCTTTGAGGATCGTCATACAGTTGCGAAATAGCTTGGAAGAAGGCAGTTGAGTCACCAAACAGGGGGCTTTGTTGCTCCAAAAGCCGATGAGCCCAGGTCTGTGGTTCGCCGGACAAAAGAGAAATTGCGAATCCCACCTTGGACTGTTCTGTAGTATAAACATGAGGATTCAAGGTGAACTCTAACTTGCAACTGTTCATAAAAGCCCAAAATTTCTTTCGATCCCCCGAAAAACGTTCAGGCAGTGAGAGTTTCAGCTTAGTAGCAGGAGCAGGAATTAAGACAGGGATAGGGGCAGCAGGAGTGGCCTCAGGTTCCTCGGGTAGCGCCTGTAGCTGAGCCTGCATGTGCTGAAAACCCGTCTGGAGGTCCTGTACCGCCTGGGTAAGAGCCGCCAGCTGTTGGGTGAGGTGGCGCATGGCCGAAGCTTCCCCAGATTCTTCCGTCGTGGCGAAGTGATACTGTTAAGGCCCAAATGCGGAGTCTGTTGGAAGAGTTCATAGGGGAAGGACCTCTCCTACACCTCCCACTGAGGCGACAGCCGCTGAGGGTGAGTCAAGTCGTGCGCGTGCGCCGGCATAAAGACGCGTGCGCGCATGCGCCGGCGTAAGGATGCGCGGATTGACGAGACGAGCGCTGTGCGCGCCCGTGCTGGCCGGTGGTGCCACAGAGGAGCCCCACGGTCGGCTCCGGACCGCAGCAGGTACCCTACAACACCATGCTCTATTACTAGCTGGACAGTTTGACTTTTACAGCTAAATGTGGGTTACAATACATTAATCACAAATTTGTAATAGTTTTTCAGTTATTACCATGTAATTGCTATTAAAAACAGAATCTGACTCAATTTTCTCCCCACTTATCCGTCTGACTCCTAAAACAATGTTGCAGGCTAGCTAATAAGAAAGCCTGGTAAATATCTGACTCCTGTTGTAGTGTTTTAAGATTCAGTGCTCCATAACTTGTCCATAACTTGTCTGAAAAATGAAAGCAATGTTTGATTGCATGCTATGGGTACCTGCCTTAGTGCAATTTAGCAACTATTTAATAATTAGCCACATATAAGGGCACTGCTGCCATAAGGCGAGTTGAGAAACCCACCTCAGGCAGCACTGGGCAGGTTACCAGGCTTGGTAAAAAGCTGCTTCTGGTAATTTAAAGAGCAGAAATTCCAATTTTTAAGTCAGAATTTTGGTTCTTGTAGTGCAGAAAGCGACAATACAAAGTAATGGATGGAAGTAAGGTAAAGCACGGGGTGGAGGGCAGAGGTGGGGCAGCATCAACTTGGCCACCTCATTACTTTCCATTATTATAAATGGAAATAGCCTGTAAGTAAAGTAGATTAGCGTAATTATTCCCACATACCTGAGTTTTAGGCATTAAATAGACTATTTTTGTCATACTGAGCTTCCCATTGCTCATTTTGGAGAAGATCTCTAACAAATCCTGCAAATGCCACAAGAATTTTCCTAAGAAAAAATGCAAACCTCACTCATCTCTTTGCTTAACTTCTTTGCTTGTGTCTTGTTCACAATAATACAGTGAGTTCATTGGCAATAAGCACAAGAAAACGTAGGTGCAACAGCTTATTGTATAGCGGTTTTACAAACCCTTTTACACCTGATAGTATACAAGCCCCTTTTGCCACCTAAGGTTATTAAAAATGTTTATGTGGCTCATCTGAGGGTCCTGCTCCATTCTTATGTAATTATAGCAACACTTTACTAAGCACCCATTTGCACCCTCACTATAAACCTGTGACTGTGCATGTAAGTTCATAGAACTGAAAAGGTAAGATGGAGACTGGAGCCAAAGGATTCCAGAGGGTAGTGAGAAGCCAGATACAGTACATAGCCCTGATACATACAAATGGCTCAGCAGCCACACACATATTATTGTGTATCAGCTACTATATCAAAGAAATGATAAATGATAAAATTTCCTTTGGAAATATGTCAAATTTAATTTCTAAGTTTAGTGTATTAAATCACTGACATATGAAAGCTTACAGACAGTGCTAAATCTTGCAAAAAAAAAAAGATAAATCATCTTACACCTGCACATCAAATTGTTTTCAATGTAATATTTATTTAATTTTCTTGTTTGGTCTTCTTGCTATTATTTCAGCCAAAACATTTGGAAATTCACTTGCAATGATCAGTTCTCAAACCAGTGGGCACTCATTCTTTGTTGAAATAGAAATCTGTCATTCCACTTATTTGAGAATTCTCAAGAGCTGTCAAGAATTCTCAAGAATACTGTTAAGGGGTGGTTTACCTTTAAGTTAACTTTTAATATGCTGTAGTATGTCCTATTCCTAACAACTTTGCAATTGGTCTTCATTTTTTTTTATATAGTTTTTTTTAATTATTTGTCTTTCACTACTAAATATTTTCAGCTTTTAAATCAGGGTCACTGACCCCAGCAGCTAAATAAAATACTGCTCTGTGAGCTTAGAATTTGATTATTATTGCTACTTTTTATTCTTTATTTTTCTATTCAGGCCCTCTTCTAATGATATTGTAGTCCCTTATTCAAACCACTGCCTGGTTGCAAAGGTAAACCAGATAGCTTCTAAAATTCCAAACTGGAGAGCTGCTGAACAAAAATCTAAATAACTGAAAAACCACAAATAAAAAATGAAATTCAATTGCATATATTTAGAATATCATTGTTTCCATCACACTAAAAAGTTAATTCAAAGGAGAAAATCCGATTTAAAGGCTAAACAGAACCTTCCATAAATTCTCAAAAAAATTCTAAAGAATTTTATACTTAAAAAAAGTTCAAGTGGCAAATGATAAATACTTGATAAATACCTCAAAGTAGATATGTATGGATACAGCAAATTCTCTGTGCCCACAAAAATGCTTCTCATATTTACTATGATCATCTGCTAGTACATATTTAAGCATTTATCTTTCTTTATATGATTTCTGATAATATTATTTACCAACATTTACTTAAAATCATAGCTTATTTATATTACATGCATCATTTATTATAGTTAATCTTTCCTTTCTCCTTTCCAATACATGCTGCCTTTTGTTTGAACAGTGTATGCAATGGAGATTAATCGTAAGTTTCCACCAAAATGACACAAATGCTTTACATTCTTGTCTGACAAAAGATATAAATAAATGTTATTTATCAAACAATGTGCAATATGAAATATATACTCAATAAACAAAATTAATAAACATCACCCTTCCATTAGCTCAAATGATGGTTGTCAGACATTACAGCCAGCAGCAAATCAAAGAGCTAATGCTTGCCAGGATAGGGCTACTGTTTAGATAAGAGGTGCAAGTCAAGGGCCTACTTACCTCCTATAGTGTAAGCCAGTCTGATGTAAATGACATAAAAAGATATCTAAACAAGTGACTGGTCAGACTGTAGACATTAGTGCAACTTTTGACATAGGTAGCAGGCCCAGATTGGCAATCTGTAGGTTCTGGCAAATGCCAGAGGGGCTGCTGTAAGATGCCATAGACTGTCACTATTGATTGGGCCTGTGGGGGCTGTTTGGGCCTCTGTGTACTTGTAGTATTACTATTTTTGTTGGTTAAGGGCGGTGGCACGTGGGGAGATTAGTGGCCCCACAATAAATTTTCATTACCGTGAGCCACTAATCTCCCTACAAATGTAAATCGTTGGTGGGATGGCATACGCGTCACTTTGGTTTCCCGAAGTCACCTAAAGTTTCCTTGAGAGGCATCCTATTGGTGATTTACATTCTTGCCGGTGGGATGGCATGTCAAGAAGATTAGTCGCCCTTGGTAACAAAGATTTATCGCAGGCCACTGCCCTTAAAGCCCATCAGTGATTATTAATAAATGCTCAATGAACTGCTTTCAAAATGAATGTCACTGTGAGCTCAGTAAAGGAACAATGAAAATGGCCTATATACCCCATAAGTAATCACTAATGGACAATTTTATCACTATTTGAGTTTGAAATATATCTGTTAATGTTTCACTAATTCTTGCTTTTGCCCTACTAAGAGCCCAGCTCAGCATATATGCAGTAATGTGCATTTTAGATATACAGTAACTGCCTTAATCATAGCTCATACAAATTAATGAGAAATTGTGGTTTTCTTATTATTTTTTTTATTTTACAGCACCCTGTGGTGAAAACCTATACGATGAAGATGGAAAACGCCTTCCCCCATGTATCCCTGGTGCATGGTTAACTCCAGCACTCATGGCATGTTATCTTCTGGTAGCAAATATTCTTCTAGTAAACCTTCTAATAGCAGTGTTCAAGTAAGTTTTAAAAAAAAATGTGGCGAACCCTTGTAGAACAGAGAGATAGAGTAGACCCAGTAACTAACTACAATCTTCCCTTGGGGAGTTTGGGAAAACTCTTTAGCAGATCCCGAACACTACTAGAGCTTGCTCTTACAGAGGTCTAACCTGAAGGAAGTGGTCATCCTATCTAAGGACCAATTAATGCACAGATGCAAATATCAAAAGTGGTAACATATGATTCTGCATTGTAACAGCAAACTAGGAAGTGTAGAGGATAAGACCATAGGGAGGGTTAACCCTATGGGTCCCTACAGCTGTATCATAGTCCTGTGAGGAATTGTATGCTCATGCTGTCCTGTATGTTTGTTTAATAGTAATAGAATGTCCTATTCCTAGCAACTTTGCAATTGGTCTTCATTAATTATTTTTTTATCGTTTTTGAATGATTTGCCTTTCTCTTCTACATCTTTCCATCTTTCAAATGGGGGTCACTGACCCCAGCAGCTAAAAAACTATTGCTCTCTAAGCTTACAATTGTATTATTATTATTACATTTTTTCTGGATCTTTCTACTCAGGCCCCCTTCTATTCATATTCCAGTCTCTCATTCAAACCACTGCCTTTTAGCTACGGTAAACAAGATCCTAGCAACCAGATAGCTGCTGAAATTCCAAACTGGAGAGCTGCTGAACAAAAAGCTAAATAACTGAAAAACCAAAACATATAAATAATAAGGACCAATTTCAAATTGTCTTAGAATATCAATGTCTACATCATAACAAAAGTTAATTTAAAAGTGCACAAACCCTTTAATATAGGTGCAAATGTTGTAGAACTTGTGAATCATGCACACGCTGCTTCAGCATAAGTGAGCATTTGGAAGATGTGGGTATTCTCTTACATGCCAACCATTTATATGTATCCATAACAAAGTTTTAAAAAGTGGGTGCAGGAAGGAAAAGATCTGTCGGGACCCATAGGCTTAAATGGCCCCAAATCCCTACAGGTTCAGTTTCTTTAGGTGCTGGGCTGTATCTAAGTAAGTTCATTAACATATGTATGCTATTGGTTAGAAGGTAAGGTGACCACTTCCTGCCTCACTTTGGTATAGTTCTGGGAAAGGAGTGGCACCTTCCTCTTTGCTTCCACCTGAGGAACAGTGTGGTTGTGAGCCCAGGGCATAGGCCCAGGCCCAGTTTAAGTCGGGGAACAGGGCCCCGTGAATGAGCCATTAGATAGTGGCAGGTGTAGCTCCCTTTATAGTACACTCTAGGAGTCAGTTAGGGTTGAGCTAGAAAGAGCAGTTCTGACCTCCAACATAGGACTTGCTGTTTTGGAGGTATCTCTCCCTGGCCACATTGCCTGTAATGTAGGGATCCAAGTGAATAGGGAATTAGGACAGAGAATTCCCTGAGGTAATCCACTATGGGGTGTGGCAGGTGAAGTGAGATTCCTGCCAAGTCTGTCCTCAGGGGAGTGTCAGTCTGTATTACACTCTGCATGTGGTGTTGCCTGTACCACTGGCCTCTGAGAATCTGTATTGTGAGTAAACCCTGTGGATGTTCAATAAACACTTGTTATTTTGTTGTTTGCAAGAATCTCTGGCGCCCTCTGTTTTTATTTTTCTGCATAGCAACAAGAGAGGTGTAGTTGCACAACACCCTCACCTTCCTCTTCCACTTAGCGAAGGCCCGGTCTGGGTGAGAGAGTACAGAGTAACCCATGTTCTACTGGTACTAGTCCGGGAAGGCAGCTATTGAGCTGAAATAGAGGTTACAGGTCCTTGTTCTTAACCTGGCAATTGTCAGCTGTAAAGTATTGGGATCCATGGAGCCTATAGCAGTATGCATTGTCTCTTGTAGTTCACAATTAACAGGTGCTAAGGCATAGGTGTACCAAGCACTACAATAATAGTCCTAAATGCTACAGTGTGATGGAGCAAGTACACCCTGCATAGCATTTATACAGATACAGATTATTAGAAATAATAGAAATAAGGGTCACTGTTATAAAACCACCAGTGCTTAAAAATGTTCTATTGATAACAATTGATTCCAGATATATCTGCGATGTCTGAGTAGCAGAATTTCCTTACCTGGCAGGTTATTGAAGCAGACAGAGTCTAAGAAAAAGCAGATGGCAGAGTAAGCTTATTAAGGAAACGTTTCACTGCCAAGCTAATGCTTCCGAAACAGTTATTTTCCATGGCAGTAAAAAAAACAGCTGAGAACAATTCTGCCATCTGCTGCTTGACAATGATAATACAAAAATGTTTTTGCTTACTTTGTACTCTTAATTTGCCTCTGATCTTTTTTCCTTTATAATACCAGTATCTTCCCTCTAGTGTTTGATCATTTAATATATTCGGTAAGTCACCCAAGCTGTGCCCAACAAACCCAAATACTGAAGATCCAAAACTGTGAGGCTGCCCCCAGAGTCAATTTATTTTGATGTATGGCTTACAAAATGCAATATACAATGTAATAACAAATGAACCAGCCACTCTTTATTTACAAATAAACAAAATATATACAAAACAAGAGCAAGCTATTTTAACCTTAATATAAATAAAATTGGAATGGCATGCACTATATCCCTGTATGAATTTTCATCAAAATAATGGATTTTCACACAAAATAGTTATTGGGCTTGCTTTAGATATAAAAGGGACAATATACACCCAAAAACACACTTGCTGAACACAATAAATAGGCATTGTGTTGAAATTATATTCTGCCTACTGCTTTGATTTAAAAAAGTAAATATTTTACTATTTGCATGCTATTTTAAAGCACTAAATTTAAAGCTGGGCTGTTTTCACTATCCCCCTCCCTTTTTTATAAATAGGGAAATTTACTCAGAGCTCTCTATCTACCTTTGAACAAACAAACAAAAAAACAAACAAACCCCGACGTTCTCTAAGCAGCAGCCTCTGTGCAGCTCATTATCAGGGGCTTTTCAGTGGAATGGTAGTTAGTTTTATGAGCTCCTTTGAGTGAAAACTGACTCCATAGTCTTGTTTAGTAACAGAAACCAGAGATATTAAAACAATAAGCAAAAAGTATGTTCAAGCACAAGCCCAATTTATTGAATTCATGAGCATTTAATGGGCATGTATCACATTTGGTGGAAAAATAATCGCATTAACCTTTGTTTCAATGAATCCTCTTTATTTTTCCCAAACATGAATTGCTTCAGCAGCCATTTTAGGAGCATTGGCACTCATTTTTGGAAAACAATAATGTGTTTAAGTTTCACTTACAACTGGGTGAAATAGAAAATAATGATGGGATTAACTTTCCTTTGAAAATATGTGAAATAGAAAATAATGATGGGATTAACTTTCCTTTGAAAATATGTGAAATAGAAAATAATGATGGGATTCATTTTCCCTTGAAAATGTGTGAAATAGAAAACAATTATGGGATTAACTTCCCCTTGAAAATGTGTCAAGGACAGGCTCTCACTGACTATTCTATTCCTCTGCTATTCTGAGCCTCCATAGGACTCAATGGTACACAACAGATCAAACCTACCAAAATGTTTTTTGGCAAAAAAAAAGTTAAAATTGTTTAGTAAATGTGCCCCTAGGTTTTAAACTAAATGGCAGCTTTATATTATATGATAGACTGCAAAGACTGGTGTGTTTATATATTTATGATTTTTGCAGCAATACATTTTTTGAAGTAAAGTCTATTTCGAACCAAGTGTGGAAATTCCAGCGTTATCAGCTAATCATGACCTTTCATGACCGCCCAGTTCTGCCACCTCCCATGATAATCTTCAGCCACCTCTATATCATTTTGAAGCGTATTTGCTGTCGTTGTAAGAAGATACAGGAAGGAGATCAGGATGAACGTGACAGAGGCCTGAGTAAGTAAAAATGGGATAAATATTTTGCTTTCTGTTCACATAATATGCTATAGTACACAGATCATTAAACATTAAACAATTATTTATTGCTAAAAGATTATAATTTAATGTTTGCTCCAGCTAAGTGACAATGTGGTTAACAATACTTCCTTGGAGCACTGGGCTCCTAGGTTTGAGGTTAGCCAGGGCACAATCTGGAAGGAGTTTGTATGTTCTTTTTTTGCATTTGTGGGTTTGCTCCAAGCATTTTTGAAAAATCGATATTTTACAAGAAAAGACTGTAAAGCAGGGGTTTACTGCTCAAAATAAATGTTAATTTTTCACGCAACATGTTTTAAGCCTGTGAGGTTTTTTGTCAAGTGTGAACAGCAAAGTGAATCCTCATTGTTAAAGTGCTTTACAGGAATTGACATAAATAGAAAATGCCTGCTAACAGAGGTATGCAGGATGCACCTGAGGAAGGCTGTTGGCCAAAACGTGTAGTGCTATGATGCCTCAATAAAAATACACAAATCCACTGATAAAATGTGTACTGTCCGGGTCATTTATATCTGAATTTGGAAATGTTGTACAGCCAGCACGTGGTCTGTAACCTGTTGAGGAGTACCTACAGATAACACTGCAGGCTACTGCAGGACTTTTACTTATTTTGAATTATAATGGATGAATAATTCACTTGGGCTCTATCCAATTAATGGTAAACTGCTTGACACTGGGACTCTTCAAATGGAAACTTTGTGGACTTTTTGAACTTTAAGGATACTGCATATATGATGTAATGATTAGTGGGATGTGGTTATTCCCCTCTGGGTGGGCATTTCCCATATATGTCACTTCCTGTATAGCATTTTAACAATATGGATTCACTTGATGCTTTAACAATGTGTTTACACTAAACAAACAGCCTCACAGACATGAAACATGTTGTATATAAAAACTTCTTGTTCAGTCAACCTCTGCTATACAGCCTTTTCTTGAAAAATATGTATCCTGACTTTTTGCACCCATGGTGGAGGTGCTTTTTGTGTTATACAGTATTCAAGAAGGTCATTCACCCTGTATCTGTTGTTTTGGGATCACTTTTGATTCTCCCACATTGACAGCTTGGGTTTGAATGTCAGGTTTATTGTCATCTCAACTATATACAAGTACAAAGTGAGACGAAATTAGAAATACTTATTTCAACAAACAATATACAAAAATAGTGCAATTGAAGACCAGTATAAAAATGCAATAGATAATAAATCATAATATTATTATATATATCTTGTGCAACATAAGTATGTGTATTAAAATAACCTTGACAAAAGAATATATAAAAAAATCACCATGTTGTTATACACTGATCTCTGCAACTTTTTCAGTAGATTTAGTCCTAGTATTCAGTACCAAAGATCATGTGTATGTGCTCCAATTGCTTACAGAGTTGTTTCTAAATGATGAAGAACTGAAGAAACTGTACGAATTTGAGGAACAATGTGTTGAGGAATATTTCCAGGAGAAAGAAGATGAACAGCAGTCTTCCAATGATGAACGGATCAGAGTCACTTCAGAAAGGTAGCATAAGTAAAAGTAGCAATGAATAATATAATAACCAATATGCTAGTTTGAAGAAAAGAAAAATGCATTCAGAGATGCTTATTGTTCTTATCTAGTGTATCAAAATCTCTATCAAAATCCCCATCTTCAAAAGAGAAATGGAATGTGGCTTAATTGTGGGCTTAAATATCCAAGTCTTTTGTACCATCCCTGACTTATCAAGCAAGGCTTTTGAAAATACCTTCATTTTGCTGCCAGGGCCAGCAAACAGAACTTTACACCCTTGTTTTTTTATTCAGCCTTTTCTTGACCCAATTCCTTTATACAAAGGGGCACATTTACTAACCCACGAACGGGCCGAATGCGTCCGATTGCGTTTTTTTCGTAATGATCGGTATTTTGCGATTTTTTCTGAAAATTGACGCGACTTTTTCGTTACCAATACGATTTTTGCGAAAAAACGCAAGTTTTTCGTAGCCATTCCGAAAGTTGCGATTTTTTCGTAGCGTTAAAACTTGCGCAAAAAGTCGCAATTTTTTCGTAGTGTTAAAACTTGCGCGAAACGTCGCGCATTTTAAGTTTTAACGCTACGAAAAAAGCGCAACTTTCGGAATGGCTACGAAAAACTCGCGTTTTTCCACGCAAATCGTATTGGTAACGAAAAAGTCGCAATAATTTCCGAAAAGTCGTAAAGGTGCCGAAAAAATCGCAAAAAATACGAAAAAGTCGCAAAATGTTCGTTTTCAAATCGGAATTTTTCCAATTCGGATTCGGATTCGTGGGTTAGTAAATGTGCCCCAAAGTGTTTTGTTTTTCTGGAGACACACTGAATTTTGTGGCAAAAGCCCTAATAGAACAGTCTTTTTGCATATATTAAAAGCAATACCACATGGATTACTTCAATAGCTACCAGGCTGTTAAAGGAACAGTAACATCAAAAAATTAAAGTGTTTCAAAGTAATTAAAATATAATGTGCTGTTGCTCTGCAAAAAACTGGTGTTTTTGCTACAGAAAAGCTACTATATAAATAAGCTGCTGTGTAGCCATGGGGGCAGCCACAGGTTACATAGCAGATAACTAGTAGATAAGCCCCATATAATGGGGGTTTATCTGTTATCTGCTAAGTAACCTGTGCCTTTTCTCCTTTGAATGGCTGCCCCCATGACTACACAGCAGCTAACTTATATAAACTATACTAGTCTTTCTGAGGCAAACACACCAGTTGTAGCAATGCAGGGCAACAGTACATTATATTGTAATTACTTTTATACACTTTTGTATTTTTGGTGTTACTGTTCCTTTAAGGAGAAATTACGTGATCAGAATGAGCTTTTACTGCTAGCAGAAACTTCTCATTCAGTAGAAATGAAAATATGCTGCTTGTGACACTTTATAGTACTAGTAAGGCAAGTATCACATGAAAACTTCCACATCCTATAAGATTTGAAAATCTCTTGGTATAGTATAGTGGTGAGCAATTGCCAAGATATTTTACCACCTCTCCAAATAAATGGGAAGCAGTATGGGAAAATGGGAAGATCCAACATATTTGTCCTTCTTGCATGCATGTAATGCATTATTGTCTTTTCAGAGTTGAAAATATGTCTATGAGGTTAGAAGAAGTCAATGAAAGGGAACACTTCATGAAGGCTTCTCTGCAAACTGTTGATCTTCGACTCTCTCAACTAGAAGAGCTTTCGGGAAGAATGGTAAATGCTCTAGAAAGACTTGCTGGTATTGATAAGTCAGAGCTGATTAATGAACGCTCCCGTGCTTCCTCTGTGTGTGATGCAGCTTTTCTCCTCCGACAAGGCAGTGTAAACAGCTCTGATGGAACCAGTGTATACAAATACCATGTAGAAACAGATGAAGTGACATGTGATGAAAGCACAGGTTCAATTTCACCGGCTTTAGGGTTACGTAGAAAAGCCTATTCATTTGGTATGAGGACTGAGAAAGGAGAACAAGATAATAAGGCACAGTTGGTACCAAGACAGGCAAGTCTTCGCTATGCTTCAAGTGCTAATGCAGTAGCAACAAAGGATGCCAATAAAGTCACTTTGGGAATTGTTTCCAAAAGTTCAAGACCAATTTCTTGCGTGGATATTTGGATTCCAGAATGTGACAAGAAAGAAACAATTAATGAAAGTCCGAGCACTCAGCATTTAAGCCAAACAGATATTGTTACAAATTGTCAGTCAGAAGGAGAAGTCACAGAAGTTTCTAAATCAGAATTTGCTAACTCTCATTTGACTGTAGAAAGAACAAAGTTAGAAGCAACTATTTCTTTTCCGCTGGAGAGATCTAAAGCTATGAAATATTATTCAGGTCAGTCCTTTAATACCTGCCAAACTACCATGACAAAATCTAGAAGTTTTGTCTTTACCGAAGGTGGAAAACTGGTGGGTGGTGTTAACAACTGGACTGAATACAGCACAATTATAGATCAAGTGTCTCCTACTTCACTGGAAGAGTGGACTGACCAGTGGAATAACCAAGGAGACTCCCCCAGAAAGCAGAGCCCTGAGCTTGCAACTATTATATCAGAAGCTGAGATTCAAGCAGAATTAAAGCCTTTATTAACAGACACCGAAGATGACAGTGATATTGGAGAAACAGGAAACAGTGCCTCGTATCCTTGTACTGAAAGGACAGAAACTAAAAACTTACTGTCTGTGCAATTAGACAGGACTTGTGGATTTTCTTCCCCAAGGTCAAAAAGTTTACATAGCCACACAGGAAAGTCCCGATCCTTAATAGATAAGCTCGAGAGGCCTGGTCATGCCAGTAGTGTTATGAACATTGTGGTGGCGTGTGGTAGTGTAACAGAGGACACAAAAATAAAACAAGAAAATGCCTCCACAGAAACAGAATGTTAATATTGGCAAGATCATAATTTAAATAAACAAACCAGAGAAAATTTTTAGTGCTTCGTCTGTATATAAATTAAAACTTAGCTTTTAATATATGTTGTTAAAAAAATATATATACAATAAAATATGTAATAGATAATAAAGTATATTATTCCCTATTTCAATCAGTGCCTGTTACTTTGTTATTTATATCAATTAAGTAACTGGAGCAATCAATCCACTCATTCGTTGAATTGTTACTAGTGTTAAATTAATGTCCGTAACTGCACAGAGAGAATTAATTTACATCCAAACGTATAGTATCAGTCCCTGTCCCAGCTGACACACTGTTGCAAATCCATCTATGTACAAAGTATCAATGTTCCTAGTTTTAACCAGTGCAGTTGATCTGCAGATGCGATATAGAATGCTATTTATTGATACTAAAGACAACAGTGTTGCTAGTGGTAAGGTGTACTCAGAGAAGGGGGTGGGTGCATACAAGGTCAGCGATAGGATGGGAATAGAGCAGTATCAGGGTTTGTACTAGTTGGGGATTTTTTTATTTATTTTTATTTTAATAGGTATAAGGAATAGGGCGGCGGTCATTTGGTTCCAAGCTAGTAAGAACCTAGTAAGAATCTCATTGCCCACGTATCTTAAAGACACTAAGGATATTATTCAAAAAATTCAGGGCATACAAGTGAACCCAGGCTCACATTTGGCAAGTATAGATGTGGAAGCACTCTATACGAGCATTCCCCACGACAAGGGACTGGAAGCAGTGGAATTTTTCCTTAGTCAGAAATACGAGGGGAGGAAGGTTTCCTTCTTGGTCCGCCTGTTACATTATATACTTACTCATAACTACTTTTTGTTCAATGGTAAATTTTATCATCAAGTTAGGGGGACAGCAATGGGAAGTGCCTGTGCACCCAGTTATGCCAATTTGTTCCTGGGGTGGTGGGAAGTTCACCTGGTCTTTAATTATCAACAGAATCATCATCTCTCACAGATTATTCTATGGAAACGTTATATTGATGACATCTTTATTTGGTCGGAAGAACAATCAGACTTTCAGGACTTGATGTTTCTATTAAATCAGAACTCGATAGGGTTGCACTTTACTAGTGACTTTGGAAGGGAGAACCTTCCTTTTTTAGATTTGTCTTTACACATAAATCAAGAGGGATGTATAGAAACCACGATTTTCCGAAAAACCAACAGCTACCAACAGCTTACTTCACTATTCAAGTTTTCATCCATCTCCACTGAAAAAGGGTATTCCTATTGGACAGTACTTGAGGTTGCAGAGAAACTGTTCCAATCTTGAGGACTTTAAGAGACAAGCCCTAGATTTGAGAGCTAGGTTTCTGAAAAGGGGATATCCAAATCGATGCCTAAAGAGGGCGTATCAAAGGGCATTGGATACTGACGGTAGTACTCTTTTGCAGGACCGAAAGGCAGAGCCATCTCGTTTCTCCCAACAGATCAGGTGTATAAGCACGTTTAGTGACCAATGGGAAAATGTCAAACGGATACTTTCCAACTCCTGGAATATTCTGAAGGCAGATCGGGACTTGACATCAGTATTACCTCACAGACCTACAATGATAGCCAGACGAGCAGAAAGTCTAAGTGACATATTAGTACATAGTCACTTCACTGAGTCTAAACCAGTGAGAACACACTTTTTGAGCCCAACGGTGGGCTCATATAAATGTTTCAAATGTGAGGCCTGTAAGTATATGGCACCCACCAAGGAGTTTATGAATTCAGACTCCACACGTACGTACAAGATCAAGCAGTTTATTAACTGCCGGACATCAGGGGTCATATATGTAGGGATATGTAGCTGTCCTAAATTGTACGTGGGTAAAACTTTTCGAGAACTAAGAAAACGAGTCCTTGAGCACATTGGAACGATCACGCGCAATGTGGACACACCCTTGGCCAGACACATCAGAGACTTCCATAGATCAAATACACAAGCAATAAAATTCTTTGGTATTGAGAAAGTGCAACTTGGCACTAGGAAAGGGGATATAGATAAAGTGCTATTAAGGAAAGAGTGTCAGTGGATCTATAGACTGCGGACCAAATCACCCGCAGGTCTCAATGAGGGCTTCAGCTATTTACCTTTTATCAGTAATGACTAAGATGGGAGGTGGCAATAATTTCAGGATCTAACTTTAGGATCTAACGCTACAATCCCGTGTAATTATGACTTACCTACACTTAGTATTAGGAACATTTTTATTAACATCTATTTACTTGAATCTGTTAAATAAATACTTTTAGCATCAGTACTATGGGATACATCCAACGCTATCCATTCATTTCTTTTATGGCTAAGGGTTAGCTGTTATAGATATATACATGCAGTTCCATTCTTTCGCCTCTAGATGACTGTTGGACCAATAGCGTCATCACTGGGGACGATTTAAGGAGCTGCAGAATGGAAGCGACTCATTGATTGCCCTTGACAAAGTCACTCGACGTGACAAAACGCGTTGGGCGGGCGGGAGAGGTTGGGTGCAGCCTGAGTTAGCGAGGGGGGTTGACTTAGTGATTAGGCGGCTCCTGATAGCCGCAGAAGCAGAGGGGGAAGATATATTTCGGAGGGAGGGAACGGACAGCGGTTCAAATTTCACTATATATCTGTTGCTTTCAAATAGTTTTCCTTTCGTTTGGGAAACGGATACCATTGCTCTGAATTTAGATATTACGGCTGCTGGTGTTAGGAGCAGCCTCTTGTCTTTTTACTTGGGGATGGTGGTTGGAGCAGGGAGAGTGCTTTACTAATAATAGATGGCGCTGAGATTTAAACAGCGCTGACTGGCAAATAAATGTATGTAATGAAGGCCTTGATTACACGTGGATGAAAAGCTGAATGCCCCCAAGTTACATTCGGTTCTTACTAGCTTGGAACCAAATGACCGCCGCCCTATTCCTTATACCTATTAAAATAAAAATAAATAAAAAAAATCCCCAACTAGTACAAACCCTGATACTGCTCTATTCCCATCCTATCGCTGACCTTGTATGCACCCACCCCCTTCTCTGAGTACACCTTACCACTAGCAACACTGTTGTCTTTAGTATCAATAAATAGCATTCTATATCGCATCTGCAGATCAACTGCACTGGTTAAAACTAGGAACATTGATACTTTGTACATAGATGGATTTGCAACAGTGTGTCAGCTGGGACAGGGACTGATACTATACGTTTGGATGTAAATTAATTCTCTCTGTGCAGTTACGGACATTAATTTAACACTAGTAACAATTCAACGAATGAGTGGATTGATTGCTCCAGTTACTTAATTGATATAAATAACAAAGTAACAGGCACTGATTGAAAAAAGGAATAATATACTTTATTATCTATTACATATTTTATTGTATATATATTTTTTTAACAACATATATTAAAAGCTAAGTTTTAATTTATATACAGACGAAGCACTAAAAATTTTCTCTGGTTTGTTTATTTAGTAAATGAGGGTGGCAAACACCCAGTGCAGTCTCTCTATAGTGATAGTGGAAGGGAGGTCCCATTCCTTTCTTTTTCTCTCTTGCAAGATCATAATTTACCTAACAAAAAGCTTACTTAATGGGTAAGTATGAATGATCAGTGTTACCATAAAGATTTTGTTTTCTGTTTAACAGCCATGAATGGAAATCCCAGTTAATACTTTCATGAAGATCTTTATCTTCATGCTTTCAGCTATGCTATACCTGGGCTCCTGACCTATTTCAAATGAGGTCTTCAGATATATTCATTTCCAGCTATAGCTATTTTCATAAAGCCTTAGTCTGTGCCTCCTTCCCATTATTGTAAATGTAGTTTTCTCTTTATTGGGGGTAGCATCATGAGACATGAGGATAAAATGATACTGCCGAAAGAGGACTGCAACAAGATATCACTATTGTCCTTTTAATATATAGGCAAAAATATTACTTTTGTTAATAGAAAGAATATATTCATGGCATTCAAAGCATGACTGATGTGTAGTACTAGTCAGAACAAACCCTTTAAAGTTTTATACAGTGCATATTTTTCACTTCCAGTGGTCATCAGTAAAATACACAATATTGAACAGCACAGATCCAGATTCGATTTATTCACACAAATGGGCATATGATAGTTGTCTGCACAGCATCATTTTGGGCTCCATCCTTTGTCATGCTACCACTGCATTAGGGTGGTTTTAATCAAAATCTGGTTTGGTGCTTTTCAATATTGCGTTTTTCCTGAAAGCATGATTAACCCAGTCTGGTCTTGCTTCCTTTCTACTGCTCTCCACCAAGGCCATTCCACTATTAAATTTTATTGTATAAGAACTATGGCACATCACATTTTCCCTTATCCTCATCCCTGAGCCCAGGTAATTTATAAAAAAATGTAAGCATCTCAGGCCACCCTGCTCACCATCAAACAATAAAATAGTTGCCATGACTGTTTAATTAAAAATGTCCATATGCACAATGAATATTTCCTTCTTATTTAAGAGCTTAGATGGAGGATTCATTATATATTTGAATCATTTTTATTTCTAAAATAAAATAACTCTATAATGGTGAATTTTACAGATTTCCTATTACACATTTCAACCTATGCACTCTTTCCAACTGTACAAGACCTCCGTTTTTCTTCTGTATCTCTTTACTGATCTATTTGTCTATCCAAAATAAGGTGCTATATTTTGTAAAATAAAATTACATTTTCCACACTTAAACTACGTCTCTATGTCTTTATATTTTATGTCCAGGTGAAATCAATTGGTATACAAAAGGTTAAATAAAAAAGAATTCTACATATCACTGACATAGCCTCTGTCTTTATACACCATCCACACCCACTGCTCTCTCTCGTCTAAAACATTTCTATCTCCTCTATAGGGAACAATCACTCACTATCTTTAAGAAAAAACTCTTACTGCTTACTTCTGGAGCACTAGAACATTATTTTGTTTTAGTTTGTAATATTGGTGTAGGCAGCCTGCTTTCAGAAGGAGCCAGTGTTACACATTTGAACTGCTTTCAGATAACTTATTGTCTCTCCTACTCAAGCCTTTCTTGACACAACCGCACCTTTTTTGACGGCAACCACAAATTTCTGTGGTAAAATGTTGTGGCAAAATGTGGAATTTCGTTGCAAATCCTTTCCTGGCAAAAAAAATTCCCTTATCTCTAACCAGTAACTTTATAAAGTGTACAACCAAGTTTCAACATACATCAATAAAAAACGTTTCTGTGACCAACAACTTACAAGACCAAAGAGCTTATAACACCCCACAACAAGGACTCTTACTTATCCACAACCACCTGACTTCTATGCAGTTTCTTAACCCATCTCCCCTAACTAAGTTGCCAGCACTCTTACAACGTTTTAGGACTTAAAAAGACTTTAGTTCTAGAGGAACTGTTTTTCACCTATCATGGTCAACAGGACCCATTCTCAGGTCACTACCACCATCGCTAGCTGCCAAAACCCTGTACCCTATGGAGAAATGGAGAGATGTTGGCAGTGTGGCCAAAAAGTCTGTGTTTAACACCTACAGGTTGTTACTTCTGAATTCTCCTCCACCAATCAATCCCTGTTAAGCCCATGAATGATATGCCTTTCCATGAACCTCCCAATGACCAGGAAAAGGTGGAAAAACCTCTAATCTTGCTTCCCACACAGGCTACAGGTGTTTTGGTAATAAGAAATAAGAATAATGAAGATCTTAATCTCTTAACCTCATTCATTTTTTCTGACATCAATATCTCTCTTTTTATTTGTATGTTCTCCCCAGTGCTTGCATAGGTTTCCCACAGGCACTCAAGTTTGCTCCCACACTCAAGCAAGTTGGCTCCTGATAATATAATAATATTGTAGAGGCAGAAATCGAAGAGACCTTTTGGTGGTGAGTGATCCGGTGAAGTGCTATATACCTGAACAGGGTCCTAAGTCGTGGCTATCGACCAACAAACTGGGATGCTTTAGATGTCCCACTTGTACCTCATGTCAATATATGACCCCTGGCACCACCTTTACCCATCCGAGGACGGGACAGAGATTTAAGATTAGACACCACATCACATGTTAGATGACACATGTGATATATTTGATCACCTGTTTGCACGCATTGTCATATGTGGGTAAAACTGATTTGATGCTTAGGTTACACATGGATGCACATAGATTGACCATTAATACAGCATATAGGGACAATAGGTCCTCAAAACCGGTTGCTAAGCACTTTTTAGAGATGGGATATCGGCTACCGTCTTTTAAGTATATAGCTATTGATCACGTACCCATGCCTAAAAGGGGTGACGATAGATCAAGGTTGTTGTTACAGCGTGAATCCTTTTGGATAAAAAAATTTGAGACTTTATCTCCCAAAGGCCTTAACGAATACCGCTCTTTGAACTGTTACCTACCTGTAAGATAGATGGAGTTGCATGAAATCGGTTGGTTCCGCCTCCTGTGGATTACAGATTGTGTATATATGGTGATTTTTTAATTTGTTCATTATTTCATTTCTTTTTTGTTTTTTGATATGTAAATTTCAAAGTATATTTCATACGTATTTAGTGGGTTGCTTATCCGGTCTCTGCATTGATTTGGGATCACAAGGGTGTGAGTAACCATATTAACTCACTGGCTACATGGTGCAGGGCATGACCCCTGATGCTTACCCTAGTGGGCGGGGTTTTGTTACATTTAAAGGGATGTGTTTAAACCTGCATTTTTATTGTGGATAACATCTTGATTAAGGTCCTAGACCTGGACCGCAACGTTGATGTGATTTTATGGAACAATAAATTGGATTGATGTAGAACATTGCAGTGCGCATTGTTCCTGCAGTAGAATATATATATGTATACAGTATATATGTGGGCATAAAGGATATAAACAATAAGCTGCTTTACTGTTATATGTACAAATAAAGCGCCCAGCCTGGCTCCATTCCTTTACTTTCCCTTTGCATATGTTTGCTGTTGAGAGGTGTGGCCTCATGACATGCCACAACAAATCAGCTTTCACTCTGTTCTGTCACTCAAACATGTCTGCGCAGACCAGGGAACCAGAGATTCTGGAGGATGGGGGATGGGATGCTGCTTTAATAATTAGCCATAACTTTGAAACGGTGCAAAACTTTTGAAAGCTATAAATTGTCAAAATGTTTGTCTAAACTTTATATTTTCAATATTATGAAAAAATTTTTTTATGTTAGTTCCCCTTTAAAAATTTCAAATAGGACTAGAGAATGAGAATGATTCCTAAATGTGTTGGAATACTAGTTTGCCGAGACACATGTTTTTAATGAATAAATGTTATCCCTTTTTACTCCTGCTCTTACTGTGTGAAATTTATATTTGGATAAAAACCTTACATTTAAAGAACTCCTTAAACAAATTATGTTTTTAGATTTACTGTTAACAGTCTGTTGTCTGGTTTACAACAGAAAGGACATGCCCTCATTGGAGATCAGAGGTGTAACAACAGTGTGCCATGCCACCCAAAAGAATCCATTCTCCCCACAAAAATCTGTCTGTTGCTATCCAAGGATTCACTTACGTTGCAGCCATAATACTGGCTCGTAATAATGTGGCTAGTTTTCTGTATTAGATATTCAAATGTTAAAGTGATACTGACACGAAAAAACAACTTTTTAAAATATAAATCTACATAAAAAGTTGCCTATAGGTCATGTTGATAATTTTTTACTGATAGGGCTGCTTTTGTAAGTAATTGTTATTGAAATCCCAAAACCTGACTGTTTTGCCAACCTGACTGTCCCTTCTCAGCCTGTCAGTTATAGCTTCTAACGCTAACAGACTCCTGCTGGACAAATATGGCCGCCCCCTCATAGGGGAACATGGGGGATCAGATAGGGAATGTAAAAGCATCAGGCAAATACTTTTATGGCAAAATTATAAATAGCATGCAAAGGCAATGTAATGATAGATGTAAAAATGGTTTCATTTCTGGTGTCCGTATCTCTTTAAAAAGGCTTTTGCATATATATTTTACTTACTTTAACTTAATCTAGTGTTTGGGTGCTCAGAACAGGGTGGTTAGAACCCTAAAGCAGTATCCTGTTAGGTGGACTCCCTTCTTACAAGCCCTAAAGCAGTATCCTGTTAGGTGGACTCCATTCTTACAAGGCCATTTTAAGATACTAATGGGCTACAGCAAAGATCCTTCCTGTGAGACCCTTTATTCTGGCTTAAATCTTGCAAGAAATGTATTGCATTACTGCTCCAACCCCACTAAAAAGGGGTTTAGCATACATAATGAAACCTCTTTGCCAAAAAATTCAGAAGATATAAGGAGTAACAGCCTCCATCTTGGTACTATTTTAACTTTTTGCTTTTTTTAAAGGGGAATTAAGCTCACAATGAATATGGCTAGAAACACCATCGTTTATATACTGAACTTGGTGCACAAGCCTAAACATTCATCATTTCTATAATAGTAATGATCTAGGCCTTTAACGTTGTGCATAGGATCTTGTATTTTGTTAGGGATGTCAGTGATGCTGCGCATGTTCAGTGTGCTCTGAGTAGCTGTTGAAAAGCTAGGTTTAGGGTCAGTACAAATCAGCATGCAGAAAATAAGATTCTCATATAATCCAATGCTTTCGGGCTGGTTACTAAATCCTGAGCAGGGAATTACAGGCAACTTCGGAAAACCAAACACCTGTAAGCCTTCCTATTGGCAATTCACTTTATTTTCAGTGGAAAGGAATTTTGGAGAGATTACTTGCCCTCCATAGCCAAGAATTAACTGTGGGTGAGCAATTTCCCCATGTGCCACTGCCCTAAGTACTGTGCCTCTGTTTGCATTGCCTCTTTAAACTGCTTTCACTCTCATTGTTAAGCCAGTCACAGGCATTCCAAGCAACAGTACAGTAACTGTTTATGAGCTATTCATATAAAGGGGAATAGATGTGTATTGTGGTTTAGTGCGTCTGATGCAGGGACCATATATAAAATCCCATAAAGCAAAATTGTCTTCCATTGTTTGCAAAAAAAGAAACCCGAAATAGTTGAGAATAGGGTTGCCAACTTTTCTAGAAAAAAAAATACCGCCCTTCCTATCGTTTTTTCTTTCTGCCCTCTTTATAAGTTTGGGCTCAAGCGCCATTTTTACCAGACAGGCCGATAAAATACCTGCCAGGAGGCAAGTCTAGTTGAGAACCAGGGGCGCAATCTTTTAAAAGTGTAGTAGTAAACGGAAATTGAAGTAACAAAATATAATTGGAGTTATTATTCTTTTATAAGACTCCTCTGAAGAGCATAGGCACAAACAAAACAACCTGAGGTGGAATGAACAAGGAAGGGATGTGGAGGAAATGCAAGGCAGCCGCAGCAATGCATTATTCGGTCAGCAGATGGCGCTGCACAACTCCATAAGCACAAGCAGGAGAGCAGCAGTTCTGCACATGTGCACATCCAGGGAAAGAGAAGGGGGACAGGCTCACAGGAAATCAATGCAAATACTCAGTGCGTGTGGGAGAGACTCTCACACGGGGAAATGTCTGCCCTGAGACGCAACAAAAGCCAGAAAAGCCCAGTCATGAAGGAGGCTGGACGAGTGCTGGAGGGACTGCACTGAAACCCAGGGCTCAGGAGAGGAGCTGCCCTGTGTGCTTTCTGTTCCAGCTGGCTTCGGGCTTCCAGTTCTCTGGGCTACGGAACCATACTACTTGTGGCTCAGCAATGTTCTCTCTCAGGCAACCCAAACCTTCCTTTAAATCCTACCTTCTGCCCCCTCAGGTGAGTGGCTAGTCAGGCGTTACACATCTGTGTAGTTCTGGATTTTAAGCCCGTTGCCGTCTCATTGCTGCAACTCCCACCAGGCTGGCTGAGGATTCTGGGAGTTGAAGCAGAGTTGCAATTGGGCTGCTGTTATTCTGACGTGACATCCCTGGCAGGGTATAGAGATCCGTGCATCCCAGCCTCTGATTGGCAACCTGTGGCTGCTTAGTGTGGGTTTTCAGTATCAAGATTTGGGAGTTGTAGTTTACAAACACAAGAACTGGGGTGTCAGGTTTCTTGGGGTGCACACACACCTGCCTGCATGTATGTTTGCACCCACATTAAGTTTGATTTCTTTATCAAATTTTTGCAGCAAGAAGACAAACTAAATCCAGAGACAAAGATAAAAAAGTTGAAACCTGTCCTTCTGCCAGGTAAGTGATTATCAGTGAGATGTAGCGGATTGATGGCACGCTAATATGGCACAGAGGTGCCCAACCTCTAGCACTTTGTCTACATAAGAATGCTGGGACATGTAGTTCAGAAGTTTGGAAGCATGGTGTTGGTTTCAATTGTTTTAACAACTATTTGGAGAACACACTATAAATATGTGCTAATTATTTGCTTAAAAGGTATTTGCCAATAAATTACATAATAATATGTTAATCAGTCGCTATAAACATCATTATATCTTAAGGGCAATTGTAATTAAATTGATTTATTCTTTTATTGGCGGCTTTATGTATCAAGCATTACGGCAGGGTTAATACAAGCTGATGCACCATGCAGAAAAGGGCTGACATTTGTGCTGCCCCATTCATTCAACTGGAATGTGAGGGCAGGCATCTCTGCTGGAGAGAAGGCATGGCATGTTCTCTTCATTTTGCAACCCCCCTAACTTTGCCTCCTAGGGATCAATGTGGGGGAGGGGGGTATTATAAAAAAAGCTACCCACAAAGACTGGCACTTTTACATCCCAATGGCAATGTTACACTCAGATTGTGAAAGTTTTCTTGGCTTGTATAAAGCTAAGTAATGTCTCATGCTTTGTGTCCCATAACTCCACTTTGGGTGCCATACCCTTTCTCCTTTTAGATTACAAGCTTTATTGAGCAGGGCTCCTTTTTTACTCTTATAGTGCATTTCGAATTGACGTATACCCCTGTTTATTGTACAGCACTCTGCTGTTAGCAGTAAGGGTGCTAAATAAAATGCACGTGGTTTGCCTTATTTTAAGCCTAGCAGTTGAACCTGTGCAGTGACTGGAATATATGTTGTTCTTTATAGCAAGGTGTGATGAGCAAGGTGTGATGCTGCATTTGGCAGGATATATATATATAGATATCGGTCTATATAATATGTTACAGCAGATTGACATATTTCTAATTTAGCTACTGATTGAAATCCCTTATCCCTTATGTAGTGAATTGGAAAGAAGTTTGAAAAGTATCTAACATGGTGTACAGCTTGTCCCAGTGATTGGGCTAGGGGCACTTGCACTCTTGTTCTAAAAGCCAACTTTATTTCCATGCAAAAAGGGGGCTCTGAATGCTTCAGTGAATACAATCCTCTTCCGATCCCCTGCATGCAAATCAGCCTCAGGCATACGCAGAATAGTGAATCGGGCCATTCTAGCAGACACCACAGTGAGACACATTACTAATCTGACCGTGCCCAAGGCATTGATTTGCATTCCTAGGAAAGGAGTTGGTATATCCAAGGCAAAGAAGATTGCTAGAGTGGGTATATCCACGGCAAAGATGATTGCTAGAGTGGGTATGTCATAGACAAAGAAGATTGCTAGAGTGGGTATATCTGAGTCTTGAAAAAAAATATTTCTTCCTACTTGGAGTGAGCCAACCATGACTTAGCATTGAACCTGAATTGCGTTAAAGGCAAGTGGTTATCAAAAAACTTGTCATCCTAAAGCTCTGAAGCTCTGGTGTACCCTATTTAAATAACAAATAATAAGTCCCTTGTAGTTGATGATAACTAGGATAAATCCATGTTGTCAAAACAATGCAGTTAGTTTGCACCTTTTGCCCACTGGCATTTACTAACTTGTACATGACAAGCAGGTGGAATGGGGGCACCTATATTCCTTCCTCAGCCCTTTTCTCATAATTACAGTGCTGTTGAATGCTGGTACTGAAATATTTATGGGGGGTAGTGCAGGTCTTTAGGCTTCACTCTGAAGTGTAAGTCTCTGTGGCCTGTTCTGCAAAGTTCTAGGCAGGGTGCTAAGATGTGAAATGCATGGTTGGTTGTAACCAGTTTTTTGCAATTTGCATATGTGTTAAGGGAGATGGTGGGATTTGTAGTTCTAAACTGCAAGAGTGATGGTAAAGGTTTCTTACCTCTTGCATGAAGTGTAAGTGGCTTTAATCTGATTTAAAGTGATATTGACAGCCACTTAATTTTTTTTTTTTTTTTTTACACCTGCTGTTGTGTTTTCATTTGTATCAGCTTTAAATTCCTTATAAACTAAATCTGCAAAGTGTTTTCGCTTCATAATTATGGTAGCATGAATTACAGACCCACGGAGCTGTCATGTTTGTTCCCCTCTTCCGGGTTTTAATTTAAATGCCTCCCAAGTGAATAAATATACCCAATCACAAACCTGCAATGCCCATTCTGCTTTCAGTCGGTGTGTGACAAGCTCAGCTCCGTTGTCTATGTGTAATGGGGAAGGGGAGGGAGAGCCCTTAGAAGCAGGGAGGGAGAGCCCTTAGAAGCAGGCAGGCAAGCAAGCACGGGAAAACTTAAGCTGGCCTGCTATTTAATTCTTTGTGGGAAGAGCAGAGAGGGGGCACAGCCCTTTGAAGTAGGCAGGCAATAGAAAGATCAAGCCTGCCTGCTATCTAGTTCACAACACCATGCAATGCTATGCGAGGGAGGGAGGAACGGAGGGGGAACTCTTTGAACCAAACGGCAAGCTGAATCTTCCCAGTTTATGACATAGTCCTTTTGACAGATTGAAAAGCTACAGTCGGGTTGCCAGACAGTCGGGTTCAGGATTTTCAGTAGGATTTATGTAGAGAAACAAGACTTTTAGGAAAAAACAGTCAACATTCTTTTTTCCCATAAAAACAATCAACGCACCAGAGGTCACCCCTTTAGATTAGAGGAAAGGAGCTTCCATTTGAAGCAGCGTAGGTGGTTTTTCACGGTGAGGGCAGTGAGGGGGTTGGGGAATGCCCTTCCTAGTGATGTGGTAATGGCAGATTCTGTTAATGCCTTTAAGAGGGGCCTGGATGAGTTCTTGATCAATCAGAATATCCAAGGCTATTGTGATACTAATATCTACAGTTAGTACTAGTGGTTGTATTTATAGTTTATGTATGTGAGTGTATAGATTGGTAGGTGTGGGTTAGGTGTGCTGGGTTTACTTGGATGGGTTGAACTTGATGGACACTGGTCTTTTTTCAACCCTATGTAACTATGTAACTATGAACTATAGGTAGGTTTGGAAGTAGGTTCATATTTTTATAAGAAATTTTTTGGTGTCGGTATCACTTTAATGTTAGGTTCTTTGCATGCGCCATCAGTATTACCAGTTGCTTGTGCATCTTTTGGTTCTTTGAGAAATTAATGTGAACTTGGGATTGGTCACTGGCATTTGTTGTTAGATATTTCTGCAGCTATTTTGAAAGCTGTGCTTCTGCTAGTGGCTCTGTTACCAGTACACACTCTTTGAGGGGTGGTCTGAATGCTTTTTGTTTGTTTGTGGCATACTCTGTATGCAGGTCTCACCTTAAGTGTTCCTTGTGGTTTACCACAGCATTTTTGTACTTGGTAGCAGCTGACACTTAACCACAATTCCTCTTTACACCTTGTAGTGAAGTACCACATTCTAGGGCCTTTAATATGGCAAATAAAGTAAGCTTGCAATGCCTGGTTCATAGTATTTACATAGTAGTTGCGGTAGTGTCTAGATTTGCCAAAGAACTAGTGTAGCTCACTTTCATGTCGTTTTCTGTTGTTGTCATTTTACATGCTAAGTTGTGACTAATATGTTATTTTATAGAACCCACCTTGCCTGTTTAAGTGGTTTTATTTCTTTCTGCAGTGACATAGTTATAGATGTCTGCTCCAAAGTCTGTTCTGTCTTCCACTCTTACTGCAACCCATGAGGCACCTGCAAAGGGGCTATTTAATAGCTTTGGCCCCATTTTAGTAAATAATAGGTAGAGGGTATAATAGGTAAGATATTAATAACCTTTGTAATGTGACATGAGGCTGCACATTTCTTTTCCAGCCTGTGGTGTGGCTAATCTGTATATAAATACTTTGTGTGGCCTGTGTGACATTTGGGACAATGCCACATTTGCAGTTATTTGCTCTTTCTTGTCATTGTAGATAAATGATACTTGAGACGGAAGCAAATATAGTGCAGGCAAATGCTTCCTCTCCTACCTTGCTACAAAACAACATAATGGAAGTTCTAGCAGTAAGTAACTTCTTTGTGTTTTGTAGAAAGTTCTTTTCGTTCAAAGAACTCTGCTTTAGAAACAAAATTTATTAAAGAGCCCCACACAACACAAAAACCCATAATATACTTCTGTAGTACTGTAATCTGTTTCTTCAAAAAGTAATAATATATAGTATTTTTATTTGTATATCTTTATTTATAAAGCGCTACTTATGTACACAGCGCTGTACAGTAGAATGTAGCTGCAAAACACCTCTTTCTGCATCATTTGAAATCCTGTCAGGGGAGGAGGGACTGATTTTACAAATTGTAACAACAACTTCTCCACAGCATGCAGAAACTACATAACCTACAATGCATTTTCTTAATGGCAGTTGCAGGGAATTGTGGGATTTAAAGGATGAAGGCTGAAGGCAGACTGAGCACAGTTGACTACTGTTACATTTTATTTGAGTCTCAAAGTAGCAAGATCAGCAGGAGAACAGGGGGCTAGGCTTAGGTAACTATTTCAAACTATATTATTACATTAAAAATCATGAAAAGGCTATACATATTTTGTAATTAATGTATATTGCAAAGTTGCTTGAAATTATGTTTACTTGTCAAAAAGCCTAAGTTGTGTTTGGGTGGCGTTCCCCTTCAATGAGCTTCATAAAATAGGTAAAGCTGGTCCCCAAGCAAACAGATCAGGCTGATATGATTGGTCACCCCTCCCCATTCAAATGATATGGTAATGGAAATGGTTCATACTGATAGCTGTCTGAGGACTGGACTGATAGTCTTATGTGACCTTTAGCTAAAGGATTTTTTTTTAAAAATTGCTTGTAAAAGTGAACATATTGAAAAAAAAAGATTGCAACAAACATCACAAATACTCATTCTTCATTATTTATTGGTTGGGCCACGTTTATATACAACAGTTCATTTGTCATACCCAAATCCTTACATAAGAACTGGCAGAGCTCTTCTGTACAATGCACACACACATTTATTCTTACTTATTTGTTTTCCTATACATTGATGTCATAACACTTCTACAGTTTCACCTTTAGGCACACAGAAGGCAGCTGTACTGTGTGAGGGGGAGGGGCAGATTAAAGGCCAACCATTTTTCACTGTTTTTCTGCATTTTTTCCTAAAACATTAATTTCACCTAAGCTGAACAGATGGGAGAATTATTTCAAAATAATGTAGTATTTTATCAATCCCTCCACTTTTTTCTTCATATCGGTGGTTGGATGATGCACTGTTATTGGTTAAACAGTATATTTAATCAGCTCTATCTAAACACTTTTATGTCTCTCTAAATATTTTTCTCTCCTAGAATACTCAAATTTTTTGTTGCTGCTGTTTAAGGCTCAGGCACCTGTAAGGTTTTTATTTGTATCATTCTGTCTTACAGTTGGGCACACAGATGTCAGTGCACGTCCTTTGCTGAATTACAAATCCGATGGGCTGGGAATTCCATTAATCTGTCTAATCTAATCAAATTATCTTTCAACATAATAATATGCTGAGAGCAAGTCTCATTTGTCCAGCGTCTGCATTTACCCAGGTTTCAGTTATAGCTTGGTTTGAGTGTCGCAGCATAAGAACTGATGACAGCTTCTACGGGCAAACAGTAAAGGTAGTCCACACACGTTCAGATTTTAGCCGCCTTCTATTGAACGTTGACTTCGCTTGTACGATTGAATGCAACAATCTAAAACTAACATTCAGACTAAAATCGTAGAATAAAGTCCTAAAAAAATAACAAATCGGAGGATGTTCTGAACATGAAATAGTTGGCAGACACCAATCATATGAAAGTGACTTCCTGGAAATGCATTGTAGGTCCCCCAAGGATATATTATATATTGTTATATTACCGAAATGTTCTAACCCGTCTGATCGGCGTGGTATGAAAATTATCGGGATGATAATTTGGAGCCCACACAGAGTCTGAAAATTGTAACCCACAGTAAGCATCACCAAATAAGCGGGTGTTTACAGAAACTGGAATGATCCCATCTTATGGCCCCAAGGCCAATGAGTTCATACGGATATGTCTAGGGAGACCCGTCAGGCATGGACCACATCAATGCTACAATGTGGTTCTTTTCTAAGCTGTCTGAGTTATGGCCACATATCGCTGGCTCTCTGAAGGGCCTCATACACGGGCTTATGAGCTGCCATCTTAGTCTGGAGGTGCTCATCTGTTCTGCTAGTAGATTGTGTAAATAAACAGTACTACACTATATTAGTAATAGTGTATTTATTAACACAGCTGAAAATCTAATAGAAGTATATGATTTTTTTCCTCTCTTTTTATAAAATCTGCTTGTTAGCAAAGGGATACCAGTATTTTAGCATTCAGCCTGGCTTGCAGCTGCCTTTTGTTTTCCCACTTCTCATTTTGTTACGATTAAATGGCCTGAGAACAATAATGGCCTGTCATTCCAACCTACTCCAGTCATGTTTGGGAGTGCTGCAAGCTGAAGGGTCACACAAGGGAAGGCACCATTTAGGGTATAACAGCTGCACAGAAACTGCCTGGTATTCAATCAGCTGGGGAATGTGACTACAAAAGAGACAGTTTTTGGAAGATGCAGATTACATTGCATGATTAATTACAACAATATAATTTGGGAAAGGAAATCACATTTTATATTTCACTGATAGGCCCTGAACCAATATACAAATAACTACAGAAAATTCAGTGAAAATAAAACCACATTTTAATGGCTCAAAGATTTTTTCAAGACATAGTACATAACAAATTTAAATGTATACTATACCACACAGTGACAGGGTACATCCTAGTGCCTCTCCTAACGCGTATCGCACAAAGTGCTTCATCAGAGGAGGTCAAAGATTACATTGCATGCCCTTATTTTCTAACATCTGTTCTGTAAGTGGGCAGTTTAGCCTGTGTATATAACCATTTTCTAAGACTTTATTTTGCTCAACTAACACAATCGAAATACATTTGGAAATATTTTTTAATGTGACAAGTCCCCTTTAAGTAAGTAGAGTATACGGTTTCCTCTTTAAGGAGAAGAGCATCATCAGCTTTTAGGAGCAGGGCCCTCTTTCGCATTCTGTAGCCCTTTTAAGAGCACCATAACTTTTTTTGTGTCTATATAAATAAATAAATGTGCACATACAATATTAAAGGAGAACGCAAGTAAAAATTGAAAAAGCATACTGCCCAATAGTCCTCCTATTATTTAGTAAAAACGCCACACTTTGGGCTCACCTAATCAAATATTTACTCAGTCACACTTACTTCACATTTTCTGAACAGGCAGCCATCTCTAAAAATTTATTCCCTCCCCTCTTCCAGATCTGCTTCTGATTGGCTGGTGGGCATATGTAGCTCAGATGAGGAGACAGGATCAAGTTACACACATGCTCAGAGAATAGGAAGGCTGCCGCTGGCAGCCTACAGGAAGGACAGAGATATTTCAGTGATATCACTGTAGTCTTCACACTGCTGTAGGCTGCTAGCATCATATCTCAGAGAAGCAAGCAGGGATCTGGGAATTTAGATATGCAGTAAGTACTTAAAAAGAATGCCTTTAGAATTAGTTTTAATTTCAAGCAACCTTGAAATATACATACATTTCAAAATATGCAGCCTTTTCCTGATTCTTAATATAATAATATGGTTTGGAACAGTTACCTAAGCCTAGCCCCCTGTTCTCCTGCTGATCTGGCTGACTACTTTAAGATGAAAAATTTAACAGTAGTTGACTGTCCTCAGTCTGCCTTTAGCCTGCATCCTCCAAATCCCGCAATTCCCTGCAAATGCGATGTCAGTAAGGAAAAGAACATTATAGTGAAATGCATTGTGCATTGTGTAGTTCCTGCATGCTGCCCAGAGCACACTTAAGGTGGCCATACAGGGGGCGATTCTAGCTGCGATATTGGTCCCTTAGACCAGTTCGGCTGCTTATCGGCCCGTGTAGGGGCACCAACGATGGGCTTGCCCAACAGACATCTGGCTTGAAATCGGGCAGATATCGATCTGGCAGGTTAGAAAATTTAGTCGGATCAGGGACCGCATCGGCTCGTTGAAGCGGTCCCCGAACCGACTGCGCCCATTAGCGTTGTTTTAATTAGATCGTTTGGCCCCAAAATTCGCCCAATATCGCCCACCCATAGATGGGGATATTGGGAGAAGATCCGCTCGCTTGGCGACCTCCAAACAAAATCCAAGATTCGGAGCTCCTGTAACAATTAGGTCCTCGTCCCAACCAGGATTTTGAATGATGTAAGTTATGGATTTCAGCATATTAAAATAGTATTTATTTACACTTTTTGAAGGAACAGATTACAGCGATGGGTATATTAGGGGTTTCTGTGTTTTGTAGGGGCTCTTTAACAATATACGCAAGCTGACAATCTGCCTCATGAAGCCTTACCCTTAATGCAAACATTCTGTATAATCTTTCCATTTTAACATATGTTTTTTCTTGTCATTGTTTATTTGCATTCGCGATCATTTTATTGTATCATGTGATAATCTCTATAGACATCAAGGAAGCAGTCTTACATTACGGTGGGATTTTTTAGAATCCTATTAGCATATTTATATGTAAACATTTCTTAAACAAATGTCAGGAGGGAGATTTATGAGTCATGTTGCTGTGGGTATTTTCTTTCTGTCCTTGGTTGAGCACAGAATTTCATACCAGATTGTCATATGATGTGACTGGAATAGTATTTAGTTCTAAAGTTTCTTCATAAGTGATGGTAAATAGGAAGGTAAATAATACTAACAGCACAAAAGATACAAAGGAAATCAAACAGAGCAGTAGGTTTGCTTCTAACTAGTTTAGTTAGTGTCAAGACGTGTATAATAATGCAATAACAGACTGTTTATTAGTAAATACCGGCACTTCACTCTGTGTGTAATAGCATTACCTTCTGAAGAGTTTTTTGTCAGATTCTTACAAGCAGGGTTTAACTGGTTCTAGAATATGGTTTGTGTTGATAAAATAAAAATGTAAAGTTTTTCAGTTGCAGTAGCACTTCTCCCCTTTCTTTTCCAAATTACCATTTTTTCTATGTCTAGTCCTAGAACTGTGCCACAACAGCACTAGAGATCAAAGGGATGTCTTATGTTTGTCCAAAAATAGCAAGCTCATTGCTTTAACTAGCTTCAAGACATCGATCACAACATAGGAAATATGGCTCGTTTTTAAATTCACATGAATTTGAACAATTTTAGAAAGAGTAATGAAAGGAAATTACTGAACTTACTGCACCAACCTAAAATTTCAGCTTCTTTAAACAGTAATGATCCAGGCCTTTAAAGCTGTCACAGGAGCTCCGCATCTTGGATTTTGTTAGTAGTGTCAGTGACACACACATGCTCAGTGTGCTCAGGGCAGCTGGTTAAGGACAAGGAAAGGCTAAGTCACTTGGGGGTGCCTAACATTTTGGCACCCCCAAGTGACTTAAATTGCTTACCTTGTACCCCGGGCTGGTGCCCCTGTTAGGAGAAAACAGCACCAGCCTGGGGTACCTGTAGCAGAGTGCTTCCTCCTTCCACCTTCGTTTTGGAAGGACTAAACGGCAGGCGCATGCACAGTAGAGTGAACAGCCGACTTCTCTGTTAAAGTTTGGCTTTTCACTCTACTGCGCATGCGCGCGCGACGGAAGGAGGAAGCGCTGTAGCTACCCTGGGCTGGTGCTGTTCTCTCCGAACAGGGGCACCAGCCCGGGGTAAAAGGTAAGTGATTTAAGTCACTTTGCGGTGCCTAAAATTTTGGCACCCCCAAGTGACTTAGCCTTTCCTTCTCCTTTAAGAAGCTAAGCTTAGGGGTCATCACAAAGTAGAAAATAAGGAACGCCTGTCATAGAAGCTGATGCTACAATGCTGATAATAAAATTCTGATACAGAATGCACTGGTTCCTGAGTTGCCATGTAATGTGAATTTCTGAGCTGCCACGTAATATGATGTAATTACTAATAAGAGTTGGATTGTGACTTTTATACACAGTATACTGTGAGTTGGTCCCTAAGCTCAGGTAACTGACTGCTGCAAAGAGCATGTGCTGTTTATCAGCAGAAAAAATGAGGATCTACGGGAACATCCCTAAAGGCACAGATCTTTACAGGGCTATGCTTGTCTTAGACTGCTTGGCACAGAACCCTAAAACATAATGGGCTAGTTTCAGTTCGGTTATAAAAAAAAAAATGTTGTAGAGGGTAATATCTTGTTCCCTCCAGATGATTTTTTTTCAAGGGCCCTCTAATAACAGATGGATCCAGGGGTATTCGTTCTCTCCAATCTGCCTGTTTGGCTAGTATAAAATGCTGTCATAATCTGGTAACAATCTTAAATTCAATATTATTGTTGAGGTTTTGCTTCCAAGTTTGAGGACCAGTGTAGCAGGAAAATCCAACATTTGGCCCAACTTTTTTTCTTTGGATACAATTTTAGTATCCTCTATATAGGGATAAATGAAAGGTCATGCTGATTATGCATTGCTACTTTTAGTTGGAAGCCACTTATTGCTTAATGTGTGCCTTATGATGCAGGGTATTGATTTATTATGGGAAAATACCATGTACCACTCCTGCTTACAAGCCAGAAATGCAAAGTGTTTGACATGACAAGAGCACTTATCTTCAGTATCTTCCAATATTTCTGTCTTTTCTCCAAGCAGGTTTTGGGTGCTATATTTGTCTCTCTGCAGGGATTGATCTCTACTAGTTCTAGTTGATTAATTGCCTCTAAGGGCGTATGTTATTGTGCATTTGCAGATGTTAAAAAAAAAAAAAAAAAAATCTGAGGCCAGCTGACAATGCTAAGACAAAAGCCTTATTGTTTTCCAGAAACACGACAGATCATTTCAGTGTTTGTCTCTTTTATTTCAGGCTAATCTGTAAAACCCAGTACATGTAGTGTTTTTTTTCCCTTTAAATAGTGTTGTAAACTCTCTTAGCACCACATGTTCGTTACTGTTTAGCAGCACTTGTACACACAAAGCCCCTCATCCTTACAATAGAGAACAAGGACAGAAGAAACATTTCTCATGGTTAATTCAAAGTTAATACAAATTTATTGCTAACATCCCTGAAAGTTGCTGAGGTGGACATTTTAATGTCATCTTTGGGTTTAAATTTTTTCAAAAGTATTTGCTCTTTTTGGTGCCAATTTACAAAGTTTGGTTAACTATAAGGCTTACAGCAGGTTTGCCAGAGTTACATTCCTTTGTAATTACCCTCAGTTTGAGGGGGTGGGGTTTGATTAGTTGACCTTAACAGACTGTTGAAATCGAACCACTGGCACTCCAGTGGAGCTTGCTCTGGTGGTAGGTGCTCTGTAAGTGATTGCTCTTTAAGTGGGGGCTCTATAAGTGGAGTTATAATCACAGGAGTTACAAACTAAGGGAGTTAAAACAAGGTAAAAAAAAAAAAAAAAAATTTGTTTATTTAATAGCCTTTTTTCACCAATTTTTGTTTAACTGTTTCTGTAACTGGGAGAATGAGTGGCAGCAACATTGAAGGTATGACACAGTGCACAGCCTGCCGCATGTATGCAGTTGTGGAACAACAGTTCCAAAGTGCATACCTCTGTTGTGGATGTGAGCGAGTTGCCACTTTAGAGGCTCGCGTTAGAGCACTAGAGGAACAAGTTGCAACACTGCGTTCTATTGACAATCTTGAAAGAAGTCTCTTGCTAACTGAACAAGAACTAGCGGGGTCAGATAGTATGGGGGGAGGGGAGCAAGGAAAGGATGATAGGGCAGTAAGCTGGGTGACAGTTAGAAAATCGAGTGTGGGGAAAAGAAAAAGGGAGGCTGCTCCAGGGTTTGCGCATCCCAACAGATTTGCCAGATTGTGTGAAGAAGATGGGAGTGTGAACTCTGGACTGGCGGTTCTAGATGAGGCTGATCTCTCTAACAGCCGGGAGACCAGTTTCTCTAGTAGTGGTGGGGAGGAGAGCAGAGCTAGGCCTAAACAGATGGTGGTTATAGGGGATTCAATCATTAGGAAAGTGGACAGGGTAATCTGTCGAGCGGATCGCTTCAACCGGACAGTTTGCTGTCTTCCTGGTGCCAGGGTTCGGCATGTGGTTGATCGGGTCGACACATTATTGGGAGGGGCTGGGCATGACCCGGCTGTCTTGGTACATATCGGTACTAACGACAAAATGAACGGTAGGTGGGGGACCTTAAAGAGTGAGTTCAGGGATCTAGGCTCTAAAATTAAGCAAAGGTCCTCCAATGTAATTTTTTCGGAAATTTTGCCGGTGCCGCGTGCTAGTTTAGGGAGACAGCGGGAGCTTAGGGAGCTAAATGCGTGGCTAAAGTCTTGGTGTAGGAAGGAAGGGTTTGGGTTCCTAGAGCACTGGGCTGACTTTTCTTTGGGGTACAATCTATACAGCCCTGACGGATTGCACCTCAATGGAAGGGGGTCTACTGTGCTAGGGGAGAGAATGGTTAAGAGGCTGGAGGAGTGTTTAAACTAGACAAGGGGGGGGTTGGTAAGCTAGATTCTTATGGGAGAGCTAGTGTAGATGGGGCAGTGGGACCAGTAAAGGGTTGTGGGGGAGGAGTGAGGGGGGCATATAGTTTATCAGATAAGGAGCTTCCATTGTTACAAGGGAAACAGACTAATTTTCACCTTAGCTCTAACTGTCCTTTAGCTAATGTAAGCTGTAGAGGAAGAAGTAGTAATCTCCGCTGCATGCTGGCTAATGCGCGTAGCTTGTCGGGAAAAATAGGGGAGCTGCAGGCTATTGCATGTATTGAAAATTATGACTTAATTGGTATCACTGAGACCTGGTGGGATGAAAAATGCGACTGGGCAGTGAATTTAAATGGGTATACGCTTTTTAGGAGGGACAGAGGGATTAAAAAGGGTGGAGGGGTTTGTCTTTATGTAAAGTCAGATTTAAAGCCATGTAATAAAGACATTACCAATGAAAACGTTGAATCTCTTTGGGTAGAAATTTCAGTAGGGCTGAAGGTCACAAAGAAAATGATCATTGGTGTATGCTATAAACCACCCCGTATAGATGAGGGGGATGAGGCCCAGCTACTTTTGCAAATGGAGGAGGCTTCAAAATTGGGTCAAGTTGTTATTATGGGGGACTTTAATTATCCGGACATTGACTGGAGTAATGGGGTGGCTAAGTCAGAAAAAGCTAGTAGGTTTGTAAATATGCTAAATGACAACTTTTTATTTCAGGTGGTTCAAGAACCTACTCGGAATGAGTCTATTTTGGACCTGGTAATATCTAATAATACTGAACTTATCTCTAACATTTGTGTGGGTGAGCATTTGGGGAACAGTGATCACAACATGGTCTCCTTTGAGATAATGCTACAGAGACAGCTCTATAAGGGAGTAACTAAAACGCTCAATTTTAGACGTGCAGACTTTGCCAGTTTAAGGGCATCTCTGCAATGTGTCAACTGGGAAAGGCTTTTCATGGGGTTAGACACAGAAGGAAAATGGAACATCTTTAAAACATTGCTTTGCAGGTATACACAACAGTATATTCCCCTTGTAAGCAAGGAGAGGCATCGCAAAGCAAAACCCTTATGGCTGAATAAAAGAGTTAAGGTCGAGGTTGGTAATAAAAAACGTGCTTTTAAAGCATTCAAGTTAGCTGGGACAGCGGAAACTTTCATCAGGTACAAGGAAGCAAATAAAGCATGCAAAAAAGCTATCAGGCAAGCTAAAATAGAGATGGAAAGGGATATTGCAGCTAGGAGTAAAAAGAATCCAAAATTATTTTTTAATTATGTGAATAGTAAAAAAATGAAGCAAGAAGGGGTGGGAACTTTATTATCACGGGGAGGTACGTTGGTTGATGAGAACGGGGAAAAAGCTGAAATTTTGAACTCTTATTTTTCATCTGTCTATACATCTGAGGAGCCAGATAATGAAGGCTTCCCTTTTAATATACCCAGTGCTAGTAATTTAGCTACTGGCGCATGGGTCACTCAGGAGGAAATTCAAAAGAGACTTGAACATGTAAAGGTAAACAAAGGTCCAGGACCGGATGGGATTCATCCCAGGGTATTAAATGAGCTGAGCGCTGTGATTGCCAAGCCTCTTCACATAATTTTTCAGGATTCGTTGAGGTTTGGCATGGTGCCGAGAGACTGGCGGATTGCTAATGTGGTGCCGTTATTTAAAAAGGGATCTCGTTCTCAGCCTGAAAACTATAGGCCTGTTAGTCTGACATCAGTAGTAGGAAAGCTTCTGGAAGGGGTAATAAGGGATAGGATAGTTGAATACATTGCAGTTCACAATACTATTAGTTTGTGCCAGCATGGTTTTATGCGTAACAGATCTTGCCAGACTAATTTAGTTGCCTTTTATGAGGAGGTGAGCAGGAACCTTGATGCTGGAATGGCAGTTGATGTCATCTACTTAGATTTTGCTAAAGCGTTTGATACAGTACCGCACAGAAGGTTAATGATCAAATTGAGGAATATTGGCCTAGAACATAATATTTGTAATTGGATAGAAAACTGGCTGAAGGATAGAGTACAAAGAGTGGTGGTAAATGGAACATTTTCTAATTGGGCCAGTGTGGTTAGTGGAGTACCGCAGGGGTCAGTCCTTGGTCCTTTGCTTTTTAACTTGTTTATTAATGACCTGGAGGTGGGCATAGAGAGTACTGTTTCTATTTTTGCTGATGACACTAAATTGTGCAAAACTATAAGTTCCATGCAGGATGCTGCCGCTTTGCAGAGCGATTTGACAAAATTGGAAAACTGGGCAGCAAACTGGAAAATGAGGTTCAATGTTGACAAGTGCAAAGTTATGCACTTTGGTAGGAATAATATAAACGCAAACTATCTACTGAATGGTAGTGTGTTGGGGGCATCCTTAATGGAGAAGGATCTAGGGGTTTTTGTAGATCACAAGTTGTCTAATTCCAGGCAGTGTCATTCTGTGGCTACTACAGCAAATAAAGTGCTGTCTTGTATAAAAAAGGGCATTGACTCAAGGGATGAGAACATATTTTTGCCGCTTTATAGGTCCCTGGTAAGGCCTCACCTTGAGTATGCAGTGCAGTTTTGGGCTCCAGTCCTTAAGAAGGATATTAATGAGCTGGAGAGAGTGCAGAGACGTGCAACTAAACTGGTAAAGGGGATGGAAGATTTAAGCTATGAGGTTAGACTGTCGAGGTTGGGGTTGTTTTCTCTGGAAAAGAGGCGCTTGCGAGGGGACATGATTACTCTGTACAAGTACATTAGAGGGGATTATAGGCAGTTGGGGGATGTTCTTTTTTCCCATAAAAACAATCAGCGCACCAGAGGTCACCCCTATAGATTAGAGGAACAGAGCTTCCATTTGAAGCAGCGTAGGTGGTTTTTCACGGTGAGGGCAGTGAGGCTGTGGAATGCCCTTCCTAGTGATGTGGTAATGGCAGACTCTGTTAATGCCTTTAAGAGGGGCCTGGATGAGTTTTTGAACAAGCAGAATATCCAAGGCTATTGTGATACTAATATCTACAGTTAGTATTACTGGTTGTATATATATAGTTTATGTATGTGAGTGTATAGATTGGTTAGTATAGGTTGTGTGCTGGGTTTACTCGGATGGGTTGAACTTGATGGACAATGGTCTTTTTTCAACCCTATGTAACTATGTAACTAACTATGTAACTATCTTTGTGATGCTGAACTACAGAAGTCGCAGGGGTGGCACAGCAATCACCTAGTTGGATTCACAGATACCTTTCCATTCATCTTGCAACTTCTGTCCCTTGTAATTTAATGTAGGTTGTAAGGGCACATAACTGTGTTCCTGAAACACTTGCTATCCTACATTTAACTATTGTAAATATATATGACATCTATATATATATGTATGAAAAATCTTTCAAGCGATGCTTATTAAAGTCATCTTTAATTTTCTGGTTAGCTAGTGATTTAGTTGGACTTTCTAGCCAATCACAAGAAGTTTGTGACTTTGGTATTAGAACCACTGCAAGGACTTGGATATGAGTTATGAATACTCACACTAATACTTATACTCGGGCTTTCTGACAATCAACTAGTCCTGACTTTTTTTTAGAGTTTTTTTTTTTCCTTAGTAGGTTCTCATTTTTGGTTTTTATTTTCAACCATGAAACATTATTGATGAAGTTATAACTTGCTGTATTTCTAAAGTCAATATACAATGTCCTACAAAAGTTTTTGTTTTATAGTTGGCACCACTGATATTCTACTAGGCAAGTCAGTAGGGTTAACCATGTTTCCAGGTTTTCCCTTTAATCTGTGCCATACAAATGTTTATACAGGTATAGGACCTGTTATCAAGGTCCTATACCAAGGGTATTCCGGATAAGGGGTCTTTCCGTAATTTGGATCTCCATACCTTAAGTCTCCTAAAAAAATCAATAAAACGTTAATTAAACCCAACAGGATTGTTTTGCATTCAGTAAGGATTAATTATAACTTAGTTGGGATCAATTACAAGGTACTGTTTTATTTCTACAGAGAAAAAGGAAATCCGTTGTAAAATTCTAAATTATTTGATTAAAATTGAGTTTATGGGAGACAGGCTTTCCGTAATTCAGAGCTTTCTGGATAATGGGTTTCCGGATAAGGGATACCATACCTGTATAGCAATAGGGACTAAAGGAGTAGCCACTATGTTCTTGTTGGAGTAAGCCGTATAAATCTAAAATCCTATAATTTCATGTATGGGAAAACCTTGTGTGTGTTCACATTTTTCACATTCTAGTGGTTTTGTTATCTTGGTACATTTCATCATTTTATAGCATAGTGATGATTTATTATACCACAGGTCAATAAGCAAGGAAGTTAGAGCACATACATTTCCAAGCCAAACTGACCCTATTGTATAGAAGAGAATGTATTGCAATTGTACTGAATCTGTCAGAAGCATTTTGTAAAGTGTTTGTGTATTTTCAGGATTTTTGTAGGCCTAGCTAGGATGAGCTGGATCATTTTGGTGGTATACTTGCTCTATGTAGTGCTTAGTAGGTTTGTCTTAATTGCAGATTAAGGGAAAGAAATGCAGCAGATCCATAAGTGTGGTTCTGACAGTGAACAGAAATTCTCACTTCCCACATGTACCAAAGAGGAAGTGTGGATATCTAAATAAATTGGGCACAAATAAATCCAATTTTAGAAAGCGAAGGGAGTATTCAGCTGCAGCTCTTACAGTACAGAGCATTTGACATGCCGATATAATAGCACAGAAGACACTGCACTAACATTAGCACCTGTGCATTGTCACCCATGGCTTCTACATATACAGAAAGGCATCTAAAGCCACTAGTTAAAAATACTACCGCATTGCATGACCAGCAGTGTTAGGCTACATAAACCAGAAACCCCTATCCCAACAGCTCCTACTTATCTTCTAGGTTCTTATAGGATGAAGTCCAGAAGGAGTGCAGTGCAATTTCTTTGGGATGCTAGGTACTAGATGCACATGAAGTACATTGCTTTTCTGCTATTAAAGAAGTGCCGAATCCCAGAAGAATAGGAAAAGAAAGCTGTGCTTGTGCAATACAGATAAAGTAGCTGCCTATGGGAATTGGCACAGTAGCCAGTCTAACCCAGCCTGGAAAGGGGCTGAGGTTGCCTCAGGCTAATGACACACATGGTATATTTTCCACTGGAGAAAACCGCTTTTGAAGATTGTTCATTGATGTACAGTATATCAAAAAGTTGCATAAGAATGTTTTCTTGCCATATAACTTATTGCCTGTAACCATGCCAGTCAATAGACATCCCAGAACCATAGACTTTAGGTTGATCCTGCTTTGAATATCGGTTACAGGTACCTTTAAAATCACTAAATAGTTTTACCTAATATAAAACAGAAATTTCTTAGAATTCCTTTTTCTATCTTTTGTTATTTTGTGGCGTTCCCCTTTAATCCCTTCATGTTTCCACTGGACAAATACCAAAAGGAAAATTAGCTTCCTCATAATTGTAAACTAGACAAACTTGTATAGCAAGTGCATGTAATCTCCAAACACAGACAGTGTTGATGGTACATGAACAAAGCATAACAAAGTATATATTTGCAGTTGCTAAAATTCATGAGACGAACATGAAGGTATAGTCTCTGTCAGACAACCCTATGGATAACAAGGGCACTGGCCTGTGTAGCAGTTTGTCTTGATACATTAATGTGAATCTCAGTCTAGTGTTTGAGTTCTGATGGGTGACTAAACTTACATTCTTATTAAAGGAGAAGGAAAGGTACAGTAGTGCCAAAATGTTAGTCTTACCCCAAATTACTTAATTTGTAGCTAGAGCTGTTATAAGTATAATCAAATTTTGTGTATTAATAAATATTTACATTTGTCCATGATTCTGCAGTTTATAAAATTCTAGCAATATCTGACCAAAGCCCAGGGCTGATTCCTCTTGTGTCAAATTGTTAGTAAAATGTAAAGTATTTTGCTTCCCTGGCTTGGATCATTGCTTCCTCTAAGGAAACATCAGATACACTTTGAGATTACATTTTTAAAGCTGTAAAGTTTATATATGGCATTCTGTGTCGGACACTAAGGAGAGGAATTGCCTGATGCAGAAGTATCAGGCAATAGTTGAAAAGAGCAGCCATTCTGCACAGACAACATATCAAAGCTAAAGGATTACAGCCACATGTTTGCTGGTTTTTAGTTCCTGTAAATATTTATTTCCTGCCACTAAAATCTGTTAGTAATTTTCTCAGTGTGTGATTATATGTGACAACGGTATATCCAAATTTACAACTTTGAGCCAGAAAGGTACAGGTTGCCTAAAAAACTGTCCAGCCAATCCCCTCAACTATAATATTATTACACAGAGCAGCCTTCTATATAGTTCTGCTATTTGGTGTTTATGCTGCATTTTTGAGTACCAGTAGACAAGTAGCTTACTAAAATGCCTTCCTACAACCAAAGCTCAGATCTATCATGGCAGTATAATGGCAGCATAATTTCATGTTTGATGCTTGGTCTTTTGACAGGAATTACGTGCAAGGGGAACATAAAGAGCTACCCCTGTCTTTTATGGCATGCTAATTATCTTTGTTACAATAATGCAACTCTGGAAAAGAACATCTTAAAAAAAAAAACAAAAAACAAACTACTGTATATACATATACGTATATAAGCCGAGGTACCTAATTTTACCTAAGAAAACTGGAAAAACTTATTGACTCGAGTATAAGCCTAGGGTAGGAAATGCAGCCGCTACTGCTAAGTTACAATAATCAAATAAATGACAGATAAATAAATAGATAACTTTAGGGAAAGAAAAATGCTACAGCAGCAGACAAAAGCAAGTTTGGAAAGGCTAAGGAAGCTGCCATACTAATTATCAAGTACTTGCCATTCTGCTGTGTGCGCTCCCATTGTATCAATCGTGTGCTTCACTCATATGCTTTGTGCGCTCCCATCATATTAGTGCTGTGTGCGCTCCCATCATATTAGTGCTGTGTGCGCGTCCCATTATGGTGTGTCGCATTAAATAATGTACATATTGTGATTCATATATGCTGTCAGCGACAGGACATGAAATGAAAAGGCTATGTGGTTGCCAATAGTGACAGGCATTCTGAAGCCGAGGTTCATTTTGATATTATGGGAACATATTTCTCCTTTGTGCAATACAGATCCAGACAACACAGTCATCAAAGAATGCGCAGCAAATGCTTAATATGTAACCTTCTCCCTCTTACTGACATCTGAATCTGAATCTCCCTCTGTGCAGTTGTAACCGTCTCCCTCTTACTGACATCTGAATCTCCCTCTGTGCACTTGTAACACCCCCCCGTGTATGGTGGGTCCGTGCGTACCTGCGCACACGCGTTACAACTGCACAGAGGGAGATTCAGATGTCAGTAAGAGGGAGACGCTTACATATTAAGCATTTGCTGCGCATTCTTTGATGCCTGTGTTGTCTGGATCTGCACAACGAGCAACAGCACACATATACATATACACATATACTCGAGTATAAGCCGAGGGTTACTTTTTCAGCACATTTTTAGTGCTGAAAACTCAGCTTATACTCGAGTATATACGGTATATGCCATACATGTTCAGATTTTAGTCATCATATGGCGAATGATCATACATTTTAATGCACCCATCTAACACTAACATTCAGCTTTAAATTGTATAGTTAAAATGGGAAAAATACAAAATCAGACAAAGTTTTGGCCTTTCTGCCATTTAAAGCACTTGTAATAGTATGGGCAACAGCTCATCAGGTAAAAAAGAATATAGTCAGATAGGCAGTACATGCAAAGATATTATAGTTAGAATTTTCCTATCTGATCGACTAAACGAACAATTGCCATGGTATGGAAATTGTCTAGCCGATTATTGGGAGACCACACATGGTCTGAAAATCATACAAAACTTTATTTCGTAAGATTATATCGTTGTGTGTATGGCCAGCTTTAAAGAGTAAGAGCAGACACCAAAAACCTAATTTTGGCTATAAACTCAGTGAAATATTACTAGGCAGTTTTAAAACCAAAAATTGCTAGGGGATGACATAATTAGGCATTGTTATTTGGCTTTATTGTGTCAGAAGCAATGTACTTAATGTGGCAGAGTGTTTGGTGCATACTGCAGACTTTTGGGATATTCTATATCAATATGATTATCATTTGAAGTGGGCATTGTAACTTCTGAGGTAGCCTCTAATGCCATCACCTTAGGACAGATGCACACTGACTACAGCACATGTAATAATGTATTCTGTGGAAATATGAAGACTGGATTGCCCGTTTTTTCTTGATGGAGCCCAATCATTAAGTTAATAATGTCACACACTTAAATTATAGTAACAATGCAAGTATTTATAGTCCGAGAGGTTATATTTTAAGGCTGTAATGTAAAGGTGTTTAGTCTCGATTATTATTTTCCTATGTCTTAACTGCACAATCTGTGACCCTAGCAGTATGTCCAAATCCCTATTTATGTTGTTGTGGATCACTTGACCTAAACATTAGATTTGTTTGGGCATTTTAGCTGATTTCGACCATAATGCAAAACTGTCTGGCAGGTCAGGGGTGGGTTTCATCAGATAATCTGGATCACAGATCTCGCTTATTTTAAAATTTTATCTGCAACATGTGGGATAGTGCACAATTAATCTGCAGCCACGGAAGTGAATAGGAGCCTCCATTTGTTCATATAGTGTCCATTTATTTATCCTATGTATACCAGCTAGTGTATGGTCACCTTTAAGATGACCATACACGATACAATTGCAAAATTTCCTGCAACCAAAAGATTGTTCGTTATCTTTACTTGCGTTAAGATCTGAATTGTCACATATGCAGGTAGAACCAATAAGAATTCTACATCTGTCTTACAATTCAGCATGAATGTTTCATAGGATAATATTGGTGCGTGTATGGCCACCTTTAAAATGACAGTGCACTGTATTCCATGAGATAGGGGGATAATAAGGGGCCTTTCAGCAGGGGTAGTTATAGAACAGAACAACATGACCATTTATCTGTAAAAGGGTTACTGCACAAACAAGCTAAACGTTTAGAACAAGCGATTCGGGTGTAATGCAATGTCTTTTGTTGAAATTGCAGATGTACTGTTCTTATTTCTGTACACGTGAGAATACATAAGCACAAATTTCCTGTTTCCACTGTAACAGGATAAAAAGAAGTCTCAGTATATAACCTATTGCTAAGCAAAATAAACATTAACTACAACAAAACAGCATGTTTACTTCCCTTTTAGTTTCTCTTTTTTTTTTTTTTTTCATTTGACTTTGCTTTCAGTGCTGGGCTGTTTATTTACTTGTTATGTTTTGTCTGACCATTCCTCCTCCCCTAGCCAGAGACCACGCAGGATCTGTGATGTGATTGTTCTTCCTACACTTGCTGTGCATATGCCGTGGGTTTATTTGATGCGCTAGGGAAGCAACATCATTAATGCACTGCGGCTAATTTCAAGTAGGAGAGTTTGCTAGATCACACTTCTGTTTTATAATAGATTCTTCTATACCTGTGCAAATTTTTTTTTCAAACAAATTATAAATAACTGTGTGCAACCCTGTTCGATATGAATTCAAAGATGTTACTTTAATTTGAGGTTCTACTCTCTAATCTAGCAAGGTCCGAAAAGTTGGTCTTGTACCCCGACACTAAGGATACTAAGCTGTTACAAACCAGTGTCGTAAGGTGGTCATACAAGGGCCGATAAAAGTCTTATGGACCAAGTTGGCGGGTTGGCTCTGATTGACATACCCAACCTATATCTGCTAAAAATTGGCCACATGTTGATTGTGCAAGTTTAATTTTCCCACTGAGTCTGTGCATTGATCTCGTTGTTGATCAATCAGTGACCCTTACAGTGACAATTATGATCCTTAAGCCAAACTATCAGATCAGCCCAATATCACCCACCTCAAGGCTGGCATATCAGGAAAAGATGCACTCGTTTGCCAACATCTTTTAGTGTATAGCCACCTTTTAACCATTTTAGCAAGGGATCAAAACTAAGTTTGAAAATGACCATAAATGAGCTACCCTAAATGGTATGGGGTCCCTTTTTTGGGTCGTGGTTAGTGATAGGTGAATCTGTGCAAAAATTAGCAAAATGCATTTAAGCCAATGGGCGATTTTTTACTTTGCTCATCACAAGTCAAGTTAGGAATCCCTCTGCTAAACAAGGAGTAACCTTCTATTTACCTGAAATTTGCTTGCTTGCTCAAGGCTCCACATATAGGTGCTAAAACGAGTTTCCCCTTTCCTCATTGTTTATTTGCTCTTAATAAACATCTTCATTTGGGTGCTGAACAAGATCTAAATATATCTTGTAAATTGGAAAAAACAAACTCAAAATGTAGCTAAAGTAGACAGAGAAGAGTTGGCAGGGCAAGTATAGGCGGTAGCTCCTTGGTTAACATATTCCAAAGTGCTGCTTATTTCAGGGGATGGGTGGGGTGCTGTGGTTGCAGACTATTGGCTAGATCTTCTTGTTCTGCTCCCAGTTTAGCAAGTGACTAAACTGGTATAAAATAAACTGTAAATTATGTTTTTCCCCTGAGAAGCCAATATTTTAATCATAGTTATTACCAATGTATTTCTATTTTGAAAACTTGATATTTAAAGAATGAAATATGTTAATATATTCTGCAAGTCAGCAGCTGCTCTTTTTGTTGCACTTACAGAAATATATTAGAGCTGGGAAGCCTTTCATGTGGTTTATAATGAGTTCCAGTGGACATAATCCTTTTTACATATTTACATTGACTTTGGGGGTAGATTGAAACTGCATAATCACCCTGATGGTAGAATACATTTTGTATTGTCTCTTAAAAGACATTTAAAACTCTTTGCTTAAACTTAATTGTATGTTAATATCCACATGTTACAACTGGTGTCTAGGTTGACACGTTTTCATTTTATCTGACTTTTCAGGTGAGTTTGAATTAGACGACACCTCTGTTATTGTAGGATGTGCTTTTGTAGATACTTCTTCTGTGTTAAACAATTTATAAAGTGTCTCGCCCTGATTTCCTGTGCTGGCATTGTGTACTTTAGATAATTATTACCCGTATCGGTAATATGCTGACAACAATTTGATCATTTGAGATAGACATGTATGACCATTATGCCCGGTGAGGGGAACTCAAACAAACGTTTAAAAGTATAGCAGTCTGTGTAGTCAATGTTTACCAAAGAAAACCTAGTTGACCATAGGCTTCTCTGTCTCCACCTGCGTAAAAGTCATTGCCAAGCCAGAAAAGCATAGACCATGTACAGGCATGGGACCTGTTATCCAGAAAGCTCTGGACCTGCGGTATTCTGGATAAGGCGTCTTTCCATATTTTGATAACCATACCTTAAGTCTGTTAAAAAATAATTTAAACATTAATTAAACCCAGTAGTATTGTTTTGCATCCAATAAGAATTAATTATAATTTAGTTGGGATCAAGTACAAGGTCCTGTTTTAATATTACAATGAAAAAGGGAATCATTTTAAAAATTAAGTCTATGGGAGATTGCCTTCCCATAATTCATTGCTTTCTGGATAACAGGTTTCCGGATAACGGATCCCATACACATCAGTGTTTTGGTAATGGCTGTATGAACAATGAAAATAGGTTAAAGCTTCTATGCAGGGTTCACTGGGTTCCAATGATCAAAAACTTCTGCAGTTTCAAAATGCCCACAAACTGTTATCCAGTAGCTTGCGTCTGTACGAACTAAATGTATGCCAGAGAATTTTAGAATTTTCTGCCTCAATAGCACATCCATTTCAGGGGTATTCATCCCCTGTTAATTGTCACTTTTACACCAATTACTGCCCAAAATTGTTTGCCTCCCTGCTATACCTTCTGCAGACAAATGACTTATGTGAATTCTGCATGGAGTCAAACCCTGTTAGACTTTGTGCTGTCCATTTTAAGCAAATAATTCCAATATTTAAAATGATTTCCTTTTTCTCTGTAATAAAGACCCACCTGTTTAGAAAAGTATATTCAATGCATCTTAATTTAATTAAGACCCCTGTTTGTTATAAATTAATGTAAAGTACTGCTTGGGATAGGGGGGGAGCTGGGAGAGGGGCTTGGAGGCTAGTGGATTGGTGGCAGGCTGGGAATGGAGGGCTAATTATTACAAATTTGCCAACAAAAAATCAAATGACAGTTTGAAAATTTGGAATAGATCCATCAATAATAGATTAAATTTTAAACTAGAGATGAATTTCCCTTTATGTAACTGCAAAAGATGGCAGGCCCTCCCTTTTAATGCTTTGGATGAGCTTTCCATATTTGGATTTAGAGAAAAAAGACTTTATAATGCATCATGTTTAAAGGACAAGCAAACTCCACTTCACTGAGGGGATGCCAGTATGTTAGTCATATAGTTTCCCACCCAACTATTGGGCCTGCATGTGTAGTGTTAATATGAAAGAGTGTATTTAATGTTTACTTTACAACTGGCACTTTTGGCTCTGCATTTAGCAGAGTCAGAAGCTAAAATGAAATGTTAGGGCTTTGCTTTTGTTTGACAGTGGAACCTTCAGTTCATTTGCTTGGAATGTAAAACAAACGTTTCAATGCATATACAATAAACTGCTGCCTTCCACTGTAACAGAGTGGCTACTGGGAACGTAATGGGGAAAAAGACAGCCTTATCCGATAATGACTTGGCTTGCTTTCACCCTACTTCTGGTTGCTATTTCAAGTAAGGGTGGAAGATATAACAAGCTGATCTAATTCCTTCATAATTAAATTATTCACTTATTTTGTGCGGGATCCTGTAGCATTAGCCAATGTCGGACAAAGAATTGTGTGTTCGTAGACCTTTAACATAAAAGAATGTTACTGGCACAGTTTTCCATCGATGACTAAGAATCCATGCATGTGTCAGCCGTTCAGCCTGCCAAGTAACTAGGAATTTCAGCAAAATAGTTTAACAAGAAGATTTGTTTCTCTTTGGTTGCCTTTCAGCGTGGCTTGTCACATTAACCCCTTCGCTGGAAAGGAGTTCTCTCTTTTTATAGATTTCTCAGTGTTTATTGTGATCATCATGCAGTGGAGATGCAGGTGAAATAGGCATATGTTTTAAAGGATATACATATTACTTTACTTTATTATACACGCAGTATAAAATGTATATGGATGTGCCAAATCCTAGCCTTTTTTTTAGCAGGATTCCAAATCCAAGTGCCTGGCCAAACTGAATCTGAACACTGGGTATATTTATCATGTGTAAAAAGTGGAGTGAAGCATGAAGCGGTGACTGGGGGCTGCCAATCTGTCAACCTTTAAAGGAGAAGGAAAGGTAAAATCACTGGGGGTGCCAAAATGTTAGGCAACCCCCCGGGCTGGTGTGGTTGTCTCCAGCTGGGGGTACCTAAGGTAAGTGATTACAATCACCTAACATTTTGGCACCCCTCAGTGATTGGACCTTTCCTTCTCCTTTCATTTAGCCCCAGGTACAAAAAAAAATACAAATGATTTAAGAAAACTTGCTTCCTTTCCTTTGTGTCTGTAACTGGTCACATTTTGGTTGTGTTGCTGTAGCAACCAGTGCCAATGACAGTGTTTCATGTCCGGTTTTAACGAGTGAGTCATGTTATACAGTCATTACACAAGTGACTCATCAAGCTCTAAAGCTTTTTTTTTTACTAATTGAGAACAGTTATATAAATCATCCCTTCTTAAAGGAAAGGGGAAGGAGGCAGTAGAGTGTTCTTCTAAATTCTTTGCCTTTATAGAATGTGATTAATACTAATACAAAGATCTCCTTTAATCCTGTCACTTCCTATGCACATAAAGTCCCACATTTTCTTTTCTTTCTCTTCCTTCTTTCTGTTGCATATTGTTCATCACATGCCAATACTGCCCATATATTTACTAACTGCTGCACCCCAACTGCTTACTGCTTCTTATTTAGTGAGTGGTAAGGTGCAATATGCCAAAATTGGCATTCCCAAAAGTGCCATTTTGTTCCTTGAACGTCGGCAACATTGTACCCAGTGCTGTGCTTACTCAGTTCAATAATATATATGCAATACTTTCTTCTTGTGCAAATTGCTTATTGGGAAGGATTACAGTCCTGGTGCTTAAAAGAAAGCTACAGTTCATTAATCTATGTATATGTAATAGTTTCATATGGCAGCATCAATGAATAACAACTCCCTTATAAGCTAGTCTGGGTGACCATACAATAAAGGGAATACATACCCTCATATTATGTAGCAATTTCAACAAAGCACTTTTGTTGTTTTTAATTTAGCAAATTATAGCTTTCAGGCAAGATTAAGATCACATCCTATTTTTCTCCTTGTTGATGCCTTACATTTTTTTAAGGAGAAAGAAAGGTAAAAACTAAGTAAGCTTTATCAGAAAGGTCTATGTAAATCTCTGTCAAAAGATTTCTTGTGTCTGTTTTCCTGTGCCAGAGACATGGAGCTCTCTCCTCTCTCCTGCTCCCCCCTCCCTCATGAATGCTAAGATGTGGATCTGAGCCAATCAGCAGAAAGCTTCCTCATAGTCTTACAAACTGAGCATGTACACTGGTCTCGGTGCAGGAGCAAGGCATTAAGGGAACTTTCTTTACACAGCTCAGCGTTTTTTTTCTTCCTGTTTTGCTTTTGATCATCTGAACAGGAGAAATATGGGGAGACTTAAGGGCACTATTGAGAGAACTGAAGGTATGCCTGCAGCTTGAGATTAACTCTTTATTAGCCTTTCCTTCTCCTTTAAGGCCTCTAGACCCCATGCTTGCCACAAATCTAGCAATCTTCTTATCTATATGTACAGTATGTAGGTGGGAAGAGACTGAGCGATAACCAGTAACTAAAGGACTAGTTTATAGCCGATAATTGCAGATACTATTCTCCATGGGTGATCTTTTTTGTGGGCTGTGTACCTGTAAGAGTATTTTGGAAAATCATTAAATGAGTCAATCACGATAAAGTATAGCATACTGTACATTTATGCTATACTTGAGCTAGGGCTCAATTTGAATCAACATGTTTTATTTTAGGTTCCGGTATATGTGTTTGTTCTTAATTCCTAAAATCTCAAATTTCTATTTAGGAGTACCCAATAGCACATAATACAGGTGTGGGATCACTTATCCGGAAACCCGTTATCCAGAAAGCTCCGAATTACAGAAAGCCCATCTCCCATAGACTCCATTTTAATAAAATAATTTAGAATTTTAAAACTGATTTCCTTTTTCTCTGTAGTAATAAAACAGTACCTTGTAATTGATCCCAAGTAAGATATAAATAATCCTTATTGGATGCAAAACAATCCTATTGGGTTTAATTAATGTTTTATTGATTTTTTTTTAGTAGACTTAAGGTATGGAGATCCAAATTACGGAAAGACCCCTTATCCGGAATACCCTTGGTCCCGAGCATTCTATATAACAGGTCCTATACCTGTATAAACATTTGTATGGCACAGTTTAAAGGGAAAACCTGGAAACATGGTTAAACCTACTGACTGCCTAGTAGAACATTTGTTATCAGGTGATATCAGTGGTGCCAACTATAAAACAAAAACTTACGGAAAGACCCCTTATCTGGAATACCCTTGGTCCCGAGCATTCTGGATAATGGGTCCTATACCTGTACTAAAGTATATTTTTATGAAAATGGTTTATTTAGATGAAGCAGGGTTTTACATATGAACTTGTTTATGCAATGTATTTTTATAGAGACCTACATTGTTCGGGGGTATAGTTTAACTTTAAGTACAGTGAATAACTAGTGCAGTATGGGAATAAAACAAAGGAATATGTTTATTTTGAATCCTTTTGATTTGTTGACGTGGCCTTTTTTTTGGTGGCCTTTTTAATGAAGTCTTATGACATGGGCTCTGCACTTTCCTGTGTGTTGATCTATTTGTTATTTGAATTAGTCATTTGGAAAAAGTGTCTAGTATTATCTCAGTTAAAGCTCTGTGTGTTACCTAACCAAATGTTTCTTGCATTTTTAGGTGAGATAGTTGTGAATGAAGTGAACTTTGTCAGGAAATGCATTGCTTCTGATACAAGTCAGTATGACCTGTGGGGGAAATTGGTCTGCACCAACTTCAAGATTTCATTCATTACAGAGAACAGTGTGCCCTTCCAGGTTGGTCTTATAATTTGTGTTTCCTTACAGAATGATTGGATAAAACTGCTGTTTTTTGCCTCCAAAGCAGACAATAAAAATATCAACTGACTCTAACACTAAATTTGGCAACTGTATTAATGTTGTTTTACCCTCCCAAACACGCTTTACCTGGCACAGTCTGTGCAGCACTGCCCAGGCTGTACAGGGGACCCATTTAATTTCCATATTAGAAGCAGTAGAGGATTCCCCTGCAGCTTTAGCCTTGAGTGCAATGAGCTGTAGCAAACATCTGGAACAGTTTGTCACTTCCAGCAGGCTTTGACCTCCAGATGTGCTGGCTGGGCCAGAGTGATAGGAGCCACATTGCACTGCAACGGTTAGGTCTGACTGTGCTGGGAAAACTGTGCAGACCAAACATATTTTTATAATTTGGTCTTCACAGAACTAGAGAAGTCTGTTACACAATGACAGGACCCAGACGTGTTAAAAAGTGTGTTACAATTCTCAGTTACACATTTGAAAACCAACAATTATTTTATATCTTTTTTTCGTTTGGAGTTCAAATATGGTAATATCAGTGCTACATGAGTCCATGAGTGCTCACTTGGAATTGTGCATTAGAGTCCACGGGTTATGCTTAAGCCTTTGATTTAACAAGGAACCGAATGCACTCATACAAGTAAATACAAATACTTAAATAATATGGAACATTGTTGAGAATACCAATAGTTTGTTTGAAGTTTATGAGGAGCATATTGTAGGGACACAGGGGTGCATAAACCAGCATTATGCATATGTGCTAATTCTTGTAAGCTCTACAGGTCAGGGACTTACTCATCTCTTTGACACTTACTATAGTTTGTAATCTTTATTTAACTGTACTTTGTATTTATTATTGTATTGACCCCCTGTTTGTTCTGCTGTACAGCACTGTGTATATAAGTAGTGATGTATAAATAAAATTTATTCAGAGGTACATTCTTATTTTACTGTAAAGTTGGTGGTGGTTGCGTGTGGGGGGCTTTCAAATACACACATCCAGTGCTTTAAAAAGTGACCAATAATTTAATTTGCATGTAACTTATTAGTTTTATTATTCCTTGTTTTTATGGCACTGACATGTTCTACAGCGCTTTACAGAGATTATACACTATCTCTATCAGTTTATGCTCCAATGGAGTGTATAGGCTTAGTTGCTACTAACACATTTACATACAGCAGCCATTATATAAGGAGCCCTTTATCCCGCCTATATGTTTTTTGAAGTGTGGAAGGAAATCCGTAGTACCCAGAGGAAATCAAGTATGAGAAAGCATACAGGCTCATTGCAGATATTGCCCTGCCAAGAATAAGACCTTGCACCCCAACAGCAAGGCAGTAATTCAGGTATGGGATCTGTTATCCAGAAACCCATTATCCAGACAGTTTTGACTCCATTTTTTCCTTGTACTTGATCCTAATTAAGATATAGTTAATATTTATTGGAGGCAAAACAATCCTTTTAGGGTTTATTTAATCTTTAAATGATTTTTCAGCAAACTTATGGTATATGGATCCAGATTACGGAAAACTCCAGGTCCTAAGCATTCTGGATAACAGGTCCCATACCTGGATTAATAACCACTCTGCCCATACTTAATAACTAATAATTGTTACAAACACATGCTCTATTGTTGTAGGGGTAGATTTCAGCAGATATGTGTTGTACGTGTTTGATATACTGCACTATAAACATGGTAGTGTATCAGGTTATTTGCACTAATTTTTTAATTTTTTTTTTACATTTTATGTTTCAGAGATTCCACTATAAGAACCTTCTTCTGGGTGAACATGATGTCCCTTTGACATGCATAGAACAAATTGTTGTAGGTATGTGAGCTTTATTGTGTGGGCAAGGTAAATCCAAATCAATCTATTTGCTCTGAAAAGGCCAAAGGCACAACTCTCTATAATTAATGCTAACTCTGCCCGTTCTATATACTCGGGCTGTGTGTACTATTAATTCTTTAAAGGGTGAGGGATGGGTTGTGAAAACTTTGTTCCTTTTTCTGATGGATCCTGTCCTGCCAGTAAAAAAAAATTTGCTATTTTGCTTCTGTAAATGCCACCCTAGCTATTTCATCTATCATTGTGCCTTAAAGGATAAAGAGATACATAGCAATGGAAAAAGGGATTCTCCCACTCATGTGTTATATATAAATATTTTGCCGGGTAAGGTAGCCATCATGTAAAGAAACAAAGGACCCAGCACTCACAGGATTTGCAGAAAAAAATTAAAAAAATTCTTTAAAAAATAAAAAAATAAAATAAAAAAAATTCTTTAATGTGCAAAATAAACGTTTCGTTCACATCTTGGGACCTTTCAATCTTGAAAAAGGTCCCAAGATGGGACCGAAACGTTGATTTTGCACATTAAAGAATTTTTTTTATTTTTTCTGCAAATCCTGTGAGTGCTGCGTCCTTTGTTTCTTTATATATATATATATATATATATATATATATATATATATATATATATATATATATATATTTGTATATATATATATTTGTATATAAATATATATACAGATATTTAATGAAGGGATTGGTTGTGTCAAGGTCAACAGATTGCATTGCATTGTGCTGTTGGTCGCTCTGAATCCGATGACAGCTACACAAAATAAGTATGGTAGTCTGAATAAACGTCATACATTTGAGTAAGGATTGTCATTCATTTGCCCTAGAGATTGCATGCTCCATAGATACTGTTGCCATTATTCCCCCATTGATGCCTTTGGATAATGGTTATGTGTAACTGCAAATAGGCAACAAAGAAAAACTGCTAGTAAAAGCAATGTGTGGAAGAGATGTATTTCGTACAGAGCCTCATTTACAGTTGCCTACAGTATATAACTGTGCAGGAGCCTGACAATTGACGTGTGCCTTTGAGAACAGAAATAAAATACTCTGTTTGATGCTGTGCCACCTCATGGACATATGTTGTACTGTACATGTCAGTGGATGTTTTGTCAGTATTCAGAGACTTTGCTTCATTGAATGTGAGCATATTTTCTTTTCAGAGTTATTCTTTAATCCCATGATATCCAAATTTCAATATTGACATTTTTTTTAATAAGTATCCAGTTTTTAAAATTGCTTATTAAGGTAATGCAACGGCAGGCCATCGGCTTGCGGTTTGTCACAAAATCTTTTCCCTGGAAAAATAGCAGTAGCAAGTTGCAGGGAATAGTTGCCAATCTCTTTCTTTATCTCAGTTGTGTCAAAGTGAATGTCTGAGATTTCTTACCTTGGCATAACCATTTCCTTCATTAGATACTATCCTAGTCCTTTTTCAACATTACTAACTATTATCAGGTATAAATACATATATTTTAATAAAGGTGTCCCTTTAATATCATTTAAATGGGCGGTGCTTTTTTTGCTTTGCTTCTAACCACAATAAAAACTTTCCATAGAAACAGCAGAAAGACTTAATACCTTCCCCTCACAATAGAATTCAGCAGGTGTGTATGGCAGACAATATATTATCAGTTTGTAACATGCATATCTGAAAGCTGATATAGAAGGCTAAAACTGTGGGTAAGTGACATCTCTGTAACTTTAGATCCATGGGACTGAGTGCAGTATTAGTCTATATCCAATAGCAGCACTCACCCAGAACATGATATTACGATTTAGTGCATGTCATACAGTGGCCATATCCGCCTGATCCTTCAGGAATATTTATAGTAGGTAGCTGCCTTCTATAGTTATTCCTGAGTGCAATATTTGCACTCGCACCCATGAGCACACTAGTAGATACCATCCTAATGAAAAGTCTGTGTGTGGCATCACACCATAGAGTGATGTGACTGGGTGCAATTGCACCTCCTGCACCCACTGTGGTTACACCAATGGTAACTGCTGTGCTGCCGTTGTCTGTCTTTTGAGCTTGAATGCAGTTTCTCTGTTTTTTGTTTCCTAGTTAATGACACCAAGAGAAAGCAAAAGATTCTCTCTCACAACCAGAAACTGAAGTTTAATCCTACAGAACTAATTATTTATTGCAAAGATTTCCGTATCCTGCGCTTTCGTTTTGATGAAGCTGGCCCAGAGAGTGCCAAAAAGGTGAGGTTTTTTTATGCTAAGTTTTCCCAGAAAATGTCCGTATATATGATTGAACCATTGAGATATGGGCTGCAGTTTTGTTGTTAGCATATTGTTACAATATGCTATTTTCTGCCAGTTAGGTTTATGCATATTTTATTTTTATAGTGCTACTTGCATACACAGCACTGTACATTGAAACACTGCATTCATATCTCAGAGGAATAACACATACTATATTATACTGTAAATACCTATATACAATGCATAGTATTACTTTCAAGATTAAGTGCTAAGTTTTAAAGGAATACCAACACTCCACTGTAAAAAAGAAATGTAATTGCAGTAATTGTGTTGCATTTTTAATGGCCGTAATGGCAGACTTTTAGCCCTGTTATCCGTGGAACATATACACATTGTTTCGTCACTGTAAATTTATTGAATAAGCACCAGAGGTCTTTATTCTCTGTTGGGCTTTTGGTGCTCAGTGAAAAGCATGACTTTTTTATAGGTTGCTGACAGTATCACTTCAAAAGGCAAAAGATAAAAGACTTTCCTTAAAGTATAATTAACTGAACAACACCCATATAAAAGATAAAACCTGGGTGATCTAATGGTTCTGTTTGTGGACATTTTTGCAATTATGTGGTCACCTGCTCATGATCTTCTAGAGGTTGATCATGTACTAAATTTTGGACAACTTTGGTTTAGGGCAGTGGCACACAGGACGATTATTCGCCCTGTGACAAATCTTCGTTGTCGCAGGGGACTAATCTCCCCGCAATGCCATCCCACCGGCTAGAATGTAAATCGCCGGTGGGATGGCATACGCGTCACTGATTTCTGGAAGTCGTCCGAAGTTTCCTCTCAAGGCAATTTGGGGCGACTTCCAGAAATTGCAGCGACACGTATGCCATCCCACCGGCGATTTACCTACTAGCCGGTGGGATGGCATTGCGGGGAGATTAGTTGCCCGCAACAACGAAGATTTGTCGCAGGGTGACTAATCTCCCTGTGTGCCACTGCCCTTAGGCTAATGCCCCACAGAGAGATTAGTCACCCGCAATAAATCTCTGCTACCGCGGGCGACTGATTTCTCCAAAATGCCTTTCCACCAGCAACAAAGTGAATTGCCAGTGTAAAGGCATGCATGTTGCCTTTGAAGGCAACTTTGGGCTTCTTAGGGAAACCAAAGCGACACATCTTTTTTTCTACCAGAAATTTACATTATTGCCGGTGAGAAAGCAATTACAGGAGATAATTTGTCCACTGAGGTTTATCGCAGGTGAATAATCTCCTAGTGTGCCATAGCCCTTAATGACTTTTTATACGTTAAACCAAACCTCTTTATACGATGTAGTGTTCCATCGTTAGACACATAATTTGCATAATTTCCCAACAGGTACTGAAAATAGTCAGTATGGTGAATGTGTATCTTCATCATGATACCTCTATATACAACTACATAAAGATTTGTACAATACTGACAAACTTGTGGCTTTGAGCTTTGGAGGCTTGCTGGTATATGCTGGCATTTGCAGGTGCTTAACAAGAGCTGGGATTTGTGGGCTTTTATATTCTTGATTTTAACGTTGAGTTGTTTTTGTCATTTTTCACTCATGAATGCACTTGCAGATCATCTGTATACACAAGGCTGATAGGCGGAAAATGTGTCTGTGGAAATAAATCTGCATTCTGCCAGTGAACTAGACTTGCCATACATGGCATGCTATATTAGGCTGGAGGTACCTGCATGCATGATTAAAGATGTGTGATATTTATCCTATCGGCCAGTTCCTTTGTGAAATGGAAAATGTTTCTTTTCCCAGCTTTACAGGACATTTACTCATTAATGTAATCTGTATTCATCTCCTGGAAATTGTGCAGAATTAGCGTTTCTTTGGCAAGAGTGCCATGTTTCCTCACGCCATTCTACCTGCCAAGTCAGTGTTAGTGGGTTCAGGAAAGGGTGAACAACAGAATTATTCATCAGCATTTCCTAAAAACATCACGGCGTGCATTTAGCCGCGCTGAATCACTGTAACCTGGCTTGATTTGGAATTGCTCAGATAGCCATCGTTCTCTGAAACTATGTATCGTACGTGCATCTGACTTCTGTGAATCAGATATTCATGCGAGAGAGCCTCAGATCAGTACAGCTGCCTGGAGTCATTCCAAGGCATAAAACTGTGTGTGGCTATTTCAGAGGCATTGCCTAGATGTTTTATCAGAACTATCAGGGCAGGATGCTAATCGTTTCCTGCAGACAGGCCATAAGTAAGCTTATTTCTGGCGATTTAGCACTTATGCAGTAGTGGCCTCGATGGATAGCCGTAAGAAAACATTTGTAAGTTATGTACAGAAATCATATTTAGTGGTTTCAGCATCAGTAAAAAAAGATAAACACCATATGCGCTACACCCTGTACATAATGTTTACTGCAGCATGGTGTCCTTTTCTGAGATTTACTTAGTGGACTATTGCTAGTGGAGATGAACCAGTAAAGCATCAGCTTTACCATGCTTCCTCCAGCTGATGTTCTTTTTTTCCTTTAGAGCTCAAATACCTTAGACACCTCACCTTCTCAAACAACATTACTATAGCTAGTTGTGCCCACTGTGTGAGGTCTCTCTAGTTACATTAGCCATAGTATTCACCAACTGGCTATGGCCAATAATCTGGTATGTGACCTTTATCATGGTGGTAAGTTAATTGATGAACTGATAAAAACACCCTTGTATGGGAGAACCTGTTTCAGTGTACTTCATACCCCACACTTAATTGATTTTGCTTGTAGTGTCTACAATAGATTCAGATATATTGATAATAACAGATAAAATAGATACCAATTCAGTAATCCAGTAAAGTTGGTAATTCCATTTTAACACAGAAAATAAGTATAGAACAAGAATATTTCTTTTATACAGTATATACTCGAGTATAAGCCGAGTTTTTCAGCACCCAAAATGTTCTGAAAAATTAACCCTTGGCTTATACTCGAGTCCCCCCAGCTAGGAACCTCTGCTGCCTGATTCCCTGTGCGCTGCTCCTTCTTGCCACCTTGTGTGTGACGAAGCGACGTCACACGCTCTCTGCTCCATTACCTATGTGTGTAATGGGGAGGGTGAGCCCTTAGCTTCGGTGTCTAGCTGGGGAAGTAGAAGCGGCTGCAGTTGACACGGAAGTGCAACGGGCGGCCCCTTGTTGATAGATGGCATCAGCGGTGGGGTGGCAGTCAAGGGAAGAGGAGCTTGCTCGCCGGTACCGGGAGCAACAGCATTGGATTAAGGGTACGTCCCGCATCCTTTGAGTCTGCACCACTCAATAATGCGGCCCTTTGTCTCTTCTCTCCTAATGATCGAGTGCACTATGTGTATGTGCACAATATATCCATGAATTATTTAATGGCCATACAATAGTATTAATCATAACGACCATCCCCTGTATCTAACACCAGTGTCCCTACTACCAAGTATGTGCATTCCCCGAGGTCCGCAAACGGAGCGCTGCGTGAGCGCTGAACATGGGGCTAATTTTTAAAAGCATGCTTTGGCCCAAGACATAGTGTTGCTAAGCAACAGAACATAAACAAAACAAAACAGTGCTAGTGTAAAGAGTAAACGAGTAAGAAAGATAGATAGGGTAAGAGTGTACATGGTGTCATAAGTCTGCCCGTCACCCCATTGCCTTTTAAAACGCTACCTAGAGGATACTTACAGCCCGTCGCTTCACAATCGCCAGACAGTGATCAGCTCCTGACAGGCGGTACGCACTTTCGGTAAAGTCCTGAGCTTAGAGGCCAAAGCTTCTGCGAAAACGACACGGTCCTACCCTAATCTATCCCTAAAAGAACGCCAGGCAATTAAGTCCCTTAAGGATGACACAAGCTTGGTCATTAGACCCGCTGAGAAGGGGGGCTCAATTGTATTGTTGGATTATACCTATTACAGGGATGAACTACTAGGACAACTGAGGGACTCCACCACGTACAGACTCCTTCCCGGGGATCCTACCAGTACATTTAAGAGAGAACTAGATTCCCTGTTAATCTCGGCCCTGAATGCGGGGTGGGTGGACTCGGACACTGCCCAATACATGAACACGGACTACCCACGCATACCCATCATTTATACACTACCAAAGGTACACAAATCACTCTCAGCTCCACCAGGCCGACCCATCATCTCTGCAGTGGGCTCACTGTATCAACCTGTGGCCACCTATATTGATTCATATCTGCAACCTGTGGTCAAATCCATGCAGTCCTACACACGGGATTCCACACATGTGATACAAAGACTCAAAGACCTCGGCGATATCCCTACGGACAGCCTTTTGGTTACCATGGACGTTAAAAGTTTGTACACGGTTACACCCCATGACCTGGGTAAATGGGCAACCCGCAGTGCATTAGCATTAAACCCACCTAACAACACACCCATTGAGTTTCTCCTACAACTCCTAGAATTGACCCTGACCAGAAATTATTTTCGCTTCGAAACCTCTTTCTACCTCCAGATGTCAGGCACCGCAATGGGTAGTGCACTGGCACCCTCTTATGCCAACCTCTTTATGCTCCAGTTTGAGACTGAACACATCCTCCCCCTACTGGGCAGCTCTATCCTCACTTACTTCCGCTATATCGACGACCTCTTCTTCATCTGGACAGGTGGGGCAGAAAGCATGCTAAGATTTCATCAGGAACTGAATTCCCTGGATAATCCTATCAAACTCACCCTGAATTACCATGAGGATAATGTTGATTTTTTAGACTTAAACATATTTAAGTCAGGTCCAGGACTGGGTACCAGACTCTTTCGCAAACCTACCGACCGCAATTCCATATTGCACGCTACTAGCCACCACCCCCCAACTACTGTTAGGGGTATCCCCTACTCCCAGTTCCTGCGGGTAATAAGGAACAACAGCTCACCCGATACAGCAAAAACACAACTTAACGAGATGTATAATAGGTTTCTCGAACGAGGTTATACTGACATCCAGCTAAACCAACAACTACAAAGGGCGCTCCTACATACCCAGGACGAACTGATCTACAAGAAGAAAACAGATGCGAATCAAACTACCCCCTCATTTTTACTACTACATATGGCTCTACATCCTCATCCTTATCTAAAAGCATCCAGAGAAACTGGCCAATGATTAACCAGGATGAAACCCTATCATTGTATCTCTCCAATAAGCCAATGCTGGGTTACAAGAGAAGTAGTAGCCTGAGGGATTTACTGGTCAAAACGGATTTTAAAGGGCCCCCTAAAACTCAGACTGACTGGCTATCTACATATAAGAAATTAGGTTGTTATAAGTGTCCTGATTGCACCACATGTAGATGTCTGCTCACAGGCCCTGACTTCCCTCACCCTCATACTGGCAAACGACTCAGGATCAACCATAGACTGACATGCACTTCTACATACGTTGTGTACATCATTACCTGCCCATGTGGATTATATTACGTGGGCAAAACCATTACTACCTTACGTGAACGCATTGGAAATCACCGCTCTGCAGTAAGCAGAGCACTAAAAGAGGGCAAAGCAGACCAACCGGTAGCGAGACATTTCCTTAAATTGAGGCATCCTTTACCCACCTTTAAGTGTATGGCCATTGACTTTCAACCCCCTCTGCCAAGAGGAGGGAACAGGGACCAAGCATTACTGCAGAGAGAATCAAGATGGATCCACAGATTGGACTGTGTATCCCCCAAGGGTCTTAACGAAACATTGCCACTAGGATGCTTCATCTAAATCACTCCTTCTACTTCTGTGTATATCGATGGCTACCTTGTAACAAATCCGTCTGTTCTCAATGTAACATTGGCTACTGTATCTCTTCGCCCTTATCACACTGTTTAACTACAATGTATATCTGTCTCCTCTTTGCCTCTCAATGTATTACTGGCCAAGTTGTAACCTCTCTCTACCTGAACTATAATAATGGTGATTTGATTATACTGTCCGGAAAAGCTGCATGTTACTATAATGACATAATGTCAGATATCTTCATGTTTATTTTAAACCCTTTCTCTTTCCCTTTGGGGTGTGTGATTTTGGTGTATACTCTGCCTAAATACCTTTCATTTGCCCAACCCAATTAAGGGGTAGCAGGTTGTACCCCGCCATGCCCGCTCATAGTGCCTCATGCGTATGAGGCTGTTCGTTTGGACAGTGACACCGATTGTATATAACTTTGGGACGTGCATCACCTTGGACTTGCCCCGCGGGGGGCAATGATAGGCCTGATAGGCGTTTTCTAGAGGTGGCATTTACCTCCATGGAATACCCGCTAAATAGGACAAGGGGCTGTGCACATTTACTTGGCTACTACCAAGTATGTGCATTCCCCGAGGTCCGCAAACGGAGCGCTGCGTGAGCGCTGAACATGGGGCTAATTCACTGAATAAGCCCAGGAGGGGGAGCACTGCCTGCTCGAAGCACGGCGTCTCTATTACCCGTAGCCCCCTAGCAACGCTGGCCCTTCTACTGCCGTCCTGTCTGCGTGTGCACGCAATGAGCTCCTGCCTGTCAGGAGCTGATCACTGTCTGGCGATCGTGAAGCGACGGGCTGTAAGTATCCTCTAGGTAGCGTTTTAAAAGGCAATGGGGTGACGGGCAGACTTATGACACCATGTACACTCTTACCCTATCTATCTTTCTTACTCGTTTACTCTTTACACTAGCACTGTTTTGTTTATGTTCTGTTGCTTAGCAACACTATGTCTTGGCGCCAAAGCATGCTTTTAAAAACGCCAATGTCTTTGCCTTTCTGCACTCCCTGACGAAAGTCCTAGTAAAGGACTGAAACGTTGGAAACAATAAAACTCACCGCTTGCATTTGAAAAAAAGCTTTATTTTTTGCCTTATTGTGGAAATCCTAAGAGTGCCGACATCTTTTACTTTCCTGCAGATTCTATAGCTCTGGCACCTAGGTTCACTTTCTTTTTATGGTGTGCCTCCCACTTCCATCTCAATGGTAAATCTCTCTTAATTTTCTCGCTTTGATTAGTTGTTTTGTCTCACTTTATAGGTATGCCTAGCACTTGCTCACTATTCCCAGCCAACTGATCTCCAGCTTCTTTTTGCATTTGAATATGTTGCTCAAATGTATCATAATCCAGGTAAGTTTTACTTTAAGCATTGCTGACAAAATAAATATTACTGGTCTGATTTTTAAAACTATAAATGCTAATGTACCTTAGCTTTCAATTCTTGTGATATTTCCACTGCATAATTAAATATTGGGGGTTAAAATTAAGCCCTAAGCATATTGCAAGCAAGGTCCCATTTTGGCTCATTACAATTTGCTACTGCAAGCTAAATTGCAAACAGGTAACAGAAAATGTGGCTGAATGTTTTGCCTTCTGTGTACTCACAAGCCAGAAAGTACCTCAGTCAATGCTTATTTGTCACATTTTGGCTATACTGTTACAAACTTTGTAAGACCTCTGTTTCATAGCAGACAAAGTCAATGGGATAGACCCTGGAGGAGGGGACTTTTGCCAAAGGACTCCTTTATTTGAAACCTACTCTGACTGGGATCGAGAGATAAAACGGACAGGGGCTTCGGACTGGAGAGTTTGCTCTGTTAATGAAGGATACATGATTTCTACTTGGTAAGAATATAATGATTGTTATTTTAATGTTGCCTTTGTCTGAAAGTGCGGTTGTGCATAACCTACCTTCTGAAGCTTATTTACTTATCCCATGGAATGATCTTACCTAACCAGTTGCTTTGTGGATCACTGTGGATAAGTGCTTCCTATGCATTTATTAGTTGGCTCACAACCTGATTCATTTACTGAACTGGTCAATTCAGCTTTAGTTCAGTTGAATGTCTAAATGGCCACATATCTCCAGTTAGCATAGTAATACGTTTTAAAAGATAAGTTAAATTGACCCTGCCACATTTTTCAGATTTTTGCTCTCAGATTCTTGCTCAGATCTTGTATATCTAGATAATATAGTGTAAGTAATGTTTATTTTTTTTAATGTTTATTTTTAGTAATGTTTATTTTTGTATCAACTAACATGATAGAAAAGAATTTGGAAACATTTCTTAGAGTGACAGGTCCCCTTTGAGGTATTTAACCCTGCCAGCAGGAAGACATCCATGCTTTCCACTTTGTGAGCATTCAGTGCATTGACTAAGTGAACTACATTCAGAAAGTTGGGCACAACTGACAGTGTGGGCAGTTTTGCTCTTTAGCCTTGTGTAACATTACTTATCATGAACAAACAGTTGATACTGAGAGGACGCACCCTGCCAGGCATATGGTAGCCAGTGAATAATGTAATTAATGTGGGCAGAGCTTCATCCAGCTCACTCATTCAAACAAATCAAACAGCCACTTTGGAATCTGGATGAGTCTGTCTAATTAAATGCTAAATGGCCTCATCCACTGCTTCCATTCAGTTTAGTGTTAATTAGTGTTAAAAAGAGCTTTGCTTGAAACACTTTAAGTTTCAGCGTAGCTCTGCAGTGTGACCATTCTTCCACCTGTGTTCTTTTGGTCACTAGTTCTTTTGGAACTAAAATGTGCCTGTGCCATAGGAGCCATTAATAGATCCCGGTTTTAGAGTTAGTTACCCTTTGATATTCTGAAAAAATGTTTTTTCAGAAGTGAGTGCATAAAAACTGTGGTGTGGGCCACGAAAGTAATTATAGGAAGCTGAATGAGAGTATTATGATTGCCGATCTCAGGCCTGCTTTGCACAGATAATATGTGTTCCTTCTGATGAAAAACACAATATAATTGGGAGCTTTGGCTGACTGATAAAAGGAAGGGGATGCAGACCTAGAATTACCCGAAATTATAACATGTGCATTTGGCTGCCTGATTTCTGGTACAGCTTTACAGCAAGTATCCTAATCACTGTTATTTCCTGTGTGGCTCTGTGTGGATATAAAAATGCTATCTAACCAGTACCGCGCATTACACGATATTTCCTCTACATGGCATTTGGCTTACTCTACACACCAGTGCATTAGATTGAATTTGGCTATCATTCTTTACTTTACTGATGAAAGTTAGTGTGTAGTGTGCAGGAATTGGGGGGGGGGGGGGGGAATTCTCTCCTGCAAAGATTGATTATTCATCATGCAATAATTAAAAAAACAGAATCATTTTCATAATGATTTGTTTAATTTCCCTCATAATTAAACATATAGAGAATTACCTTATAACTCAGCTTTTCTTACATGATAGTGTGCCCTTACCCTTATATGTTTAGTTGAAGTCAGTTTACATTAAATGCTATATTGTCTTGCAGCCTCCCAGAATATTTTGTTGTCCCTTCCTCTTTGGCTGACCAGGATTTGAAGCAGTATTCACATGCATTTGTTGGAAGGCGTATGCCGGTGAGTTTAAATTAACCTTAAGGTGTGTTAACAGAGAGATGATCAGTTGCATCTTGGCTAACATACAGTATGCATGAAACATGGGATAGACTTCCAGGGACAGTTCTTGCCTTGGTCCCCAAGCATCATATGCCCCTCAAAAATGTCACTGGTAATGAAATATTATATTTTGTATCATTTATATTAGTTAAAGACAGGTAACATTTCATGGTCATCAGGTTTGGAGGTGGGAAGGTTGCTGGTATATTGCTACAGTATGAAGGGTGCAAATTCTACATTCATTATATAGTTTTCTGCACTTCCCTTTCCTAATTTTAGTACGGGGCACTATAGGGGTGTTATGAGAATTGTAGTTCTGTGACTTCTGGGATTTACATTAACATTTATTTATAAATGTAGTTATGTAGCAGTAGTTATGCCACACTGGAATAGAGGGTAAGGAATACGTATAAGGCTTTCCTGTGCATCTCCTTGTGTCTCCCTCATACAGTTGTGGTGCTGGAATCATTCCAATGGGAGTGCCTTGGTAAGGATGGCCAGCATTAAAGATCTGTTACAGCTAAGAAAAATAGACCAAAGGTAAGAGAATAGGCTTGTACTGCTCTAGCAAGCTGTGGGACAAAGTGGGATGCTGGGAATATTCTTGGCATAAGTATAATAGGCTTAGTATCTAATCCACTAATCTGCAGCAGTCTTACCTAATGCTGAACTTGACAGCAGATGCGGTGCCACTTGCTCCTCGATGGGTTATTTACTACTTTGTGTTACAGTCACAATATAACAGGGATGGGGACAAGGCAGTCTGACTGGATGCTTGGCTAGCTCCCTTAATAATATGCTGTATGAAAATAGCTGTGTATACCGGCCACATAATAGAAAAGCTGAGCCAAACTATTATTTTCACTGAACTGAATGGAATTTATATCTTTGGACATTTTTAGTGATTATTTGCCTGCACTGCCTTGTATCCAGTAGATAAGAACAAACATAGTTACACTGCAGATATGTCAGGTTCCTGATTTACAAATTACAGGATGTGATGTACATTTGATAAATTGTCAGGAAAACCCCAAACTAAAGTGTAGACTGCATTGTTCTGCATCAAAGCTTTATTGTCCCTGTTTCTGTACAATAGCAATTGTCACTAGTCAGCAGCTTTTATTCACCAATTGTAAAAATGTCCACAAATTTGTAATAAAACTGAAAATTGGCACAATATTTAATATATATTCTATTTACAGTGTGAAATATTTTTTTGTGTATGTATGTAGAATGGTGTATTAGTAAAAAGTGTAAAGTGAAGGCCGGTTTGACTCTGCACATGCTTAAGTAGTAGGCATATGTTGGCCAGTTACAGTCCAAAGTGTATAATAAAGGGTTTGATCGCTTTCCCCTGTTTTACTAGCAATTCATTCTTCACAAGTGCTTATATTTTCAAGAAACATGGTTTTCATTTAAAATCTTATCATGAAGTTGCTAAACCTAAAGGTGCTACCATGTGATTCTGGAGTCCTAGGTTTGATTCCAGCCTGAGCAAGGAAGTTGAATTCTCCACGTGCGTGTCTCCTCCATGTAAATCAATTTTCTTCCACACTCCTACACATACAGACAGGTTAATTGGCACCTGATAAAACTGCAAGAAAGTTTTGGCTGGCACAACAGGTACAATGCAAGCGGGGCTTAACCCCTGCGTGTTTATTTCAAGTGAAGCAACATTTCGGGGGATGCCTGATGAAGGGGTCCGCCCCCCCCCCCCCCAAAACGTTGCTTCACTTGAAATAAACACGCAGGGATTAAGCCTCCCTTGCATTGTACCTGTTGTGCTGGACAAAACTTTCTTACATTGTGTATTTGTGGGTGCCGACCCTCTAAACTGAGCATCAGGTCGAAAAAAGGAAGAGGTACAGGTGTGCTGGTGGAATTTCTTCTTACTTGATAAAACTGACCATAGTATATGAATGTGATAAGGGCTTTAGATTAAAAATCAAAAATAGACCGTGCTGATCATTTACTGGTAACTGTCTCTATGTGTGTTTTTAAATATGTAGGCACTTGCAATAATCAGTTAATAATTACATATGTATGTTGTACAGTCCACAGTCTGGCAAAATCCCTTTACTAACACAAGGTATTCATAACTCACTGATGCTATTGGTATGCTAGATACTATCATCAAGCTTATTTATGAAAGATCTGTAACCAGCAGTGCATAGGGACCACTGTAGTGTTTTAATGTAGTCTAATGACTGTTTTTGTGATTTGTGCTCATCTCTAAGGGTTTGCAGTGGAATCACCCGCAGCCACCCTCTCCGGAGCGATGTTTACAAATGTGATCTAGATCATAATGTGCCAGGGATCCAAGACATCCATGCAGCATTCAGCAAACTCAGACAGCTGTGTGTGAATGGTAAATGAAATCCGCTTGTTTCTCTGCATTCTCTTACTCCAATATTTCTGAACCTGTCAATCCAAGTCTGACTCCTACATGTAAAAAGAATAAAGACAGAATGCTGAGAGGGGGATAGTGAAGAATAACTTGATTATCTCAGAAATAAAACTGAATTTTTAATTATGGTAAGAAACTTTCTTATTTTGTGAGAAGCAGCTCATAGTAAATGTTTATCTTCACAGTAGTTCAACTACTGTGGGATAAAAATGATAAAAATGTCTGTAAAATCCAATATGCAGCAGCGCTCTGAATCTTTGTGAAAAATGTTTGTGCCAACAAAACAGGCTATGTTTCGGGCTCTAGCCCTTTGTCAAGCCTCTTGGCTTTAGAAAGGCCTAAATACACAAAAAGGGCAGTCAGCACAACCCAATGGATATCTTCACCGCAGTGCACATTCCCCACTGGTCACTTACCACTGGAACTCAATAGAAAATTGATTTCAGTTTTCTATTGAGAAAGGGCTAGAACCCAAAACATTGCCTGTTTTTTTGGCACAATAAACATTTTTTCGCAAAGATTCGGAGTGCTGCTGCGTGTTTGATTTTACAGACATTTTTCATTCATTTGAGATCTCCGTCATTCTTTGAGTTAAAACAGGTTTTAACTCCTGATGCAACATCAGGCACCCCCCAGTGATTGTAATCACCTACCCGATACCCTGGGCCAGTGCTCCTGTTAGCAGAAACCTGGCCCTGGTCCAGTCTACATCTGAGCGATCCTCTTCCTGCTTCTTTCCTAGGGCCTTGTGTTCATGTGCAGTACAGTGAAAAGCCAAACTTTAACAAAAAAAGATGGCTTTTCCACTTTACACTGCATGCCTTTACCCTGGGATTTAGAAGAAGAGGATCACTCTCACATTTACCCACGGCCGGTGCAGTTTTATGCTTACAGGAGCACCAGCCCAGGGTATCCGGTAAATGAATACAATCACAGGGTAGTGCCTAACATTTGGCACTCCCAGTGAATATGAACCTTTACTTTTCCTTTGGTGTAAAGAAAAATGAGTGGAAAATAAACCCAATTTATCACCAAAACTACTCTGCATCTGAGTTTGTAGATAGCAAATATAAGGTTTTACAAAAACATGGTTACTAATAATCTGTGGGGGCAGGTCACAGTGACATTCCTTGACCATCAGACTACTATCAGAGTGCTCATTCAGTCTAATATAGGGGTCCCAAACCTTTCTTATACGTGAGCCACATTCAAATGTAAAAAGACTTGGAGAACAACACAAGCATCATAAAAGTTAATGGAGGTGCCAAATAAGGGCTAAGATTGGCTATTAGGCAGCCTCCATGCACATTATCCGCTTACAGGAAGCATTATTTGGTAGTAAATCTTGTATTCAACCAAAATTTGCTACCAAGTGAGGAGTTCAAAAACAACTACCTGGTTTGGGGCACTAAAAGCAACATCCAATGGGTTGGTGAGCAACATGTTGCTCACAAGCCACTGGTTGGGGATCACTTGTTGAAAATAATATCTTGCAATAAGTAATGAGAGAAAGAGAAATTTTGCCCTGAGTAAACCCTGAAGCAAGTGATTTATAAAACCAGGTCTATGGGAGTGCCAGAATGACCCAATACAGGGAGTTTGGGGGGCCCTTGCAAAAGCTTATTCTTGTCGTATAGGCTTTCAGTTTGAATTTATGCTCTTAGGCAGAGTAACTACTGAAACACATGGTTTGCATCATTTATTTATCTCTTGCCCCAAAACACACTACCCCAATCTGGTTCACCTGTTGCTCTGCGGTGTAGTAAGTGGTGTGGTTATAGGGTATAAGGCTGTAGTCCGTTAGTATCCTTGGTACATCCTTCATGCAACCCAATCTGTAGTGCTAGTGTGCACCACTAGTGCATGTCACCATTCTATTTTATATATCAATAGACAATTCTTATTTTACTTGAAGCACAATTCAAAAGTGTCCTATTTAATGACAGTATTATTAAATACCCATATACTTACTGGGTGACTGCCCTTCAGTGCGACTGCATTTCTCATCTGTAGCATCATTCCCTGTTATTGTCCAGTTTGTTATGTAGAACTGTGTTATACCATGACTTGCTGATTTGCCATTTGCCTATCCTGACATGCTTCTATATACTTTTAGAACCATTTGATGAAACAGAGGAAAAATGGCTTTCGTCCCTTGAGAATACACGGTGGCTTGAGTTTGTCAGGTATAAACGGAGTATCTGTTTTGTTACTAAATATTAGAGTGTCACATATTGCTAACTGTGAGTCAATTCTGTATATGTTTGTGCTTTCGTATGTTTGTGTGTTTATACACTCAGGGGGTGTCTTAGGGGCTTGTGGGGCCTAGCTGTTCCCATGGAGACTTGTGGCTTTATCAAAATAACAATCCCCATGGTGACAACTAGTGATGATTTCTCTGTCTAGCACATTAGAACAACATCCTCCCCTCCACACACCCTTAGATCAGAGTGCTAGTTAGTGACTCCAGGGTAGCCCAGGTTATTTATATGGTAGTTTTATCTGAGTAGGTTTAATTGTTTACTTTTTGTCTCTTCCATACAGGACGTTTCTAAAGCAAGCTGCCGAACTTGTATACATGCTGGATTTCAGCCGGCGTTCTGTGGTGTTGCAAGGTAAACAAGAACAATATATTATATTATCACACTGTTCCTCTCATTTCCTAGTATTCTGCCAGCAGAACAGAGGCAAGCCTGTGTCGCTATAAGAACATTCAGCCTACTTTGTTATGAAAATATATTTTTCTGGCATGTGTTAGCAGTCGCCACCCCTTCTGTTTGCCTCCGTACATTCCTAACACACTTGTCCCTAGGGTTTCTTTAAAGAAGATTGTTTCATTCTGCTGAAGACTGAGGGATTTCCCTCCAACCTGTGTGACTCACTCTCTGCTCTTGCCAAGTCAACTGATCTAAAGAGCTCATAAAGTTACTGAGTCAGAATATTGCTATTTCTGTGAAGCTCCAAATACTTTCCTGCCAAATATTTCAATTCCAAATTTTTTTTCTCTCTAACCAGTCTTAAAATCTCTCATCATTTTAACCACTGGTGAATATTTACAATTAACTGCTGTGAGACCTTTCGTGATCCTCAGGCAAGGTTTAACTAGGTTCAGCTTGTGGTGGGTGTAACTAAGCTGGTTATGGAATAGTAACACAGAAGAGTAACGGCCACTTGTACGTTATACAACATCTGCCACTGACAAGGACTGTAAGGGCTGTGGGATCTCCCTTGTCGCGGGCGACTATTCTCCCTGAAATGCCATCCCACCAGCAAGAATGTAAATCGCCGGTTGGATGGCATAGGCGGCGCGGCGATTCGCGAAGTTGCAGAAGTTTCCTCTCAAGGCAACTTCCGCGACTTCGGCCTGTGGGATGGCATTTCGGGGAGATTAGTCGCGCGGCAACTAATTTCCCTGTTAGGAACTGTTTCGGAAACTCATTAAGACAAAACACATGAACCCACCATTGTTGAAATAACAGTCAGTACAATGCAATTTATACCTCAACTGGATACATTTGGGGCAATATTGTATGTTTTTCTCCTTTATGTAGAAGAGGAAGGCAGAGATGTCAGTTGCCTGGTGGCCTCTCTTGTCCAACTCATGCTCGATCCCTACTTTCGGACCATTGTTGGATTCCAAAGCCTGATACAGAAGGAGTGGGTCATGTCTGCATATCCGTTTCTTGACAGGTGCAACCATTTGAAGAGATCTGAGAAAGAGGTACCTTACTTACTTGACCATACAGCATTAAATACAATATCTCTTGCCTAGGTTTCTAAGGGTTATTGAATCTTAAGGAAAGTTAGGTTTGGTCAGGTATACCAGTATTTCTCAACCAATCTCTTGTAACTAAATTTCATTATTTAGCCCAAAATATTTAATTCTATTCTGTTTCTATTTACCTATACAGCAATGTTTCTGCTCATCAAAAACCGTTAACTATTATTCAAAGATAACATAATTGAACACAAAATGCAGTTTTTAAATGAAGGTTTACGTTATTAAGGGAGAAAAAAAACTCCAAATCTACATGGCCCTGTGTGAAAAAGTGATTGCCCCCCTTGTTAAAAAATAACTTAACTGTGGTTTATCACACCTGAGTTCAATTTCTGTAGTCACCCCCAGGCCTGATTACTGCCACACCTGTTTCAATCAAGAAATCACTTAAATAGGAGCTACCTGACACAGAGAAGTAGACCAAAAGCACCTCAAAAGCTAGACATCATGCCAAGATCCAAAGAAATTCCAGAACAAATGAGAACAAAAGTAATTGAGATCTATCAGTCTGGTAAAGGTTATAAAGGCATTTCTAAAGCTTTGGGACTCCACCGAACCACAGTGAGAGCCATTATCCACGAATGGCAAAAACATGGAACAGTGGTGAACAGTGGCTGGCCGACCAAAATTACCCCAAGAGCGCAGAGACAACTCATCTGAGAGGCCACAAAAGACCCCAGGACAACATCTAAAGAACTGCAGGCCTCACTTGCCTCAATTAAGGTCAGTGTTCACGACTCCACCATAAGAAAGAGACTGGGCAAAAACGGCCTGCATGGCAGATTTCCAAAGCGCAAACCACTTTTAAGCAAAAAGAACATTAAGGCTCGTCTCAATTTTGCTAAAAAACATCTCAATGATTGCCAAGACTTTTGGGAAAATACCTTGTGGACCGACGAGACAAAAGTTGAACTTTTTGGAAGGTGCATGTCCCGTTACATCTGGCGTAAAAGTAACACAGCATTTCAGAAAAAGAACATCATACCAACAGTAAAATATGGTGGTGGTAGTGTGATGGTCTGGGTTGTTTTGCTGCTTCAGGACCTGGAAGGCTTGCTGTGATAGATGGAACCATGAATTTTACTGTCTACCAAAAAATCCTGAAGGAGAATGTCCGGCCATCTGTTCGTCAACTCAAGCTGAATCGATCTTGGGTGCTGCAGCAGGACAATGACCCAAAACACACCAGCAAATCCACCTCTGAATGGCTAAAGAAAAACAAAATGAAGACTTTGGAGTGGCCTAGTCAAAGTCCTGACCTGAATCCTATTGAGATGTTGTGGCATGACCTTAAAAAGGCGGTTCGTGCTAGAAAACCCTCAAATAAAGCTGAATTACAACAATTCTGCAAAGATGAGTGGGCCAAAATTCCTCCAGAGCGCTGTAAAAGACTCGTTGCAAGTTATCGCAAACACTTGATTGCAGTTATTGCTGCTAAGGGTGGCCCAACCAGTTATTAGGTTCAGGGGGCAATTACTTTTTCACACAGGGCCATGTAGGTTTGGATTTTTTTTTCTCTCTAAATAATAAAAACCCTCATTTAAAAACTGCATTTTGTGTTTACTTGTGTTATCTTTGACTAATAGTTAAATGTGTTTGATGATCAGAAACATTTTGTGTGAGAAACATGCAAAAGAATAAGAAATCAGGAAGGGGGCAAATAGTTTTTCACACCACTGTACTTTCTAAAATTACATTGCTTTCTGTTGCAAACTTAACACTGGTAGGAGCAAGCCGTCAGCAGTTAGAGAAATGCATATATATTGTCTGCTTTATTCTGACAAAAAAAAAATCTATTTTCTCCCCCAAGAGCCCACTGTTTGTGCTGTTCCTGGATTGTGTTTGGCAGCTACTACAGCAGTACCCAGCAGCTTTTCAGTTCACAGAGACTTACCTGACTGTGTTACATGACAGCACCAGGAACTCACTGTTTGGGACATTCTTGTTCAACTCTCCTCACCAGCGTGTGCAACAGAGCACAGTGAGTCTTTTCCAGGCTTTAAAACTTTCTTTTCATAGTCAATAATCTCACTTTTTTCCAATAATACCAATGATATTGTAGCAGCAGAGATGTTAAGCTTGTAAACTTGCCCCTGCTAGCCTCCAGTGACTGGTAAACATCTAGAAAAAAAAGCAGGTTGCTCATCCCTGCACTACAGACTCCTCAGGCCTTGAGAATGCCTGCCAGTTGTTCTCTGTGGCTTTAACTGTTAAACTGTTCAAGTTCCAAGTATAAAAATTAAACTTTAATGTTAAGGGACAAAATAGGTGATAATGAAGGTCAGAGCTTTCATAAATCATGAGAGAAAATTGAAAGTAGCTTTCAGTTCTTTATTTCTTGTGCTGAAAGATTCATGTTGGAGGCATTTAAAGGGGTGGTTTAACTTTAACTTAACGTTCAGAATGATGATGTAGACAGTGATATTCTGAGACAGTTGTTTAGCATTTTGTTCAGCAGGCTTTCAGTTTGAAATTTTAGCAGCTACCTGGTTGCTAGGGTCCACTTTACTCTAGCAACCAGGAAGCAGCTTGAATAAGAGACTGAAATATAAATAGTAGAGGACCTGTGTGGTAGGCTCACAGAGCAAGGATATTTTGGCTGCTGGGGTCAGTAACCCCCATTTGAAAACTGGAAAGAGACAGACAGGAAAGGCAAATAAATCAGAAACTATAAAAAATGAAAACCATTTGCAAAGTTTCTAAGAATAAGACATTCTGTAACATGCTTAACTGAAGCACCCCTTTAACAGCCTTTTTTCTGATCAGATTTTCCTACTATGACATGATGAAAAAAGGAGTGTTTCCTTAAATCGGTGCGTTGACCATATGATAGATAACATGTCCAGATTACGTGCCATTATTGTTATAGGGTTACAGTGATGTGGATGCAATAATATACATTGCCAATTCTCTCAGCCTTTATACTGTATCTGCGTCCTGTTTTCCGGCCTACTTTGGCAGTCTTGCTGTCTCACCTACTGTAAGATTGTTTGTGAATAAATAAACATTTCCATTCTCAGTTATACAACAAAGTCATTAAAAAGTAAAAATATACAGGCCCAGAGCTGACAAAGCATATTCTGTAACCTTTTAGTTTGTGAGTCTTAAACCGCATTTGTGGTTCAAATATGCTGTTATTACATTTGGCTATGTGGTTAAAGGAGAAGGAAAATTACTATTACAGGGGGGTGTCAAATGTTAGGCACCTTCCCCCTAGTGATTATAACTTACCTGATACCCCAGACCTGTGCTCCTGTTAGCCAAAAACTACACAGGCCAGGGGATCATGCAATGAGCGATTCACTTCACTTCTATCTTCGGAATTCTGGGGCCAGTGCATGCGCAGTAGAGTGAAAGAGCCGGCTTTCTTGTTTAAGTTTGGCTTTTCACTCTATTGAGCATGCGCAAGCTGCGTTAAGGCAAAAAAAGGAATAGGACCGCTTGATTGCAGGTACCCTGGGTATCAGGTGATTACTTGCAGATAAGTGCATTTTGGCACCCCCCCAGCAATCGATTATTTCCTTTTAATGTATAATATACACACATGCTGAGCATGATGTCTGCTAGCAGGCCTTGCATTGAATGTGTGTTATAATATAGGTTTACCTTTCCCCTGGCAGTTTCATGGGGACTAATAATGTATACTTGCAGGCTGTACACACAGTTATAATGCCTTCAGAACATGAAAATAAAAACCAGAACTAATAACAGCAACAGTTCCCTAGCTTGGAACCCAGTAGCATTTGCAACCTGCAGAACTAATGCTACTTTGCATTGTACAAATGAATGGTTTGCAATAAAGGGATTTTTGTCTCCCTTACTTTTAATTACAGCATCAGTTCTGAAACTCTGTTCATCCCTAGGCTTGGCTCTGTGGCTTACCTTCCACTTTATACACACTGACTAAAGTAACATTATAACCACATAATACTAGGTTGCTTTTCATCTTGCATGGCTATAGGATGAATCACTTTGCTTTTACCTCTTTAATGACAAACAAATGTAGCCATTGGATGGCGCTAATATAAAGAAAAGCCATGTGCAGCCCTGTAGAATGCCAATGCTTACACAGACTGATGCATTCTAGAACACTAATGGTATCTCAGCATCAGTTGGACAGCTGCCTGCTCCCACCACTGGGAAAGCTGCACATTGTCCTGAACTTATATTCAAGCTGGTATGAATGTATGTTTGTATTTATATAGCGCTACTTATACATACATCACTGTACAGCAGAACAATAAATGAATAGGACAGGGCGGTCAATACAATAATACATACAAAGTACAGTTGCATAAAGATTACGTATCAGAGACAAGATGATCCCTGTCCCTTGGAGCTTACACTCTAAGTGATAACGGTAATATAAACAGGACATCAGTAAAACCTGTTTTGCATAGAATTGCTAATGTATTTTTTTTTTTTTTCCAATATATACAGGTATCGGACCCCTTATCCGGAAACCCATTATCCAGAAAGTTCCGAATTACAGAAAGGCTGTCTCCCATAGACTTCATTTTAATCAAATAAATCACATTTTTAAAAATTAATAATAATAATAATAAAACAGTACCTTGTAATTGATCCCAACTAAGATATAAATAATCCTTTTTGGAGGCAAAACAATCCTATTGGGTTTAATTACTGTTTATATAGAATGTTAAAAAATAGTAAATAAATAATGTTTTCAGCAGATTTTAGGTAGGAGATCTGATTTACAGAAAGACCCCTTATCTGAAAAACCCCAGGTCCTGAGCATTCTGGATAATGGGTCCCATACCTGTACTGTATACAGTAACACATTAATGTTCATTGTGATGACCTCCTGATGATGATGTAGAAACACAACTCCCAGCATCCTACTGAAACCTGTCTGGGAGTGCTACAAGTTGTAGTACAAGGCAGGGCCTTAGGGCTCTGGCACACGGGGGAGATTAGTCGCCCGCGATTAACTCCCTGTTCGCGGGCGACTAATCTCCCCGAGTTGCCTACCCCTGCCATCCCACCGGCGAACATGTAAGTCGCCGGCAGGATGGCAGACGCGGCGAACAGGGAGTTAATCGCGGGCGACTAATCTCCCCCGTGTGCCAGAGCCCTTACATTGAACGTATGTTTTTGTTTTGTTTTGAATTCTCATACCCAAATAAGCAGCTAGTCCTTTGCTGCTACAACAGAGACCCCACAACACTAGATGTGGACAAATGCAGATTATAACGTGATAAAATAAACCACCATATCACACAGCATAAATGTCACTAATTTAACCCACTTTATGCCCTCTCTAAATGGAACTTAATAATGTATGTAATACTGAGCTTTCCTGCTAAATAATTAAACACCAACAAAATAGAAGTGCCTGAAATACATAGGGATCGATTGTTATTTGAGGCCTCCTGAAGGATAATCTGCAAAAACTGATCTGAAATGCATATATCTATGTTTATGGCTGTTTCCCTTCTTATACTATTTATCCAGGAATTTGCCATTGGCAAAAATATCCAGCTGGGAGAAGAAAAGGGCCTCAAGTTTCCCTCTGTGTGGGACTGGTCCCTCCAGTTCTCTGCCAAGGATCGGGCTTTGTTCAATAACCCCTTGTATATAGGAAAGAGTGTTCCCTGTGTGCAGAACGGAGCTGTGAAATCATTTAAGCGCACAAAGGTATATGGCTGATAACTAATTCTGTTACTATTAGAGGGGCTGTGTGCTCAGCATCTTGTGCGATCTTGAATAACTTTAAATTTTCATACAATGGAGTTCTGTTCAGCTTTATTTTTCATAATGCAAATTTCTATGTACTCCCACTCAGTGACACATTCTGGGATTCATGTGTAAAAGCCTATCAAATGAACATGGATAAGATTACACCAAGGGCATAACCTAGTTTTTCCACTTTAGTCAATATCGACTACAGGTATTATAGTTTAGCTAATGTCTACATATAAACATATTGTTATAGAATCTAAAAATCCAGTTTGGTTTTGAATATTGCAGAACTGTTTCATGAACATGAAAACCATTTTGATCGGTTATAAAAAGTCTTAGATTCAATGTCATGCACTACCTTCCCCGTTAAGCAGCAATACATTGACATTTTCTGTTTCTGAACTTAGAAGAACTACAGTTCCACAATGCGTGGGATGCCGCCCTCCCTGAAGAATGGATTGGTGATTCAGCAAGAGATAATGCCTCGTAGGAACTCTCTTATACTAAAGCTGAAACCTGAAATTCTCCAGCAAGTGCCAGTAATGCCCAGTAATGGTTTTGAGCAGTATATCAGAGACTGGTTTTCCAAACCTGCAGACCTGCATGGGGTGATCCTACCCTGCTTGCATGGAACACACATAAAAATATGGAAGCTCTGTTACCTTCGCTGGACACCTGAAGCACAAATTAATCATGGCGGCTTTATTATGGCCTTCCAAAGAATATCTATTCTAGCAAGTGAGATTGAACTGCTGCAGTCAAGACTGCGTCAATATAGGGGTTACCCACTGTCCAATGCCACTTCCCCTGCAGGAGAACAAAACCGAATGTTCTTTAGACCAGAGGCGTTACACAGCAGCAATGAAAGCTTGGACATTCTCTCGTCCTCGTTCCCCTTCTCCCCTATTGGGAACTTGTGCCGCCGAAGTATTTTGGGAACTCCTTTAAGCAAGTTTTTAAATGGTGCCAAAATATGGCTATCAACTGAAACACTTGCAAACGAGGACTGAGGTCCATTGAGATGTAGGCTGCATTCTGTGGGATATGGATGCCTTTACTATGAAATTGCAGAGTTGATGTTTTTGCATTGTATTTGTAGTGGCGAAAACAGCAGGGTTTTCAGTTGGAGAAATATGAGTGGCGCCTTACTTCAAAAACAGGCATACTGGGCTAAAATGCTAAAAATCCATAGTAACAAAAGGGAGTTAATCTTGTGGAGTGTATGTTGGTGTGGGGTTGTGATCTGTGCATTTATAGAGAAGGTGAATGTTCATGGCCAACAGCCACACATTGCAGCTCCATGTAATTAGATGTTTTTTATACCTTTATGTGATGCTTGGTATAGGCAAATACATTATTTACCTATACTGCACCAATGCATTGCAACTTATGTATATTAAAAGCTGTGACTAAAATTACACAACAGACTTCAATTAACAACAGTGGTGTTGAGGTTGCACCTATATTTGGGGGCTCATTTACAACTGTCATCATGACTCAAGAACCAGGCACAAGAAGAACATCAGTCTTGCACAGTACAGAATCTTTTACCTCCAATGTATGCACTGATTAATAGCACATTCATTACCCCAGTAATGGAATGTCTCTGTGGAAAGCATCCCTACCCCCCCCCACTTGGGGCAAGACTGATGCCACTCAGTGTCCTGCACTCAGGGTACAACTTGTGGCCTCTTTATAAATGAGGTGCCTCAGTACATTCAATTCCTGTATTCAGGTTTTTGATGATGATGGTTTGCGGTTTTAGCCGATTTACTGCAGAATATGTATTCTGCTGTTACCTTATTTTTTGGTAGAATTTAGAAGAGCTGAAATGTTATTTCTAGGGTACAATTTATTAAGCTAATCTTTGTACATATTCCTGAGACTGGAAATATCTCAGTGGGGTACTCTGAGCTTGAATCAATCTGTGGAAAGTAAGCTGCAAGATAATGTGCACTGTTAATCTCTGTTGTAGATAATAGATGTAGAAGTGCCTTAAGATACATTAAATTAAAATATGTATATAGTTTAGAGTAAGAATAAATAGGTATATAATGGTACTGTTACATGCATAGGCCATTTACTAAACCTAAAAATCACTGCATTTATGCACAGATGGCATATACCAAATCCCAGCTTTGGTCAGACTGACACAAGCACCCTTTGTGGATGTGGGAGCTATGCTTTTGGGAACACTCATTGTGGGCTGTGGTTTGAAGATGTGGGGATATATGTAATAAAGCATGGATAACCTTTTAAACCCTTGTTTCAAGAGTAAAATATCACTAAGGCGAAATGAACATAAATTAAGTTTAAAGGGGTTGTTCACCTTAACATTAAGTATGATGTAGAAAGTCATATTCCTAGACAATTTGCAATTGGTATTTAGTTTTTATTTGCCGTTTTTGAATTGTTAAGCTTTTTAGTTGCAACTATTTAGTTTGGAATTTTAGCAGCTATCTGGTTGCTATGGTCTTAATAACCATGAAGTGGTTTGAGCGAGAGACTGGACGATGAATAGGCAAGGGCCTAAATAAAAAGTAAGAATAACAAAATTGTAGCCTTGCAGAGCAGTAGGTATTTTGGTTGCCAGGGTCAGTGATTCTCTGTTTTGAAAGCTGGAAAGAGCAAGAAGAAAAAGGCAAATCCTTAAACTATACAAAATAAATAATGAAGACCAGTTGAAAAGTTGCTAAGAATTACCCATTCTATAACAGTAAAAGTTAACTTAAAGCTAAACTACCCTTTTAAAAGAAACATTCAGAAACTTATGAATTAAAAATTGAAAGTGCTGGCAAGCTATAATTTGGGTCCAGTCCTTCCAGAAACAGGATTCTAATTGACTTTATTGGTGAATATTGGGAACGAGCATTGGTCCATATCTGACTTCCCGATTATTATTCAATAAGCCCGTAGAATAAGAAAACAGTGATACTATTGCTATATGCAATGTTTTTCCCTTTTTTCATCACATATCATATTACATACACAATTAAATAGAGATGTGGTTATGTATTAGTGCTTTGAGCCAATCCTTCCCCACTTTGCCTGTACAGCTGCAGGATCTATTATCCAGGTAGGGGGCCTTTCTGTAGGAGCCATAAGGCCACTGAATTATGCTGCGCTTATGAGAAAAGAAAAAATGACTGCTAATTTTTGGATTTGATGCTGCTGCCTGTAGCCCTCCTCTAACTTGGAGGGGAAAAGCATCAGAACCGGTAGTTTTCAGGCCAAAGAACATTTGGGGCTGGAGAGAGCCAATACTGACTGTCAAGCACTTCCCATTTTAGTGTATGAAAAGCAGCACCGGGCAGTTTTTTTTTGTTTTTTTTCCTCAGCATACGCTCAAGTTGTAGGGGGTTGTAATACAAAATGCACCTTATGAAACATGGTGTGCCCTTCTAGACAGTTATGGAAGAGAAAAGGCAGGGGAAGCAAAATCATGATGTTTAAAAAAAAAAAAAAAAAAATGGTTTTCTTGAGTGGCAGAAGTCTGCAACGTTATTCAAGCACATATTGATTTGGATTAAAAAAGGGTTCACCTTTTAAATTTAACGTTTAGTATGTTACAAAGTGCATCTTTTCATTTGGTCATTCTAACCACTGCCTAGATGCTAGGATAAGATGGACCTTAGCTCTTTGTTGAGCAGCTCTCTATTGCTAAATAATAATAAATAAAAAAACAAATGAAGATCCCTGTGTGAACAACCCCTTTAAGACAAGTTTTGCACTGGTGATATCGCTAATGATAACTATGAGCATGCATGATAAAGAATAAATGCCAAATATCTGACGTCTGATTTATCTTTAGGGTCCACTTCCTTAATCTGAATTGCTGCAAAGCATTTGCACTATGTACTACTGTGTGTTACGTTTGTGCACAAGCTTAAAGTATCAATGACTTGTGTCCATTAAAGCTGGTTAGCAATCTCTTTAATACTTATAACTTCATTGTGGAGAATAACCTGTACCCTTTTTAAGCAATGTTGTATGATTATTGTGAGGGTTTTTCACAGTATGAAAACACATTTTGGTTGGGAACCTTGGCTAGATTCAATAAAAATTAATGCTAAAATGTTGTGCAAAAATAATAAAGCATGTGATAAGAATTATATGGGGAAGCAGAATTTGGCAGCGAGGAAAATGCATTTTGTTCACAAGCCAGAATACATTTAGGGGCATATTTATTATAGTACGTTAGTCACATATCCGGTGATGTTTCCCATAGCAACCAATCAGCAATTAGATTTGAACAGTCACCTGCAAGTTAGAAATGTAAAGATCTGATTTGGATGGTTGCTATGGGCAACATCACTGGTAATGTTGGCTTACACACTAAAATAAATATGCCCCTCTGTCTGTGTGCCCTATGCATAGATAATAACAAAAAGCCTGATTCTTTAAATGATCTAACTGTATCAAACATTATTATTCATTTAGGATACTATGGTTCAGTTCTGTGGAGATTTAAATAACCAAAGAGTCTACCTGTGAGAGATGGTCTCTTTTTCAGCTCCTTAGTGGGTGGGCAGGCTACCTCTCGTAACAAAACTATCATGCCGTCAATAAAGGCCACAACTGCATTAGAGCCAGCTGGGAGACTGAGGATTGGCATGGCACTGGAGCCAGTAAAAAGCTTGTCACAGGGCTGCTGTTCCCTCAAGCTGCTTAGGTTTATAGAGAATATTGTCAACTAGTAACTAGTAGTGATAAGTCTTGCACAGCACTACTAGGTACTGTATATCATGGCCTGCATAAATGAAAAGCTAAATAAACACTGTCAACAGCTGTCAAATAAAACAAGTAGCCTGGCTGACTAAAGCCAAAACTAGGCCCATCATCAGTACACGTTTCCATCCATAGAAGGGTATATTTAATTTAGAGTGTGAGCTTTTTGCCCACACCGGTCTATAGCCAGTCCTATAACGTCTCCCTTTGCTACAGTGAATGTTGCAGGTGGCTGCTGCACCCTGTCCAAGACCTTCCCATTGAACTGGAAAAACTTGATAACAGTGGGTTCCAATCACAAATTACTTTTGTTGATTTAAGTATCAGCCAAACGGCAGATAAATCTCAGATCAGGCTAGCATGGGTTGTGTTCCACATCATCTGGATCTGGCCACCTTAACATGAACTCTTCACAGGAGCTTCTTGTTCCAACTGGGCAAAGGGGAATAGACTGAAACCTTTGTGCCTCCATGGACTGCTAACTTGTTACTGGGAGAATTTCTCAAGAAATGGGAACTAAATAAAGATGCCTTCAATACCCTGTCTGTGTGATTTCATGAACTAATAACTGAAAGAAAGGTTGTCAGAATAAGGCACTACAAATCACAAGTTAATTAATGAAGTTTGTTTTATATACAAGATTTTAAATAGATTATACATCAAAATTAGGCAACTCGGTTGCTTTTGGCTCCAATTGAAACAACATGGCAAACTTCCACACTGGCTCCCAGCTTCTGCAGTTCATGTAACCAAATGATCTGCTTGTGTGACAGCCGATCATTGGGGCCTTTCACTTCCACCAGCTGCAAAATAAGAAAAGATGCATACCGTGGAGCTGGTGTTTAACAAACACAATAATTAAAAAAAAGTAACTGACACCAGCTATGCTACCTCATACTTAAATCAGCTGTACAGAGGTGTGCAGCCAGCTGAGGCTGAACTGGATGGATTATTAATCTAGTTTGAGAACATTTTGATGTATTTAGTGGGATGGAAATATGAAAAGAGCCCCAAAGAAAAGAGATGACAAGCCACAATCTACACTAGATGTATCAAAAATTTTGTAATAGTTATGATTTGGGACCCCAGAAATGGGGGGGGCATGCTTCGCTATTGTGTATAGGTTCTCACCTTGCCTCATGGATCTGTACTTCGACAATGCTTAAAATTAAGAATCAATGATATTTAACTTACCTTGTACTGTTTTGTCTGTCCATTCCATACAACCAAATCAGGGAGCCCTCCTTTGCAGTGTCTGATATCTCTGGACATCTTCTTGCATACTCCACTTAAAAATGCCCCCCCGAGGCAAGACACCAAACTCTGTAAAGCAATTTTTAATGTTTCAATACAATTTTTATTTAGTTGTCTTTATAAAAGTTTAAACAAAGTAAAAGCATGCCAAATATTTATACCAAGGAACACAGGACTCTTGTACAAAATTAAGTGAAGATATACTGTAAGCACAAAACACACTCCATGGCCTCAAAGCAACATCAAATGTGTGTGCAATCCTATCTATAATCTAACCATGTTTGCCTGACCATCTTAAAATTAGAATATCATTCTAATGCAGTACTAATTAGCCTTTCTTTAGTCATCTCTTCATTAACAAAAATCCAGTTTGTCCCCATGAACGATCCCATAGGCTGCCAATTTGGTCTATAGTGCCAAAGTTGGTACCCAAAATCACAAGTGTATGGGAGAGTGATATTCTAATATACAGTAACTTACAACTGGTCTTCATTTAATTTTTTTTTTTTATCATTTGTGTTTTGTTTTTCAATTATTTAGCTTTTTGTTTACCATCTCTCCAGCTGGAAAGTTAAGCAGTTATCTGGTTGCTAAGGTCCAATTTACCCTAGCAACCAGGCAGTGGTGTTAATGAGAGACTGTAGTTTTTGGCTGCCAAGGTTAGTGACCCCCCCATTTGACAACTGGAGAGAGTCAGAAGAAAAAGGAAAATAATTCAAAAACAAAAAAATGCATTGCCCATTCTATAACATATTTAAAGTCAACTTTTAACTACCTCTTTAAGATACAGCAGTAGTCAGTCTGGGTTGAGCATGATTAGATTAATAGCTAGAGCCTCACAGAAGGAGTAACCGCTCATGCATAACCAAAGGCAATGAGTCTACTATGTCATCAGTAAATGAACCGGGCATTGAAAGTAACTCCGTCTTCACCTCATTAAAGACCTGCTATATGGTCACATACAGCAATGGTGTTGCCACTATAGCCCACTATAACTCAGAATTAATTATTTAAATTATTTTGAATGTTATATTAAAATATGTTATATTAAACATTGGCATAGCATTAAATCTTGGGTGGCGATTACTGTTAACCTAGAAATGGTTCAGAAACCCTGTAGGTTTACTAGAAGTCAGTAAGCAGGAAGTCTATTTAATATCTTCTTACGGGTGGTACAGGAGAACTTGCATTGCATTATTTATGTCTGGCATGATAACCTTGCAGCAGTCCAACTCTGCTGAACTATAGCTTCCAATCTGCCAAGAGGAGCTAAAAAAAGCAAAACTACTATTAACTTGACATACTACGAGAAACTGACTGTTTACCTGGGCTTGCTGAAGAGATGAGAAGCGCTCCCAGTTAACTAATGCTGCCACTTTGCCCTCATGAGCATTCCAAACATCAGCAATCAGCTGGGACAGGGTCTCTGTGGAGCATTCCTGGAGCAGCTGGAGCCGGCACTCAATAGCTTCTCTTCTGTTCTCATAAAAGCTATCCGTGTACAGATCCAAAGGGAAGGCCTGAATCAAACATACCAACAGCTTCAACTAACTTGCTGTTAGCTTTGTCATAGCACTACAAAATACTTAACAATATTTACAGTAAATTCAAATTGCATTTAGACAGGAAAATAACAAATGCTTTAGAGGAATCATCTGCATCACTTTTGACATTTGAATTAATGGACCACAAGGTGCACACAATGAATTACCTGGTAGGAATTTCTGAAAACATCTGGAATTCCTTCCATGAAGATGATGTCCCACAAAAGCAAACCATAAAGTGTGAAGAATGTGGAGCCTTCTCCATGAATTCCTGATGTACAAAAGGGAAGAGGTTTCATTTCCATATTCTAACTCCATTTCTATAAAGTACAGATTTTTAAAACCCCAATGAATGTCTTAAAATTTCTTGGATATTGGGCATGAGTGACCTAGCAAGTACAGAGCTCTACTGCACCTTGTGTCTCTCCATAGATAGGGTATGGGAGAGGGGTTGCCTATGTGCCACCATCCAAGCTGCTCCTCATGAATACAGTGCTGATGAATGCAGGCAGGTTTGTAAGGAGGAGAACAGGCTTTTAGTTTAGGCCAAAAGCACCCTGGCAGAACAGACCAGTGAAGCAGCACTTGGGCAGTAAAGAATGGTAAAAATCAATTTCAGGGTCTTAGCCAGAATTTTAGTAGTGCATAGAATAAAATAGCTATTCTCAAAGTATTCTGTCAAAGTAGACAACGTCAAATGCATAGTCAGCTACAATATTATATATATATATATATATATATATACATACATACAAGATAAATTCTTTCACATAAAGACAGGACAAGTGAAATCTGCCATTCCTGCAGCACAGCTACCAGTCTTATCTCCCCTATCAAGTCAACTAGCAAGGGGTGCTGGGGACTGAGTTGTATCCCCAGTCTTGCAGATCAAATCAATACTGATAATGGACTCACACAGAAATAATCACTTACATACCTTGATCAAAGCCCTGCTGCCTGTAATGGGCGAGGGACAGCTCCTCAACTGAACACATCACCTTAGAAAGAGTGACATTTGCTCCAACTTCTTCAGACAGCTCTTCCATTATAAATACAGATTTGCCCATTCCTGTTTGAGGATACATTTTGCCTTTGATGGTGACCTGCATATTACATTGTAAATTGCAATATTAAGGTTGAACAATGTCAATGCGTGGTAGTTTCAACATAGATACAACAGTCACATCCTAATGTACAGCAGGCACATTGCCTGCAACCTGACACTGACTGGGAGACATAGCATCAATGCAGAATGAAAACATAAGGAGTGGTAGGATATGACTTGATAAAAATCAGCTTCTGATACAGAAATAGATAGGTGAATTGCAGTGTAACGTGTCAGTATCACATTAAACTGTTAGGGCTTACACACATAACATTCAATAGGTTACACCATTCATGATTGATAGATGTTTTGTGAAAATCACCTAAGGCAAAAATCATGAAATATTGTCACATTTTTAGAAAATAAATGTTCAATGTATATGGCAGACTATATGCTTATTTTGTTTTCTTTTATCTAGTTTTTTCTTTATGAAGAAATAACAGAGGTCCCCAGCCTTTCTTACTGGTGAGCCACAGTGAAATGTAAAAAGACTTGGTGAACACAAGCATCATAAAAGTTCATGGAGGTGCCAAATAACTATCAGCTTACAGGTGGCTTTATTTGGTAGTAAATCTTGTTTTTATTCAAACAAAATTTGCCACCCAGTCAGCAATTCAAAAATAACTACCTGGTTTGGGGGCACCGAGAGCAACAGCCAAGGGGTTGGTGAGCAACATGTTGTAATGGGGATAACTGAACTAGAAGATGCACAAAACAGACACAAAGCAATGTTCCTATAACTAGTAAGTTGAAATGATGACTGGTTTCCAGTTAAAACTGAACTCACATGAGGTACATCCTCCACTTCAATAAGAGGCAGGTCACAGAACATCTGGCGGAATTTTTTGCAGCTGGGCGAGTCTCTCATACGGACAGCACGTTGGTACAGGGAAAGCTGGTGACCAGTGCGCACGTGAGGATCTGATAAACCCTCTAGGATGGCACCAATTGCCTAGGAAATAAGAGAAATATAGTATGGCCAAAGCAGAAGCAAAGAAATGCAATATTCGTACCACCTAGAAACATTCACTTATGTTTATATACTGCATTTAGAATAAAAAAACACTACAATGGTTATTATCCTAATGATGGTTACGCTGGAGAATAATCCATCTAATATCATAGCACTAGTATCATAACAGATACACTAAAAATTGCTGCCTCCGTGCTATTGTATAGAGCGGCACCTGGCTCTTTATCTTTTTAAACATTATAATATAGATAGATGATAGATAGATTCTGAATTTTATAAAGGTTAAAAGTATACACATAGTAACAGTATATAGAAGTTGCTTAACTACATAAAAATAAATACTTTTTACTAAACCACTAATGGTAATGGTATATTAATGTACAACATATTCTTTTTGTTGAACTGTATACATAATGCCAAGAGTAAAAAAGGAGACTATTCACCTCCTGTGTGCGTTTCAAATGCTGATGCAAGTTTAGAGCCAGACGATCCCACCAGCGCCCTCTGCTGTCAGGACAGTAAACTTTCTGAGACAAAAGGCATCGCAGCAGCTCTACAGCTTCCTGCAGAGAAGAGATACTGCTTGGTCTAATTGAAAGGCCTATATTGACTAAGCTAAAATAGCTCCAACATTCAGTATTTTAAATATGTATTTTTGGTGATATATGTTTAATAAACTGAAAATATAAAATACGCACAGAATTGTTCATAAATGTTTTTTATAACTAATGATAACTAATTTGAAAGGACAAGAATATAATTTCTGATTATGACCACATTGCCATATTTGTTTAGAAAAATAAATTCATTACATATACACTTTGCACCGGTTAATGCAGAAAACAAACAAAACTCACAACAGCAATTGTGCTAAATCCTTCTATTTTATCGAGATCTCAATAAAGGATTTAGTGCATTGGTTGTTGCTAGTGCCATCTGAATTTCTATTTGTTTTCTGCATGAATATGAACCCTTGAGCAGCAGGCTTCTCAGATATTGCTGCTTAGAAACACATGGGCAGGTTTTTGCAGTTGAGGCTGTGTCTGCTATGTAGTTTTTCTTTTTGTCCTCTGGCTGAAGCACAGTAAGTGTATAGCAACTATTGACTTCATTCGATCATCTTAGGAAACGTTAATGCTTAGGAATTATCAGCAGAATATTACCATCAAATTTTTAGATATAAAAATTCCACCCACTACGGAGTCAGTTTATAAATCATAAACATTTATTAAAGCTGTGTTCATCTGTTATTAAGGGGCAGAGTAAAACTATGTTGCTCTTTGGGAATTGTTCTGAATACAAAGCAGTGCAACTTTATTTACACATAACCAAACATGATTCATAATTAAGCACAACGAGGCTTATGTAATTAGAGTTAAATGTGTTAGGGTGCATAGGATACTGAACCACTTCCTAGGTGTATGCTAATCTGAAGCCACAGACTGCCATGATGTCATTTGTAATAGATTGTTGAAAATTCCACATCACATTTTTATTGTAATTTTTTTTTTTTTTACCAAACATTATTTTGGCTTCTTGGTGCAGTCAGAAATCTGCTTTGCATCAGTGCCTTCTCTGAGGAAGGACAAACTAAACCCGTAAAATGAATAGGGATAGAAATGCCATATTTCATATAGCAAAATTAGTGCACCAGTTTAAAAGTTCAGCATCTCTATATACAGTATATTGTGCATCGGTCCCCAAGCTCAGTAACTGAATGAGGATGGAAAGTTCCTACATAGTATAACAATACCTTATAGAGGTGGAGTCGTTGCAGGATCTCTACTCCTCGTGATAAGATTTTGGTATATATCCAGCCAACAGTAAAGCAGCGGAGATACTCTGGCAATTTTTCATGGTTCCTAAATATTACAAAGGTGTTTAACAGATCTCAGAGTCACAAGTTAGTTTCATTATTTTCTAATTGTTCTAATATATTAGATAAACATTACTCAAATTTTCATTCAAAATTGTACTAGTAAAAGGATATACCTGACATAATACAAAATTAACAGACAAAACATATTTATTAATTTATCTTATACTTTATCCACATTTAATGAACAGCCCCCAGAGCTGAGCCAGCAGTATATCCTTGTAGATGCTAGGGATGGCCTTTACCTTTCCAAGACAGGCTCTGCCCCAGGGGTAACTTACTATGCAAATAGTTTCTATTTTTTGAGAGCTGCCTTATATTGGGTCAGCAATCCAGCTTTGACTTAATACTCTGAATATGATATACTGGGACACAGTGAAGATTGAGTTGAGTACCTTCACCACCCTGGTGAATTGTGCTTGGCTATGGTAAAATACAGGGTCATTTTATTAAAAAACTGCACTGACTGTAAGCTTGTGAGTTTCTGAGATGCAGGACCTCTTCTCTCAAAATGTGAGTGTAGAGTTAAATACATTAAACTCACCTGCATTTTATTCATTCCTATGGGATTTTTAGAAGCATATTTATCAAATGGTGAACTCAAAATGTTCACCTATTGATAAATACACTTCTAAAAATCCCATAGGAATGAATAGAGCATGGGCGAGTTTTTATGTATTAAGTTCTAAACTCACATTTGCATAAATCTGCCCCTTAGTTCTTTATGATGCTATTAAAAAGCACTGCTCGCACATGCATAGACATAACAGCATTAAATACAACAAACCTTAATGATGGGTCATCTTTCAGTTCATCCCATTCCTTCTGGGTAAGCTGATAGAGGAGGTGTGCTTCTTCCCACTGACCACTAGTCATGGCTACTGCTACATCTACTAGCTTGTGCATTGCAGACTCATACCTATGAAAAGGCAGATAAAGTCAAACAGCTGCTCAGATTATCACCAATATGTGTGCCCTTACAAGAAATACAGCTATGTTATTTAAATGATTCCATAATTCAGTGATTCACTGAAAAAAATGACTCAATCTAATTTGTGCCACAAACTAGAGTCCCATGAAACTGGAGGTGCCTAGTTTTGAATACATTATTTAATTAATGATTTATTCCAATATGGTATTTACACAGGTGAAAAGATCTGTAATGTTTGGATTTAATTTTAAATTAAGCTACACTTCATGCACATAAGGTGTTTACTTCTGCTGCAGTCGGCAGCACTAACTTTTGATTTGTGGTGCCTCAGTGTTGGTATTCTAATACCATCTCATAAATGTATATAACTTTTACCTTACACCGATACATCTATGACAACACGCACAAACATAGGAAGAATATATTAAAACTGTCAATAAGCTAGTCATTTTTTTCTCATTATCAATAACTTTTCACTGTATCTCAATGTTACAAATTTAGGACCTAAACAATTGGTTTATTACATGGTCCCAAGGATATAACTGGCACAACGTTTATTTCTGCCTATATGGCTACAGTGATTAGGGGCATGAGTGTTAAAAAATATGCTATTAAGTTGCCATTGCTTTTATTGTAGCTGACAGTTTACAGATGTGTGCTAATAAATAACATACTTAGTTCTGTCTGAAAACCCTTTCATTGTTGATTTAATATATCTATTAAATATTATATATATATATATATACGGTATTCCTTAGAGAGAAGTAATATTAAATTTTTAAGACATTTCTTTTAGAAGCCATTCTATCCCTAAAACAAATTAAGACTATCGCTCTGAATACACATAAACGAGTTGCATAAGTTAATATAGGTATGGGACCTGTTATTCAGAATGCTCGGGACCTGGGGTTTTCCAGATACAAAAAATAATTTAAACATTAAATAAAACCAAATGTATTGTTTTCCCTTCAATAAAGATTAATTACATCTTAGTTGTGATCAAGTACAAGGCAGTATCTTATTACAGAGAAAAAGCAAATCATTCTAAGAATTTTAATTATTTGCTTATAATGAAGTCTATGGGAGATGGCCTTCCCGTAATTCTGGATAACAGGTTTCCAGATAAAAAATCCCATACCATGCCTGCAGACCAAGGGAGAGATTCCCTCAGTGCCCTGTGTCAATCAACACAGTTCAGCTGCACCAAAAGAATAGGGCACATACATCACTTGCATGCCAAATGCTGGAAAGGACGCCAGATTGGTTTTAAAAATATGTGCAGTGCAGTGCAGTGCTACTGTGTCAAGCTCATTGTCTCTTTGAGACCACAATGACACCAGAATTCATGGTGATTGCTTAAAAATGCACTTTGCTACCTGCATTTGTGGACATACATGTTCCCTTATGTCATTATGACAGGTATGGGATCCCTTATCCGGAAATCCGTTATCCAGAAAGTTCCTAATCACGGACCCCATTATAAGCAAATAATTCTAATTTTTAAAAATTATTTCCTTTTTCTCTGTAATAATAAAGCAGTACCTTGTACTTGATCCCAACTAAGATATAGTGAATCCTTATTGGAGGCAAAACAATCCTCTCTTGTTTAAATGATGTTTAAATAATTTTTTTAGTAGACTTAAGGTATGGAGATCCAAATTACAGAAAGACCCCTTATCCGAAAAAGCCCCAGGTCCGGGCACAACAGGTCCTATACCTGTACCATATATACAGTAACTACGTTAGTAATGGTTAGGTCCTTTTCCTACCGGATAAGATCTTCTCGGTCATTAAAAATTCGGGTGCTTCTTTGTACAGTATATTCAGGAAATGTCATACGTCCCATGTTCACCATGAGAACTGTAGAGAGCTGAGTTTGTCCTCCACTAGCAGCTTCTTCAACATCCATAGACTCAGTCAAAGAGAAAAGGAGAAGGACTCTAGAAAACACCCCTCTTGGACCTTTACAAACCCGCACAGCTCGTCCTGTAATCTCTTTAGCCCTGGTAAGATAGAGAATCATAGTATGCTCACAAATCTTTAAAGAACTTATATACAGTATATTAATATAAATTAAACTGACCAAGTTTTATTTCAGTAATAAACCTGCGCAGGCGATTTCGGCAAATCGCCAAAAATGCCTAGCGAGGCAACTTCGGCGATTTGCCGAAATCGCCTGCTTAGCGTGTGCCATCCCACCGGCGACTTACATTTTCGCCGGTGGGATGGTAGTTCGGGGAGATTAGTCGCCCGTGACAAGGGAGATTTGTTGCGGGCGACTAATCTCCCTGTGTGCCAGAGGCCTTATAGTCACAGGTTCTGCTGGCCCCATCTTCTATTTTGCATATATGTAGCAGAACCCAAACTCCTGCCCATTCCCATTGGCTCATTGCCTCCAAAGAAAAAAAGAGAACAGCCTTACTTTTTTAGAATTACTGCAGCAATACCAGGTTGCTTTTTGCCAAGACTGAATACACTGCGTTGTTTTGATAATCGCAGAAGTTCCTCAGCGAGCTGTTGCTTTTGCGCATTTGGATTTGCCAAGTGAAAGGCTTTTGCTAACAACTTCAGTTCTGGAGCTGAGAGAAGATCCAGTGCTTCTGAGAGTTCTTGTAACTCAGAGTCTGGAAAGTGGGCACAATAGAATTAATGTTAAGATGTATATCTTTAATGTCCTTAAAGGAAAACTATACCCCCGAACAATGTAGGTCTCTATAAAAATATATTTGATAAACAAGCTCATATGTAAAACACTGCTTCATCTAAATCAGGGGTCCCCAACCTTTCTTACTCGTGAGCCACAGTCAAATGTAAAAAGACTTGGAGAGCAACAATAGCACCATAAAAGTTCATGGAGGTGCCAAATAAGGGCTAAGATTGGCTATTAGGGGCCTCTATGCACACTATCAGCTTACAGGGGGCTTTATTTAAAAGTACACCTTGTTTTTATTCAACCAAAACTTGCCACCAAGTCAGAAATTCAAAAATAACTCCCTGGTTTGGGGGCACTGGGAGCAACATCCAAAAGGTTGGGGAGCAACATGTTGCTCACGAGCCACTGGTTGGGGATCACTGATCTAAATAAACCATTTTCATAAATATATATATAAATATATATATAAACTTTTTTAGTAGTATGTGCTTTTGGGTAACCCTAAATAAAAAAATGTAATTTTAAGGGCCTGCTGGGATCATAGGATTCACAGTGCACACAAATTATCAGCCAGCAAATGGAGTTCTGTTTTTTGCTCTCACATTACTTCCTGTTACAGTTAGAGCTGCATTATTTCTGGTCATGTGATCTCTGAGGGAGCACCTAGCCCATCACTAAATCGTGGATCAAATGAAAGTTTGTAAAATGGCAATATTTACAGTTTGGCAAGATTATTTAATAGGCCACTTAACATAATATTAATGATCTGTTGGTTAAGTATTCTGAATCCCAGGGCCAGCACATGTGCACTAGAGTGAAAAATGCGGCTTTTTTGTTAAAGTTCGGCTTTTCACTCTACTGCGCATGCGCAAAAACAGAAGAAGGAACTGGGCTTTATTATTTATTTGTTTGCTTTTATTTATTAGCATTTAAAATGTTGCAGTAGTCAAGTCCACTCTAGCCTAAATTCCACAATGAATTGCATGTCTTGTGATTAACAGACCTGTAATGAAAGAGATGAAAGAGAAGTGTTCAAGGAATTGTGGGAAATGAAGTCTTGGCTAAAGCTGAGCTGATTAATACAGTGATTAATGGCAGGTGTAGTTAGATCCAGAAGGAATGGTAGTCGCAAAAGACAGAGCTACTGCTTTCAAAAGCAGATACATTTACAAATATTTAATATTAAAACTAATGAGAATTCATCTTTATAATACACTGGATGGTTGCTTATAATTAATTTAGCTTTCTTGATGTCAAAATCTTTTACTTTCTATTTTAGCTTAACCCTCTTAATGTGTAATTACTTGTTGGCAGTGTAAAATGTGGATATTATATGTGGCCAGAGTTAAAGGGATAACTTCCAAATTCCCTTTAAACTGGAGGACTAATCTATGAAAACATCATCTGTATAAATAAAAATATAGGTGATTTCTAAGTCGGTAATAGTGGTCAATACCTGACTGAAGAAACCCATTTCGGACCAGCTCTTCAATAAATGGAACCAAATCTGAGGCGATCTCTGGATACTCAATTTTGTTTATCTTCAGCCAGTTCAGCTTCCGTTGAAATAAACGCACATATAGCTTTTGCCCACCACCTGTGGTATACAAATCCAAAGAATTGTAATTAAAGGAGAACTAAACCCTAAAAATGAATATGGCAAAAAAAATGCCATATTTTATATACTGTACTTACTGCACCAGCCTAAAGTTTCAGCATCTCAATAGCAGCAATGATCCGGGTCTTTAAACTTGTCACAGAAGTTCCCCATCTTGGAAAGTGTCTACAACACTCACATGCTCAGTGTGTCCTGAGCAGCTGGTGAGAAGCTCAGCTTAAAGGAACAGTAACACCAAAAAATGAAAGTGTATAAAAGTAACTAAAATATAATGTGCTGCTGCCCTGCACTGGTAAAAGTTGTGTGTTTACTTCAGAAAGTCTACTATAATTTATATAAATAAGCTGCTATGTAGCCATGGAGGCAGCCATTCAAAGGAGAAAAGGCACAGGCACATAGCAGATAACAGATAAAACACCATTGTATTCTACAGAGCTTATCTGTTATCTGCTATGTAACCTGTGCCTTTTCTACTTTTTTCCAGCTTGAATGGCTGCCCCCATGGCTACACAGCAGCTTATTATATAAATTATAGTAGTGTTACTGTAGCAAACACACCAGTTTTACCAGTGCAGGGCAACAGTGCATTATATTTTTATTACTTTAAAGCTCTTTCATTTTTTGGTGTTACTGTTCCTTTAAGGGTTGTCACAAATGATCAAGCAGAATTAGGTTTAACCATCATATAAGATGATGCTACAGGACTGATTATTAAATTCTTATGCTAATTACACTGGTTTCTGAGCTGCTATGTAGTAATTTTCTTTATTAATTTACTAGTCAGCTTTATATTTTGAAATTCATTTTGAGTCTATACAGTGCCAAAGCCCATTAACTGAGAGCAGCATGAGAATATGCAGTGAATCAGCAGAAAAGAAGATGGGGAGCTACTGGGGCATCTTGGGAGGTACAGATCTTGCCTGGCTGGTACAGAAGCCCAAAACATATTGTACAACATTTCTGCCCTACTTCTTTAGTTAGGTTTTATTTCTGCATTAAAGATGCTCAAAGCATGCATAAAATATACATAGATAGACAGAAATCCTGTGTGTCTTTTTATGGAGGACTCAGTGCAGCATTTCTGTGGGTGCTTATGGCTGTATTTACATTGACCTTTCTGATAAAGCTTACTTAGTTTTTACCTTTCCTTCTCCTTTAAGCTTTAAACTCACATTTTGCACGGCATAGTCATAACTTCACTTCTGGGATCCAATGGAATAGGCTATAAAATGCCTGATACATAAAAGAGCCATATTTTATTGTGTTGCTAAAGGAGTACCTGAAAGTTCATAAAATGTTCTTAAGATGTGTATATCTTCTTCACTGAAGAGACTCATATCTTCTTCACTCTCCATAACTGTCTGAAGAACCATTAGAAAGTTTCGCTGATAATACGGGATGCTCAAGGATTGGGGTGAAGATTCCTGTGGAATGTTAGCATCCATTCCATTTTGCAAACTATCTACTTGCTCTTGGCTATCTGGATCATTAAAAGGTTTTAAAAATTCATCTAGTATACTTTTATCTTCCATTTCATTAGACCAGCCATCTTTAGCATCATATATTTTTGCCAAAGCAGGTTCAAATGTTTCTGCAGTAAGATCACAATGTTTTGCTCTTTTACAAGCTGTATTTTCTTTTTCTGAATTGTGCCTTTTAGCTTTTGTATCTTTATCAACTTGCTTTCTACCCGTCGGTCCAAGAAACATGGATTTAACACTGCTTGATGTAGGAATTAGGCATTCATCCAGATGGTGACTATATTGCTCTGCACCAGTGTCCTTTTTAACATCACTCTGATTGTGGTATTTTGCAGTCAATCTCTTTGTGTCAGTAGGGTCTGTCTTTTTTTCACACTTAGAAACAAAAGTAAGGCTGCTAATATCATTATTTTTAGGTTGATCACCTGTTAAAACAGAAAGGTCTTCACTTAAAGATTCACAGCAACCAGTGGCATCTTTGTTATTTTCTTGCATTTCCTGCTTCATTTCACGTACTTGTCGTCTTCTAGAGAGTTTGGAGGAAAGACTTCCCAGTGGCACTGTTTTAATAATCTGCATTTCTGTTTCTTTGTGAAGTTCCTTTACAGGGCTGCATTTGTTAAAATATGAGCTTGTTTGTTTCTCATTATTTTTAGAAGGACTAGTCTTAGAGACTGGATTTCTGATGTTTTCTAATGGTCGGGTGCTTTGACATTGTTCTGACTGCATGGAATCCTGTTCTTCAATCAGTATGACATCGTCAGCACATTGCTTTGCTTTTTGGCATGTTTCATCCAGGTGTTTGTTAAGGCCAAATCGTGGCACCATTTCAGCACAAAGAGGGCAAGAGAGCTTTGCAGGAGGTGCATTTTTAAATAGGGCAATAATTGATGGAGACACTGATGTTTTTCTTGGTGACTGAATGTTTTTTAAATTGACATTAGGTTTTTTTTTTGATATGGATAGACTTCTGCGGGATTTTTTCTTTTCAGGAGAATTCATTTCTGATGTACTGGGATATATACTTTGACTAAGCCTCTGAATGCATTGTTCATCTCCTGCAAACACAAGAAAGATTAAGTAGATAGAGGACTGCCAAAAGAATTATTTTTTGTCACAATTAAATTAAAAAAAAACAAACAAACAAACTTTCTATTATGTTTACACATTGAAAACCAGTATATTTTTTACTGGCCGGGTCATATGGTAGCAACCTTTGCCATACAATATGAATGATTATATTATGATCCCTTTCCAATAACGTGGTTATTATACAGTGTTAGCAGACTACAAGTGTTAATTCTGACTTTAGTATCAATAAACAGCCTTTGTGCAGTTTTTAAAACCTGGACCATTCCCAAGAAACAACCATTTCTATAGACATGTAAACCCCAGGACTATATCAAGAAATAAGATTGTAAGCTCTTTTGGGCAGGGCCCTCTTCACCTCTTGTATCGGTTACTGATTGCTTTATATGTTACTCTGCATGTCCAATGTATGTAACCCACTTATTGTACAGCGCTGCGGAATATGTTGGCGCTTTATAAATAAATGTTAATGTAATGTAATAAGAAGGTCTGGTGTAATTAACTCTCATAGATGGTAGTGACTGGCAGTAAAATGTAAAAGCGAAGTACCAAAAATACACACCAAGCAGCTGGTACTAAAACATAATTAATGACTCAATTTTGAAACAAGCAGCGTATACGTGAGTCTCAAATACCCCGCTTTTCTTACCTGTCACAATCCAAGGCATCCGCCATGTTAGCGAATCAGGATAGCTTTATTGGCACAGACAATACTGCCAAAAGTACTTGCATGAAAGACCTTTTTCGCAATTACATGTTACCATACGCCATAGTGTAAAGCAAGCACATATGCTAGACATATCCTACTCGGATATCAGTCAGTTTGTGTGTCTTACTGTACTTACGGAACCATAGCACTGTAGCAAACGTTTCCGGCCGGAGTGGTTTCGTAGGCGCACTTCCTCTTCTCTATGGAACATGTGAGTGAGCTGCGCTGATCGTGGCAAAGGATGATGGCAGATTCTGAAGAACCGAGGCATGGGCTGGAACAGTGCATGGAGGTTCTGGAATTAGTGAGTGCCCACCCGGAGCAGTTGCTGAGGTACAGAGAAAGAACCCTTATTGGCTGCTATATCCTCTTAGCCTATGATTATGCTGTTTATTTCCATCGTTTACTGCTATAACATTTGTGTGTGTGCTGGACTAAATCCTGGAGACTCACTGAGCTGCCTGTGCCAATCACTGAGAAAAACCATAATTACATAAAATAATTAAAAATAAACTGGCAAGGATACTGAAGATTTGTTTAATCTCTGTTCTTTAAAATGCAAAAAAAAAAAAACAATAGTACGTAAAATCTTCCATATCCACACCAGAACCACACATAATTAGACCTTTATTATACACCTTTATTTCATATCCTTAAAACGCTTTAACCATTTTTTTTGAAGAGTAGAAAAGTGCTGTTTTATGCATTATATATATATACACACTATAGTTATGGTGTCTGTGGTTGGAGCTTATGCATCTGAACCATTTATAACCACTGAGCGACTTTGCTTATTCTCTCAATAACAATCTTATAGTTTGAACAGCTTGACATGTCTCAACACATTGAAGGACTTAGGGCATTGGGTACCCAAGGCACACTTTTATAATAAATGAATTCAATTTGTTTTTTTACTTAATGTTTAATAGGACTATGCTGAGCACGAAATAGAGAAGTTATATGTGAAAGAGGTAGGGGGGTAACACTAAAATGTGTTTTAAAATAATTAAAATTTAATGTGCTGTTGTCCTGCACTAGTAAAATGCCTACTATATACTATTATATAAACAAAGCTGCTGTGTAGACATGGGGGGAAGCTATTTAAATTAAAATAAGGCTAAGAGCGCTGCCAAACTTGGAGATTAGTCGCCCCCACAATTAATCTCCTTTAGTGTGGGAATGTTTTCCCACCGGCAATAATGTCAATCACTGGTGGGAAAAAAAAAATGTGTTGCTTCGGCTTTCCAAAGTTGCCCATTTTCCTCTCGAAGCAAACTTGTGGGAGACTTCCGAAAGCCGAACGACTCATATGTTTTCCCAATGGCAATTTACATTATTGCCAGTTCAAAAGCATTTAGAAGAGATTTGTCACTGCCGTGGGCCAACTAATCTCCTCTTGTGTGAGGGTGCGTAATGGCACAGGTTTCATAGGAGATCAAAGATAAGCTCTGTAAAACACCATTGCATTCTACAGAACTATTTGTTACTTGGTATGCATTTTCTCCCTTTTCCCATCTTTGGTTGCACACTTAACACCAAGGCACGTATAGCTGTTGTGTCAGTATGTATGTATGTATGTATATCATTATTTATAAAGCGCTACTTATGTACGCAGAGCTGTACAGTAGAATACATTAATACAGTTTGTTTGTATGATACTGTCCAGTGCTACACTCTTGTTCTCTGCTCTATTGTGAGTGTGATATTTTTATCTATTCTAAACTCTGCTCTCTAGTAATGTGGGCAACTGTTAGATTTTATAAATATAGGTATGGGACCTATTATCCAGAATGGTAGGGACCTTGGGTTTTCTGGGGGTTGTTTCATCATTAACAAAACCAATAATATTTTTTTCTCCAATAAGGATTAATTATATCTTAGTTGGGATCAAGTACAAACTACTGTTTTATTATTACAGAAAAAAAGGAAATTCATTTTAAAAATTAGAATTATTTGCTTATAATGGAGTGTGATAACAGGTTTCCAGATAATGGATCCCATACTTCTACATTGTAATAAAGTACATATGATTTTTTTTTTTTTACTTATTTGCAGGAGTATTTTAAAATACATTTGTTTTTTTTTTTCAGTGTGCAGGATGAATTGGCAACAGAGTTCTCTTGTTTAACAAAAGCTCTTTATGATTTGCAAAAGTCACAGCTTGCACTAGAGGTGGGAAGCCCATTGGAAAAGCTGATTATAGAGAATTTTGATGAAGAGCAAATATGGCAGCAACTAGAACTGCAGAACAATGCTGTTCTTGGCTACTTCAAGAAAGCAGTTAGTAAGACACAAAAAGACAAGGATATTTATCTCATACAGTCAACTGAGGAAGAGCCATCAGAATTGGAATACGAAGATGAGGAAGGTGTGTCAGCAGAAGAGTCAGAGTTAATTAGTGAAAATGAAGATGAACAAAGAACTCAGAAGAAAAAAACTGCTGATACTAAAAGACCAAAGAGAACACCAGTGGAGGCATTCAGTGATGATGATGATTCAGATATGGACTTTGATATTGATAAACTGGAGAAGCAGAGTCAGCAGATACCAAATAAAAAACCAATGGCTAAACCTAGTGAAAAGTCAGTACTTGATGACAAGTTCTTTAAGTTGTCTGAAATGGAGGCCTATTTAGAAAAAGTCGAGAAAGAAGACAGTGAGGAGGATGACGATGATGATGTTGATTATTTTGAGGATATTGACTCTGAAGATGATGAGGAGGAGGAGGAAGAGGATGATATGGATGAAGATTTTAACATTACAAAAAGCAAAGAACAGGTAAATTGTGCACTAATAAAGCCCACTAATCAGAAAAGAGCAAATGCAGCCCTGCAAAGCATTTGGACATCCGTATAAACATATGAATGTCACCTCAAGGTGTGTGGGTTGAACATAAGCTCTTCAGGATGTTATGGTCTGCATTGAATAGGCAGGCATATATGGTTGGTAAAAAAAGAAAAACAGCTAAAGTAACAGGTTTGGCAAATGGGTAATTTTTAATGGTATGCATAATGTCCCCATTAGTGTAGCATTAATGGACAAAGAAAGCTAAAGTCACTAGGGGATGCCTGTTTGTTAGGTTTATTTGTCTTGGTTGATTTTTTTCATTTGTTTTCATACACCAAACCTGACTTACCACTGAAAATTGCTGGGAACAAGAAGAAAGATTGGGACCACCTGCCATGGTGCAAGTGAACCAGTCTGGTTAATTGGTAAAGTAGTGCCTCACACCCTAGTAACTTTATCTTTCCCTGTCCATTTTTATTGTTTAAAAGAAAGAAACCTTGCTGTACGGTGCAGTGGAGTGGAATATAAAAATGTTCTGTGTGCAGGCAAAATACTAAAGGGCAGATTTATGTGTGAAATAAAAGGTCACTACAGAAAAATCACCTGTTCACTATTCATTCCTGTGGGATGTTTAAAAGCATAGTTATCAAATAGCAAACTCCAACTTGTACCCATTGATAAAATACACTACTAATAATTTTTCTTTGATCAAATAGTGAAATGAGAGTTCACCAGTCTCCCCCCGCCAATAATTCCAAATGAGCATGAGGCAAAGTTGCAGTAAGAGCAAGCATGTCAATTCTAGTTGTGTTATTGTCTTAAAGGGGACTTGTAATTCCAGATTATTTTCTGTTGTGCTAGTCAGGCAGAATAAGGGTGAATAAGACACACGCAGCTACTAGTAGCAGATACTTTTTCCACAGCTACTAAACGCCATAACTGCCATAGACAATACTGAGAATTGCCTCTGCTTAAACAGACGTAGAGACAATTATCAGTAAAAGATCAGCATTGTCTGTTTTAGTAGCCATGACAAGTAGCTGTAGCTCCGTGTGTCTTTACCCTAAGGGCTCTGGCACACGGGGAGATTAGTCGCCCGCGACAAATCTCCCTTGTCACGGGCGACTAATCTCCCTGAACTACCATCCCACCTGCGAAAATGTAAGTCGCCGGTGGGATGGCACACGCCGCGCAGGCGAATTTCGGCAAATTGCCGAAGTTGCCTCGCGAGGCATTTTCGGCGATTTGCCGAAATCGCCTGCGCAGCGTGTGCCATCCCACTGGTGACTTACATTTTCGCCGGTGGGATGGCAATTCGGGGAGATTTGTCGCGGGCGACTAATCTCCCCGTGTGCCAGAGCCCTAAAGGTGAAGACACACAAAGCTACTAGTAGCAGCTGCTTGTTGTGGCTACTAAAATAGACAATGCAGAGACAATTCTCAGTATTATCTATGGCAGGGTATTTTCCAGAGTTTAGTAGCCATGAAAAAGTAGCTGCTACTAGTAGCTCTGTGTGTCTTCACACTAAGGCATGTGAAGATAAGTGTTAGGAAGAATTACAAACCACTGGGGGTGGGGTGGAGGTAGTACTGTTATACAGTATAACATTACATAGTTGTAGCTATATTAGTATAACTTGAGACTTAGGGGCACATTTACTAATCCACGAATCCGAATGGGAAAAATTTGGATTGGAAAACGAACATTTTGCGACTTTTTCGTATTTTTTGCGATTTTTTTTGTCGCCGTCGCGACTTTTTCGTAACCATTACGACTTGTGTGAATTGTCGCGACTTTTTCATAGCCGTTACGATTTGCTCGTATATTGTCGCAACTTTTTTGTATTGAGTGCTCGTAAACGTCGGGCAAACCATTCAGAGTTAGCATGATCTTGGAAGCCTCCCATAGGACTCAATGGCACTCTGCAGCTCCAACCTGGCCCAAGGAAAGTCACGATACTGAAGCTTGAATGAATCTGAAACTTTTGTACTCATCGCGACGGCTACGAAAAAGTCGCGACAATTTGCGCAAATCGTAATGGCTATGAAAAAGTTGCGACAATTTACGGAAACGTCGTAACGGCTATGAAAAAGTTGCAACAATTTTCTAAAAAATCGCAAAATACTGATCATTACGAAAAAAAACGCATTCGAAACGACAGAGCGTTCATGGATTAGTAAATATGCCCCTTAGAATAAAATGTCACCAAATTTTCCTTTGAGCAAAAATTGAGGGGGAGGGTTTTTTTTTTTTCTAGTGCACTAAAGTTATTTTTGAATGGAAGTAAAATTGGAATTTAGACATATTGAATATTGAAAGACAGCAGTAATGTTTTGAGACAAATAGGCATTGTGGTTGTCATAGTAATACAATTAAAATGCTTCCAGCTGATTTATTGGGATTGCACACTTTTTAGCCATTTAAATCTATGCATGTTAAAGAAAACCTTGGTGACCATGTACACTTATTATATGTTGCTGGCTGCCAGTAAGGGGGTGTTCGTAGATAAATACTGATATGAGTCTGTCCCTTTCTAGTCTGATTGTTAGTATTGCAGTAGAAGCTAAAAGCCTTGAAGGCATTTTATATTCCCTGTTCTCCAGCGAGGTATGTCTTTCTCCAACAGCAATATCCCCAAAGTGCATGTTCTACATATTTGATGAATTTGCTGTGTTTCACTTGAGCAGATGTAATTTTCTGCCACATTAGCTGTGCTTCTTCTGTTGCCAATGTATATTAGCATTGCAGTAAATTCATAGAATTGCTTAGTACTCTTATACCAACCACTTTTCCCAGTGTACTGTGTGTTGCAAGCTGTGCATATACATCTTTGCTAGCCTCTAGTAGTATTCTACTATATTGTTATTTATTGTAGTACATAACAGATACAATCTGATAAAAACCAAGCTGTGTATTATGCACTGGTTATACTATGGAAGCTCAGTCTTACAAAAGCCTTCAGGTAGGGCTGTGATGGACATCATATTCATTTTGTGGGTTGTGGCCTGAAATTGTGCTGTCTCTCTGAAGTTTAAGGGCTGTGAAGCACACATCCTAATCTTAACCAGCGGAGAAGTTAATGGTAGATGGTAGTGGCAGTTTTTCTCATAGAGCCCCATTTTCCATCAGCCTAAGAGTTTAACCTTTCATAAGCTTGCATCTGGTGCATATAGTGACATAAACCTTCCTTTATTGACCCCTATGCAGTTATCTGCATAGCATAACTTGGTAAACAGTAACTTGTAAGAACAGGGTTAATTGCTGTACTTCCATATCCTGAACATATACTTTAGAATGTTACTTTTTTCATTTAAAGGGGTTGTTCACCTTTGAGTTAACTTTTAATATTAAAGTGGACCTGTCACCCAGACATGAAAATCTGTATAATAAAAGTCCTGTTCACATTAAACATGAAACCCAAATTCATTTTTATATTAACACATCCAAACACATTATAAAGGCATTTAAAAATCACAGCTGTCAATCATATATTGCTTGCCCCACCTCTATGCCTTAGGCATAGAGGCGGGGCAGACAGTAACTTTAGCTTTCCATTCAACACTTCCTAGATGTCACTGCACATCTCACTTTCCCCCTCCCTCCTCCTTATCTAACTGTGTAGCCAGTGCATGGGCCTGGGCATCTGGTCCCCCATTCTATCACATAAACAAGATTTTGGCATGATACAAAGCTTGCCTTAATAACAGTGTCCACAAAATGGTGCCTGCCTGCTTGCTTTGATTGCGTAATTCCAAGACGGAAGGAAACAAGATTTATATTATTTATATAGAGTAAGTAAAGTTTATTTTGCTCAACTAACAATATAGAAAATAATTTGGACTTATTTCTTAGGGTGACAGGTCCGCTTTAAGTAGAGAGTGATATTCTGAGACATTTGGTCATCATTTTTTATCTGTGTCTTTTTAACTATTAAACTTTTTGTTCAGCAGCTCTACAGGCAATGGGTTGAATGAGAGACTGGAATATGAATAGGAGAGAAAGGAATAGAAAGATAAAGAATAAAAAGTAACATTAACAGTACAATTGTAGCCTCACAGAGCAAACGTTTTTTGACTGCTGGGGTCAATGACCTCCATTTAAAAGCTGGACAGATTCAGAAGGCGGTGGCAAATAATTGAAAAACTATGAGGAAGGATTGGCCATTCTGTAACATACTAGAAGTTAACTTTTATCATATCCGCTCATGCATTTCTCAAATTATTATTTCAGGTGAAAAAAAGTTCAAGAGATCTTCAGTACCAAGATTTCTTTGACCCTGTTGAGGGAGAGGAGGGATGTGACATTGATCCTTCTGCAAAGAATAAGAAGGAAGAAAAAGAACAGGATGATTTTTTGGAAGATGATGAAGAGGGAGATGGTGAGGAAGATGATGAAGAAGGAGATGGTGAGGAAGATGATGAAGAGGGAGGTGGTGAGGAAGAAGATGAGGAGAAAATGTCTAAAAAGTAAGATTTTTGATTATTTATTAATGATTCTGAGTTATTGTAGACTAGCTTTGGGAAGAGATTCTGATGGACTTACCAAACAAATCCATATCTGTGTTTTTCAAACAAGTCCTAAAAGTAGATGATGAAAGCTTGTTTGCGTTTTCCAAAAGAAAATTAATCCTTCTCATATAATTTAAAGGTAAAATCGGAGTCTGGTGTTTTTGGGGTTGTCAGTGGGCTGATAATCAGGTGTGAGTGAGAGACCCTGTTTTATTTAAAGACTGGGGATCCAGCAAAGCCTGATCACACACACAACACATTTGTGGATGCCTATCATGGCTTGAACAAAGGAGGTGTCTGAGAGCATCAGAAAAAGAGTATTTTGACATTTTGTTAGTGGCTGAAACTGTGGCATCCAATGCAGAGGCTAAAGCCGGCTTTAAATTAAATGTTAGTGGTGTTTTTTTAGTGATGAAGATGAGGATGAACAAATGGAGGAAACAGAAGAGAGCCAAAAAGCTAAGGAGACGTTGAAACGTGTGACATTTGATCTCTCTGATGAGAGTGAAGGAGAAGATGTTGGTGATATACTGGGTGGAAAGAAAAAAGAGATCTCCGAGTCTAGTGAAGTCAAATCTTCCTTTGAGAAAAGGGAACAAAAGGTCAGTCCTTTCTATCTTTTCTGCACAAGGAGATTGTACAGCTGATGGAAATATATGCATAGCTTTAATTAGCTCTAAAAGAGAAAGGTAATAAATAACCCAATGTCAATACACCATATTTATGTTTTTTATTATATGCCCCAACAAAGTGTAGCATACAGGTGAATAGTTTGGGCCAGATTTCACTCTCTAATTCCCATAACTGATAGGCGCACCTATAGGCGCTGATAGGCGCTTTCTTCCTACTCGTTCCTTTGCTTGTGTTTTGATTTCTTTTTTTGCATGCCACAAAAGGTAATTTTTTTTTCTTTTGCTAGTCAGCCAAAGGCCAGTTCCTCCTAAAACTGTCTAGGATTAAACTTTTCAGCAGTTGAATGATTTGTTTCCATTAAGGCTACTGAATATTAAACATTTTGAACACCTCTGTTAAGTTGAGGCACGCTAGATACAGTGGAATAAAGCAAAGCAAGCATCTTCAAGGAACAGTTTAATGTAGAAATGAAACTGGGTATAATAGATAAACTGTCTAATATAATAACACTGCTTCCTCCTTGACAGCTCTCTAAGCTGCTCACTCCAGCTTTTATAGATGACAGACATTTTTTTTTTTATTTTGCCCAGTTTCATTTTTATATTAAACTGTTCCTTTAAGGATGAAATAGAAACGATTATTAGTACTACAGCTGTAAAACATGTTGAGGACATACCCTCCCTTCTACAGGAGTAGCTGTCTGCCTGTCATTGCTGCCTATAAATTGCACACTTGGAAGTCTTCTTTTTGACTTTCTGTTTGTATTTCTACCCAAATGCAATAATCCATATTTCAGATGGCTGAAAAGATTCAAGCTCTGCAAAAAAACATGCTAGAAGAGAAGCAGTGGCAGTTTTCTGGTGAGGTAACAGCACAAAAAAGGCCAGAAAACAGTTTACTTTCAGAATCATTGGTATTTGACCATGCCTCCAGGATGGGTGAGTAAGAGTTATGTCCAGTAATGTTCTTTGGGTAGAGTAAAACATTTATGTAAATCTTACCTTTTGATCCATTACGTTTCTGTCCTACATTGAGTTAGACATAGGGATGGGTAAAATAATTTGTGCGCCGAAAATTTTTTGCACATGCATAGTTTTTTTTTAAAGCATGCGTCATTCATTTGACGCGCACATTAAAAGCAGACGTCCACGTCAAAGGAAGCGACGAGTAGTGAATTTTACTGTCACGCGGCAAATTATTTCACCGCGCAAAATTTTTTCGCCCATCCCAAGTTACACTCAGTGTATGTATACTGGGCAGTTGGCTAAAATGGGTACAGATTCATTAGCATAAACATTTTATTTTTCGTATAGCACCCGTTATCTCAGAGGAAACCACTATGCAACTTGAAGATATAATCAAACAGAGAATAAAAGACCAGGTGTGTATTGCTCCTTTGGTAAGGTTTTAGTTTATTTCAAACATACAGCTGACTATGTCTAAGGTTACCGTACACTAATTACAGCTAAGTAGTACATGTCAGTATATGCCTAAAGCTGACCCATTTTACTCCACGCATGCATGACCAAACTGACCTGGCCCCCAGGTATAGAATTAGGAGAGGTGATAGCTAACAAAAGTCTGCTTTTCTAATGCAAAAATAGATGTGTCCATTTATATTCTTTGCTATTTATTTTGTCAAGCTATGGGATGATGTGGTGCGCAAGGAGAAGCCAAAAGAAAATGCCTTTGAATACAAGAAACGACTCACCTTGGACCATGATAAGAGCAAACTCAGTCTTGCAGAGATTTATGAGCAGGAATATATTAAACAAAATGAGGTACGAGGAAGAAATCTAAGCTATGCATTTGTTTATTCAGTCAAAGATTATTTGGGCAAACATGATTAATATATAATTACATGGGAGATATATCCAAATCCAAGAAAAGGTTAGTCACGGGTGGATCTCAGTTGAAACCTTATGCATTTGAAATGGTTTTGTAGTTTTCTGGACAGATGCGAAACCTTAAGAGCGCAAATTCTATTAATCAGATCATTGGGATTTATGTTTTTCTTGGCAAGTATCATAGTTGTTTTGAAGGAAGCCATCACTCTATATTAGTGAGCATGGTTGATGGCAATAAATACTTTGCGGCTGTCAAACTTCTTCAGTTCCAGGCCCTGTTGGAGAGCCAACCTTTCTTATTAATGGACAAAGTTGTAGATATTGGAAAACATTGATTTTTAGTGATTCAGCGATAGTTCCAAAAATATATTTTTTTACACCTCTTCATTAGCATATAACGTTGCATAAAGCAGTTCCATTGGAGGAACTGAAAAAATGACCACAGCAGCTTGCCACATACAAGATACTTTGAGAAACACTGACAGCTCTTGTAATTATATTAGATACATTTTTTAAATTACAGAAAAATAAAGAAGAGGAAGAAAATCCAAAACACATGGAAGTCCAAAAAATGATGGATTCCCTCTTCCTAAAGCTGGATGCCCTCTCAAATTTCCATTTTATACCGAAACCAGTAAGTATTCTTTACCCACCCTTCTGTATCCGCAGCAATGTTTAGCAGCTCTCCAGTTTACCAGTTTCAGCAGCTATCTGGTTGTTAGGGTCCCCAATTTACCCTAACAATAAGACAGCTTTTTGAATGAGAGAGTGGAAGATGCAGGCAAGCGATCCTCGCCTTTCCTTCTCCTTTAATAAAGATCCAGGGGCCCATGCATGTGCAGTTGAGCGTAAAAGTTTGGCTTTTTACTCTACTGCACATGAGCAAAGACTGAAGCAGAAAGAGGAATGCTCGCTCGCATACACCCCAGCCGGTGCAATTTTCTGCTAACGGAAGCACCGGCCGGGGGTCTTTAGGTAAGTGATTACAATCACTGGGGCGTGTCTAACATTTTGGCACCCCCCAGTGATTGTAACTTTCCTTCTCCTTTAAAAGCAAATAATTCTAAAAATGTAAGAAATCAAAATATATGATCAACTGAAATGTTGCTAAGCATAGAACATTCTATAATAGAATGAAACTTCATTTAAAGTTATAAACCTGCATGAACATGCATTTTTGACACAAAAAAAATTGACACTGAATTTTTATTTTATACACTGTAGATTTCCTTTTTTTGTGTAGTCATTAGAGAATTTTGTGAAAAATGTAATATCTATCTTTGATAAATATACAGTTGTAAATTTAATAACAGTTAAAAGCATATTTGTCCCTTACTGCACTATTTGTTCTGACTTTTGAAATAATGTACTCAGTACTCCTCCAGCCAAGACTCCCAATTCCTACAATGGTCAGATGATTAAAGTTTAATTTCCATAATGACATTTTCTTTCCCATTATGCAGTATGTATTTTTAGAATGCAATTCCACTGTATCTGAGTCAAACTAAACAATATAGCTTAAATCTGATCCTGTAATATGAGAGCAAATAACAATATTAAACCCTATTTAAAAAGTCATTTGTAATTTAAGAAAAAGGGGATAATTATTCAGTGAAGGTATACTATTATGCCTTTATACTTTAACTTTTTTTTTACCTTTTATCCTGCCAATCCCTTATACTGTATATGTGACTTAATTCTTACACATTTTTATACATGATTTCCCTCTAGCCTGTTCCTGACATAAAGGTGGTTTCAAACCTGCCTGCAATCAGCATGGAAGAAGTGGCCCCAGTAAACGTCAGTGATGCAACACTTCTGGCTCCAGAGGAAATCAAGGTAAGAGCCACTAGAAATGCTTCAGTTAACAGTTAGTTCTTCTTCTATAACAATATTAATGTAGTTGAATTTATTGCTTTACTTGTGCAAACCTATACAAAATGTCATACATAACATTTCACCTTGTTACATAAGTGTTTCTTAATTTGCAGACTTACCACAGTGTGGGGACCTAATGATGCATTCTGACCCACATGTTAAAGGCCCCATGATAGCATAGAGTTTGCAGTTAAGATCTGTTGCACTGAGCAGAATATTTTGACATGTGACATGTACCATGACATTCTGGTGATCACTTGGATTATTACAACAGTACAATAGTGCTAAATGGAGCCTATGTCTACTTACATATATAGAGAGCAACAGACTTTGACAAAGGTCTTAAATGTATGCAAATACCTGCTGTTTGTGACTCTTCCCAGGAAGAACCATAACGACTGCTTTTAGAAGCAATATATAGATATTGCAACTGTACATTCCCATGAACACAAGTCTTGATTCATTTTTGTATTCTGTTTCCTCTCCCAGGAAAAGAACAAAGCTGGAGATATAAAGACTAACGCTGAGAAAACAATCACTGATAAAAAGCGGGAGAGAAGGAAGAAGAAGGCTATCAAGAAGCAGAAAATAAAAGAAAGAGAAGAGAGGAAGAAGCAGGCAGACAAAATAAGAACAGAAAAAGGAAAGAAAGCATATACTAAAGCTGATGCGGCAGATGATCTTAAAAAGATTGCCAAAGAGGGAAAGGCCACAGTATTAAAGGTAATATTTTCTCTGTTCGAGTCACTTGTTCATTAGTTGTAATTGCTGAGCTAACTGAAATCATTTACTAACATAAATAGAACTTTGCACTAGCGCAATTACCCATAGCAACCAATCCTTTATAAGTTTCAATCATGACTAATCACTAGACTGAATGGGTCTAAAGGAATGACTCAAAAATGACATTTTAATTGGTGTAATTTAGTAATAAAAATGACACCATAAAAATTGATAATCCCTTTAATAATTGGATTTCTTAGATGTTTATAATACAGTCTAAGTATATTGCTGTGCAGTGAAGAGTTTCCTTTGTTAGGTACACTTCATTTTATAATTATGAATATTTTAAATATGCTTCTGTGCCCTTTACATTGCATTTCAATCAAATCAAACAAAGCTTTCTCTGCTATTTAATGCCTTTGTGTATATATATATAGTTCAATGTATCCATCTTATTTATTATTTATTTTTTGGCCTGTGAGTCAAAAGCAAAATCTTGATTTTCATTCTTCAGTTGATAACATGTTTTTTTTCCTGTTTCAGGATGAAGGGAAGGATAAAGCTTTAAAATCTTCTCAGGCATTCTTTTCTCAGCTGCAAGATCAAGTTAAATTACAGATCAAGGGAGCCAAGTCAGCACAGAAGAAACAAAAGAAAGAAAATGAACTTTCAGTCCATAAACTCAAACTCTAGTGTACAGCTGTGCTTGCTTTTCTTTATATATAATGGGATAATACACAGATGCCTAGCCAACACGCAGTCATTAATATGTGGAACTACATCTTCTACAATAACTTCACATCACATGCTGTCAAGGCTGCTTGCAGTGCTAAAATATTTGGAGAGGTGCATATTACCCCTGCCTAGGCTAATCTATTTATATAGATTGGGGGAAAATGTTTAATATCAGAGTGTAGAAAGGAAATGTAATTTTTTTTATGCCTACGTTTTGTAAAATAAAATGTGTTTTACAATGTAAGGAAAATTTTTCATTTATTTTTAATTAATCTGTATGTGAAGTAGTAGTGGTGGGGGGGCCACAGGTCTGGGGTCTAATTTTGTCATTATCTGCTCATTCAGCAGGGAGCCACCGGTCTGAGGTCTGCATATATTTTATATGCAGTGGGGGGCCGCAGGTCTGGGGTTGCTATTACTATTACATATTTCAGCAGGGAGCCACAGATCTGGGGTCTGCAAATATTTTATATGCAGTGGGGAGCCACAGGTGTGGGGTCTACAAATATTTTATATGCAGTGGGGAGCCACAGGCTCTGGGGTCTGCTATTGCTATAAGTGCGTGCATCAGGGGGCCCACACATCGGGGGTTTGCAAATTCTATTACTGCATCTGACAGGACAATGGGTCTGGGGTCTGCTATTATTGCACAATTAGCAGGGGGCCAACAGGTCTGGGGTCTGCTACTGCTATAAGTGTGTGCAGCAGGGGGCCACACATTAGGGGTATGCAAATGCTATTACAGTGTTTGATGGGGAACAACATGTCTGGGGTCTGTTAATATTGCACATTTAGCAGGGGGCCACAAATCTGGGGTGTGCCAATATTATTATTTCATGTTTCAGCAGGAGACCATAAGTCTGGGATTGCTATTACTATTCTTACATATTTCACCGGGGAGCCACAAGTCTGGGGTTGCAATAGTTATAGTAGATGCTAGGCCTCCCCAGTCTATGCACTGGTAGTAACAGTAGACCCCCTGGCCTGTGGTTAGCTCCCAATCGGTACTTTACAGATACTGTAATAATATTTAAATGTACATATTTTCACCTATGCCTATGAAACCAGCATCATAAAAGAAAAACAAAGACAAGTGATGTTTGTGTGCTTTTTGTTTATTAAAAAAAAATAGTAAATACTTTAAAAGATTAAAAAAAACAACCAGCAATGAAAAATAAACAAACACAATGATTACCCAAAGGCCGTATCAAAAGCATTAAAATCCCATGTAACATCCTTCAGGGTGTGGAAAGTGCTGCAGTATTGTGGTGTCCTAAATAGCCATAACCCAGGTGATGAATGACGGATATGCAGTCTGTCTTAATTTTCTGTGGAAGAAAGAAAAATATTATTGATAAAAATGATTTTATTTTGCACAAGTCATTACACCAAAGGGGGTAAAAACAAAATACAATGGCAGTCAGGACTGTATAGGCCACTCTTTGTTGTTGTTTGGTTTTGATTAGAACAATTATGGGCATTGTTGGACCCAAATTGGAAAAAAAACATGACAAACTGAGGCATTATTTGCGCATGAACTTACAACCTTCCCAAATGCTGTTATTTACAAAAACAGACCACACTGAAATGAGTTCCCATGTCATAATCCATAAAGCCCCCCTCAGTCAGGCTTCCCCACACTGTTCCCCTTCATGCAGCCTTTCCCCTGCAATGTCCCCCTCAGTCAGGCTTCCCCACACTGTTCCCCTTCATGCAGCCTTTCCCCTGCAATGTCCCCCTCAGTCAGGCTTCCCCACACTGTTCCCCTTCACACAGCCTTTCCCCTGCAATGTCCCCCTCAGTCAGGCTTCCCCACACTGTTCTCCTTCACACAGCCTTTCCCCTGCAATGTCCCCCTCAGTCAGGCTTCCCCACACTGTTCTCCTTCACACAGCCTTTCTTCTCAACCAGCCTTCCCCACACAGCCGCCTTCAACCTCTCTCAATCAGCCTTTTCTTATCGTTTCAATCAGTCTCTCCCTCCCCTATGCATTCCTCTCAGCTTTTTTTCTCACAAAGCCTTCCCCTTCGCATACCTCTCACCCAGCGTTTCCCTTCCCTTCTCAAGCCATTCCCTTAGTGTATCTCTCCCCCCAAGCCATGACTGCGGAGATTCGTTCCCTCCCTTAGAAAACCTTCTCCCCCAATGTAAGCACTTGACACAGAAAGGAGTACACTGACACCAAGATTCCTTTTTTGTGGGTAGGGTTCGGCCACAGCTTTATTAAAGAGATACAACCGAAAATATTCCTTGCCATGTATTTCAAAACTTTCCCAACTTCACCAACAACTTATTTGTTATTATAACGGATGCCAGCCACTGCAAACGCAGTGGGCATGTGAAAAACACCAAACCAACCGGACTTAAATGGCCAAGGACTATCCCCGCCTTTGCTGTGACATACAACAATGTACGATCATATAGCAGATATACATATAATAATATATATATATATATATATATTTTTTTTAAATTAGTACCTGAAAGGCAAAACATAACATGTAAATTAAGTGAAATAACCTGCCTACTGGTTCACTAGTTAGAGCGCTTAAACAGGGCGGGTGGGAGGGAGATGATCCTCCGTGCTGCTGCTGCCAGTAAGTGAGACGCTGCAGTGTGAGCTGTGGAGCAAAGGGAAGGGGGGAGCTGTAGGAGTGTTCTCTTTTTTCCCGACTGTAACAAGGAGCCGATTAACCCCTTCGTGTACTGGAGGGAATTAGGCCCCTTGCTAACTCCACAGTCCCTCAGCGCTTTCCTTAGTTACTTCAGCGCTGTCCATGAAAAGAACATGCGATGGGGATAAGGAAGAGGGAGTATTAACCCACAGCACTGTAATGACAGGACTTCCGGGTTACAGCCGGATATCCTGTGAGGAGGAGAGACGTCGGGGGCGCGCACGTAAGTGGCCAGTCCTATCGGCACTTATTACTCTGCAGTCCGTGACGGCACCAGAAGGCGCGCTCACTGATACCACAGAGTTTGTGTAAATTTTTCTTTCAATGACAGCGGAAAAATGGCGGCGCCCACAATTAGGAGTGCTGCAGGTACAGTGTGTGACTGGATTAGCAGCAGTTATTAAACAGACGCACTGCGTTACAGCAGGTCGTGAAAACTCTGTGTTATGTTTATAATAAGTTTATACACCAAAGGGGGTAAAAACAAAATACAATGGCAGTCAGGACTGTATAGGCCACTCTTTGTTGTTGTTTGGTTTTGATTAGAACAATTATGGGCATTGTTGGACCCAAATTGGAAAAAAAACATGACAAACTGAGGCATTATTTGCGCATGAACTTACAACCTTCCCAAATGCTGTTATTTACAAAAAGAGACCACACTGAAATGAGTTCCCATGTCATAATCCACAAAGCCCCCCTCAGTCAGGCTTCCCCACACTGTTCTCCTTCATGCAGCATCTCCCCTGCAATGTCCCCCTCAGTCAGGCTTCCCCACACTGTTCCCCTTCATGCAGCCTTTCCCCTGCAATGTCCCCCTCAGTCAGGCTTCCCCACACTGTTCTCCTTCATGCAGCCTTTCCCCTGCAATGTCCCCCTCAGTCAGGCTTCCCCACACTGTTCTCCTTCATGCAGCCTTTCCCCTGCAATGTCCCCCTCAGTCAGGCTTCCCCACACTGTTCTCCTTCACACAGCCTTTCTTCTCAACCAGCCTTCCCCACACAGCCGCCTTCAGCCTCTCTCAATCAGCCTTTTCTTATCGTTTCAATCAGTCTCTCCCTCCCCTATGCATTCCTCTCAGCTTTTTTTCTCACAAAGCCTTCCCCTTCGCATACCTCTCACCCAGCGTTTCCCTTCCCTTCTCAAGCCATTCCCTTAGTGTATCTCCTCCCCCAAGCCATTGAAAAGAACATGCGATGGGGATAAGGAAGAGGGAGTATTAACCCACAGCACTGTAATGACAGGACTTCCGGGTTACAGCCGGATATCCTGTGAGGAGGAGAGACGTCGGGGGAAGTGGCCAGTCCTATCGGCACTTATTACTCTGCAGTCCTATCGGCACCAGAAGGCGCGCTCACTGATACCACAGAGTTTGTGTAAATTTTTCTTTCAAGGACAGCGGAAAAATGGCGGCGCCCACAATTAGGAGTGCTGCAGGTACAGTGTGTGACTGGATTAGCAGCAGTTATTAAACAGACGCACTGCGTTACAGCAGGTCGTGAAAACTCTGTGTTATGTTTATAATAAGTTTATACACCAAAGGGGGTAAAAACAAAATACAATGGCAGTCAGGACTGTATAGGCCACTCTTTGTTGTAGTTTGGTTTTGATTAGAACAATTATGGGCATTGTTGGACCCAAATTGGAAAAAAAACATGACAAACTGAGGCATTATTTGCGCATGAACTTACAACCTTCCCAAATGCTGTTATTTACAAAAAGAGACCACACTGAAATGAGTTCCCATGTCATAATCCATAAAGCCCCCCTCAGTCAGGCTTCCCCACACTGTTCCCCTTCATGCAGCATCTCCCCTGCAATGTCCCCCTCAGTCAGGCTTCCCCACACTGTTCCCCTTCATGCAGCCTTTCCCCTGCAATGTCCCCCTCAGTCAGGCTTCCCCACACTGTTCTCCTTCACACAGCCTTTCTTCTCAACCAGCCTTCCCCACACAGCCGCCTTCAACCTCTCTCAATCAGCCTTTTCTTATCGTTTCAATCAGTCTCTCCCTCCCCTATGCATTCCTCTCAGCTTTTTTTCTCACAAAGCCTTCCCCTTCGCATACCTCTCACCCAGCGTTTCCCTTCCCTTCTCAAGCCATTCCCTTAGTGTATCTCTCCCCCCAAGCCATTGAAAAGAACATGCGATGGGGATAAGGAAGAGGGAGTATTAACCCACAGCACTGTAATGACAGGACTTCCGGGTTACAGCCGGATATCCTGTGAGGAGGAGAGACGTCGGGGGAAGTGGCCAGTCCTATCGGCACTTATTACTCTGCAGTCCTATCGGCACCAGAAGGCGCGCTCACTGATACCACAGAGTTTGTGTAAATTTTTCTTTCAATGACAGCGGAAAAATGGCGGCGCCCACAATTAGGAGTGCTGCAGGTACAGTGTGTGACTGGATTAGCAGCAGTTATTAAACAGACGCACTGCGTTACAGCAGGTCGTGAAAACTCTGCGTTATGTTTATAATAAGTTTATATTGCCACTATAAGTTAAAGTATTGACAGATGTGCAGGGAAAATCCCGTGGTGCTGAACGCAAAAATGAACCCAACATGAGATCCCAGGACATGGGGTGTGGCTGCCAGATCTGATTCTGGCTTAAACTGTACATTCACCTGGGCTGCAATGACTGGGAGCAAGAAACCAGATCTGACACCTATCCCAGCCGCACAACTTAGCAAGCAGTCACAGCGCCAGTAAAGGGGGGAAAAAGACTTTTTAGGGCATGCACTGATTCAGTTTGCACATAGGCTTTTAAAACCACAGGGTGGGGGTTTATTCTCATTTAATTTTATCACTTAGGTTGTAGTTTGCATAATATGGCAGAAATTGATTTGAATTTCTTTGTGAAATTTAATTCTTACTCTTTTCTCTTCCACAGGCCTATTTAGAAGAGTCTGTGCAACTGCCCAAGCACGGAGAAATATTGCAATTTCTCCATGTTTAGTTCAGAAAGTCCCCAGCTCTGTGTGGAATCTGGGACGTCTCAATCATGTTGCCATCGCAGTGCCTGATTTAGAGAAAGCTTGCTTCTTATATGAGAAGGTTTTAGGAGCTCAAGTGAGTAAGACTGTTCCTCTGCCAGAACATGGTGTGTACACTGTCTTTGTGGAGCTCGGGAACACAAAACTGGAGCTTCTACACCCTTTGGGACAGAACAGTCCAATCTCTGGGTTTTTACAGAAAAACAAAGCAGGTGGATTGCATCATATATGCATTGAGGTAATTTCTGTAATACTAAGTTTATTACACCCCATTTATACAGTTATACATTTACATTAGAAATGGAAATTTTTTATCATTATATTTGTCTGGTTCAACAGTCACATATTGTATTATTTACATCATTTTGTCACCTAGTAATTTTGATTAGAAAAAAATTATTTTAATGAACAGATAAAAGGCGAAGTACCAGCTGAGTCTGACTAAAAACAATCTGATTTTTATTGTGAAATCAGAACTGCTTTCTATAGCCATGTTTAGTCCTTACTAAAAACTACAAAAATAGAAAAGTCAGAGTTTAAGGCCCCAATAGGTACTCTGGCCAGTGTTGCATTTGTATAATCACACTTGTAAAATATTTTATTCCCATGTTGGTTTTAATCATAGTTTAATTCCCTCATATAAATTAATGTGTAAATTTAATGAAAAAACATAAAGTCACTGTGCATTTTCATATGAGTCAGTTGGGTCATTTTTAAACCACTGTGCAAATTCATTAGGATTAACTGAATCTACAGTATGTACTAATTCATTTTGATCTCTAGAATCATTCACAGCCATACACTGATTCATTATAACATCTCACACATATAACCATAATTCAAAATAATCAGAGACATCAAACAACAGAAAAATGTATAACTCTAAAAGTTACACGCTCACTTTAAATTAGCTTTTGCTCATGGTGCAGACAGCGATAGTGTGAGACATTTGCAAATGGTCATTCATTTTTATTTTTAGTGTTTTTTTTAATTATTTAGTTTCTTGTTCAACCACACTCCAATTAGGAATTTCAGCAGGAATCTGGTTGTTAGGGTCTAGTTAACCCTAGCAACTAGGCAGCAGTTTGAATGAGGAACTGAGAAAATGAATACGATAAAGCTTGAACAGAAAATTAATATATAACAAAATTGTGGTCTAGGCTTTTGGATTTGGTGCCCCCCCCCATATTTGCAAGCTGGAAAAAGGCAAAAAAGGGAGACAAATTGTAAACACTATTAAAATGAAGACCACATGAAAAGCAGCTAAGAATAGTCCATTCTGTAACATACTAAATGTTAACTTAAAGGTAACCTTTCCTTTTAGAAACAGGACCCTATACGTGCAGAAAAATGCTTTTACAGGCCTTTTAACAAGTCCACATGGCCCAAGTGCTGACATTTAGTTGAAATTCTTTAAGCAAGGGTTTAAATATTCTCACGTTTAATATCGCAGTGAGAGAATCAAATGCAATGTTAGTTATCTGGAGTGATATAAAATGGTATGCTATTGAATTTTATTCTTTTAATTGTATTGTACATGCATGTGACAAACTGAAACAGAAACAGTCTCCAAAATATCCATTACTTACAATTGAAATGAATAGGAGTAATGGTTAAAAAACAGCTTCCTCTCCTTTCCAGGAGGTGGCAGCACATGTTTCATTTCATGGTTCTCTGTGTATACACAGAGGGTATGATAGAAATTCTATAACTCAGATAGAAAAGGTCAGTAATGGACTTTGTATAGCACCAAAGTGTTTGGATGTTTCAAATGTATCATTTTCGTTAATAAAAGGTTGCAGAATAAAAGTGAAAAAAAATAACCAACAAAAATGGCATGTTCATTAGCCCAGTGTTTTTCAACCTTTTTTGGGCAAAGGCACACTTGTTTCATGAAAAAAATCACGAGGCACACCACCATTAGAAAATGTTAAAAAAATTAACTCTGTGCCCAGCAGCAGTGCCCCCCTAGTACACTGGTGCCCAGCAGCAGTGCCCCCCTAGTACATTGGTGCCCAGCAGCAGTGCCCCCCTAGTACATTGGTGCCAAGAGCAGTGCCCCCCTAGTACATTGGTGCCCAGCAGCAGTGCCCCCCTAGTACATTGGTGCCAAGAGCAGTGCCCCCCTAGTACATTGGTGCCCAGCAGCAGTGTCCCCCTAGTACATTGGTGCCAAGAGCAGTGCCCCCCTAGTACACTGGTGCCCAGCAGCAGTGCCCCCCTAGTACATTGGTGCCAAGAGCAGTGCCCCCCTAGTACATTGATGCCCAGCAGCAGTGCCCCCCTAGTACATTGGTGCCAAGAGCAGTGCCCCCCTAGTACATTGGTGCCCAGCAGCAGTGCCCCCCAGTACATTGGTGCCAAGATCCAGCCCCCCTAGTACATTGGTGCCCAGCAGCAGTGCCCCCATAAGTCAGTGTGCCCCGTGGCCCCCCCTAATACATTGGTGCCCAGCAGCATTTTACTCTTCGGCGGCTTCAGCAGCATCTTCCCCTCATGCGCGCCGCCTCTGCACTTCTGCCTACACGCGACCGCACACAGGCCCTTTTATAACGTTGCGCCCCGTGCGTACTGACGTCACCCGTACACACGGGGCGCAACCAATGACAGGGCCCGGATTTTTTTTGAAAGTAAAAATTGCGGCCCTGCCTACGGCACACCAGGCAACATCTCGCGGCACACTAGTGTGCCGCGGAACAGCGGTTGAAAAACGCTGCATTAGCCTATGATTAAGGTTTTTTTTCTGAAACATGTCAGGCTGTATGTTCTACATTAGCCACTTATATTTTTTTAATTTAAAATAATAAAGGACTATTTTTTTTAGAGAAAGAGTGCAGTTTTTTTTCCCTTTCTTTTTGTGGCATGTTATAAAAGTTGTAAATAATGTTTTATTCCTATGCTATGGTATTGTTATTATTATATTCACTTACTGCAAATGTAAAGTGCTTTCATGCTATTGCTATATGCTCATTGCAGAGTCAGAAAGGGCCAGTGCAATGTGACTTCAAGGTACTGCTTTGCATGCATTGACTCTTCCACACATTAATTTGGGTAGGATGGGGATCAACAACCCCCTTCTCAAGCAGGACAGTCCTGAACTTCAGACTCCCTAAGTTGGTGAAACATGTGAAATAGTTCACCAAAGGGGAACTACCTTTTTAATCACTGGTATGCCAGAGGAACGACAGGGAGAACTTGAGCAGTGGTAAAGCAATATTTTTCAAGACTTTAGCGCAAGACAGTTACTTACAAGCAGCCTGGGCCCAGTGTCATTGCATTGGTTTCACTGTGGCTACTTTCACCCTTGTCCTTAGCCTGTATTGTAAATGGATGTATCATACAGATAACTATATGATCCTTTTTGCATTCAAAGGGCAGACATTACAGTAAAAATAGTCTTACCTCAGGAAAACTGAGACTGAAGTATATATATGGTAAACATACTCACATACGTAGAATAATACTTGCAGTGCATATCAAGTTGTTGGCATTTTTTGGCATTATATAAATTATGTATTATCTCAGCTTTAAAAGCACCTTAGAATAATTTCATCTTACTTTCTTTTAATTGGGACAAGTGTATTGTTAGAATCCCATAAGAAAAACAGCATTATATGTATGTATGTATGTATGTATAACTTTATTTATAAAGGGCCACAAGGTTATGCAGCGCTGTACAATCTTACAATATACAAAATTACACACAGGGAGGACAAGTGTTATAATAAATTCAATAAATAAATATAAATACATAGGGAGTAAGTGGTGCCATGTGGTATGAGACACAGTAGGAAGGAGGTCCCTGCCCCGTAGAGCTTACAATCTAAGTGAAATTATAGCAGAGGAATTATAGCAATAAAGGGTTTTGACTGATTTCTAACAGATGCATGGGCTCTTGCGGTACGTGAGTAGATTGATGATGCCCAATTCTCTATAAAATTCTATGTAGTTGAACAAAGTTGTATGTAACATCCCTTATTAAGGTTTGAACATTATCATAGACCTTGCAGGAAAAGGGGGTCAGAATTGATTTTCCTAAGAGGTATAATTGATTGCATCAGCATTAAAGTAAAGCTAAAATGTACCAAGTACCACTTGTGCTAGATTTGCTTCTACTATAGTTAACTGTCTTTCCTGTTCTTTTACCAGGTGGGTACCGGTGCTCTTAATTATGTCAAGCTGCAGGCTTTCATCTTTTAGCTGGGTTTTTTTTAGTTCATTCACGGTGCACTTAGTTTATTACATTGATTCTCCAGAAAAATGATTGCAGCAAGTTTTTTGCCATTGTCATTTTATTTCCTACTTTTAGAAGAAGGTTGTTGTGCCCTTATAGGAATCCTATACCACTGGGTTTAAGATAAATACAAGTAGTTGTAATCAATCTCCTGATGTAGCATGTGCATACTAAAGATTTACTGTCAAATTTAGCTTTTCCAAAATATTCTACAAGCTGACATTGAGGAAAGGATACCAAAAGACTCAGCAAGACAGCTTCCTTTCTCTGCTGTTTTGTCTTTTCCTCCATTTTCTCTTACATGTTTTTTCATTTGCACCTTTGGGGTACAGTCTGTAACTGTGATGGGCTTAAAAAAAATCATCTTGTTTGGCGAGCGGTTCTTATGGTATATTTTTGAGCACCAGAGTCTAGGCTGCTGTCACTTATCATTAATGGGACAAATAGCTACCCTTTTGACTACCTACTCCAGTGGTGCCCAGACTTTGTCACCCTGTGATCTACTCTTGCCACCTGGCGTTCGTCATGAGATCTATCACAGTTAATATAGTGTAATGTCTATCATTTTGCGCAATAAGCAAGAAAAAGTATCAGTCGATGTTTAACAGATACACATATCAATATATAAATGCAGTGCCAAATTCACATTTAATGTCCACATAACATTATTCAAGTGCCAACTTCAAATTTAATGTGAAAGGATTGTAGTAGTTTTTACTTACCTTCTTCATGTCCCACTTTGTAGTCTGCACACAGAAACATATATAAAGTGGGAACAAGGTAGGTATTCAGTCTGAAGCATATATTAAATCTTTAAAAAAAATGCCATCCATTTTTACTGTATGCTGAAGAGAGACAACTCTCATCTGAGGTTAAAAATAACCTGCTGTTACATACTACAATTAGAGCAGCACGCTGCAGAATGCTTATCTCACCTTTAATATTATTATTCTTACCCTTTGGACAACCTACAATTTTTGAATAATTATATGGGAAACCCATTTCTTACCTGGGCAAAACAGGGATTTACCCAGATGAGGCATTTACTACAAACCTTAACAAATCTATATTTCCTCTCAGACCTTAGGGAATGATATCCCTTAATAGTCTGGGATTTTTTTTTTCATATTTACAAATTAGGCATTATGTACACACAGTGATTTGTTTTATCCCATTACAGGAAACTGACAACCCAATTGACTGCTTATTATGTTTGAATACAATACAACCTTTCCTTTCTCTTTTATATAAAATCCTGTGAGTTCATTATCTGATAAATATTTAGAAAAAGACATAGGGAAATGGATACATCAAATTCCAGACTTAACACGAGAAAAATTATTTACCCTATTATTTATATATAAAAGACATGATTAATTTATATATAAAACACATGATTAATTGATATATAAAATACATGATTGCTAAATCGTTTGATACAGTACCTCACAGAAGGTTAATGATCAAATTAAGGAATATTGGCCTAGAACATAATATTTGTAATTGGATAGAGAACTGGCTGAAGGATAGAGTACAAAGAGTGGTGGTAAATGGAACATTTTCTAATTGGACCAGTGTGGTTAGTGGAGTACCGCAGGGGTCAGTCCTTGGGCCTTTGCTTTTTAACTTGTTTATTAATGACCTGGAGGTGGGCATAGACAGTACTGTTTCTATTTTTGCTGATGACACTAAATTGTGCAAAACTATAAGTTCCATGCAGGATGCTGCCGCTTTGCAGAGCGATTTGACAAAATTAGATAACTGGGCAGCAAACTGGAAAATGAGGTTCAATGTTGATAAGTGCAAAGTTATGGACTTTGGTAGAAATAATATAAACGCAAACTATCTACTGAATGGTAGTGTGTTGGGGGTTTCCTTAATGGAGAAGGATCTAGGGGTTTTTGTTGATAACAAGTTGTCTAATGCCAGGCAGTGTCATTCTGTGGTTACTAAAGCAAATAAAGTGCTGTCTTGTATAAAAAAGGGCATTGACTCAAGGGATGAGAACATAATTTTGCCCCTTTATAGGTCCCTGGTATGGCCTCACCTTGAGTATGCAGTGCAGTTTTGGGCTCCAGTCCTTAAGAAGGATATTAATGAGCTGGAGAGAGTGCAGAGACGTGCAACTAAACTGGTTAAGGGGATGGAAGATTTAAACTATGAGGTGAGACTGTCGAGGTTGGGGTTGTTTTCTCTGGAAAAGAGGCGCTTGCGAGGGGACATGATTACTCTGTACAAGTACATTAGAGGGGATTATAGGCAGTTGGGGGATGTTCTTTTTTCCCATAAAAACAATCAGCGCACCAGAGGTCACCCCTTTAGATTAGAGGAAAGGAGCTTCCATTTGAAGCAGCGTAGGTGGTTTTTCACGGTGAGGGCAGTGAGGTTGTGGAATGCCCTTCCTAGTGATGTGGTAATGGCAGATTCTGTTAATGCCTTTAAGAGGGGCCTGGATGAGTTCTTGAACAATCAGAATATCCAAGGCTATTGTGATACTAATATCTACAGTTAGTACTAGTGGTTGTATATATAGTGTATGTATGTGAGTGTATAGATTGGTAGGTGTGGGTTAAGTGTGCTGGGTTTACTTGGATGGGTTGAACTTGATGGACACTGGTCTTTTTTCAACCCTATGTAACTATGTAACTATGTAACTATGATTAGTTTATACAGTGGTGTGAAAAACTATTTTCCCCCTTCCTGATTTCTTATTCTTTTGCATGTTTGTCACACAAAATGTTTCTGATCATCAAACACATTTAACTATTAGTCAAAGATAACACAAGTAAACACAAAATGCAGTTTTTAAATGAGAGGTTTTATTATTTAGGGAGAAAAAAAATCCAAACCTACATGGCCCTGTGTGAAAAAGTAATTGCCCCCTGAACCTAATAACTGGTTGGGCCACCCTTAGCAGCAATAACTGCAATCAAGCGTTTGCGATAACTTGCAACGAGTCTTTTACAGCGCTCTGGAGGAATTTTGGCCCACTCATCTTTGCAGAATTGTTGTAATTCAGCTTTATTTGAGGGTTTTCTAGCATGAACCACCTTTTTAAGGTCATGCCACAACATCTCAATAGGATTCAGGTCAGGACTTTGACTAGGCCACTCCAAAGTCTTCATTTTGTTTTTCTTCAGCCATTCAGAGGTGGATTTGCTGGTGTGTTTTGGGTCATTGTCCTGCTGCAGCACCCAAGATCGCTTCAGCTTGAGTTGACGAACAGATGGCCGGACATTTTTTGGTAGACAGTAGAATTCATGGTTCCATCTATCACAGCAAGCCTTCCAGGTCCTGAAGCAGCAAAACAACCCCAGACCATCACACTACCACCACCATATTTTACTGTTGGTATGATGTTCTTTTTCTGAAATACTGTGTTACTTTTACGCCAGATGTAACGGGACACGCACCTTCCAAAAAGTTCAACTTTTGTCTCGTCGGTCCACAAGGTATTTTCCCAAAAGTCTTGGCAATCATTGAGATGTTTTTTAACAAAATTGAGACGAGCCATAATGTTCTTTTTGCTTAAAAGTGGTTTGCGCCTTGGAAATCTGCCATGCAGGCCGTTTTTGCCCAGTCTCTTTCTTATGGTGGAGTCGTGAACACTGACCTTAATTGAGGCAAGTGAGGCCTGCAGTTCCTTAGATGTTGTCCTGGGGTCTTTTGTGGCCTCTCTGATGAGTTTTCTCTGCGCTCTTGGGGTAATTTTGGTCGGCCGGCCACTCCTGGGAAGGTTCACCACTGTTCCATGTTTTTGCCATTTGTGGATAATGGCTCTCACTGTGGTTCGGTGGAGTCCCAAAGCTTTAGAAATGGCTTTATAACCTTTACCAGACTGATAGATCTCAATTACTTTTGTTCTCATTTGTTCCTGAATTTCTTTGGATCTTGGCATGATGTCTAGCTTTTGAGGTGCTTTTGGTCTACTTCTCTGTGTCAGGTAGCTCCTATTTAAGTGATTTCTTGAATGAAACAGGTGTGGCAGTAATCAGGCCTGGGGGTGACTACAGAAATTGAACTCAGGTGTGATAAACCACAGTTAAGTTATTTTTTAACAAGGGGGGCAATCACTTTTTCACACAGGGCCATGTAGATTTGGAGTTTTTTTTCTCCCTTAATAACGTAAACCTTCATTTAAAAACTGCATTTTGTGTTCAATTATGTTATCTTTGACTAATAGTTAATGGTTTTTGATGATCAGAAACATTTAAGTGTGACAAACATGCAAAAGAATAAGAAATCGGGAAGGGGGCAAATAGTTTTTCACACCACTGTATATAAAAGACATAATTACTGACTAATTGTTACAGTTACTTTACTTGGGCTGTGATTCATTCCTTTTTATTTCACTTAGGTTGATGACATCAAAGCAGCAATGACCAGTTTGAAAGAGAAAAAAATAAAAATTCTAAGTGAAGAACCAAGAATAGGTGCACATGGAAAGCCAGTTGTCTTCTTGCATCCAAAAGATTGTGATGGAGTTCTCGTAGAGCTTGAAGAAGCTTAATACAAATGGCTATTGCCTCCTTAGTCGTACCATATATCAATGTTTTTACAAATGAACCATTAATTTACATTTCAGTTACTCTTTGTCCAACTTCAAGCTGTTAAAATTCACTCTGGTAAATGTAGCCTATTAGTTACTTGTCATAATACTCACATTGTATCATCTTGTCAAACCAACAGCATGGCAACCAGTGTTTAAAAAGAGATGCCCAGCCATTTAATGAGAGACACTTTTTAGATAAAGAAGCAATTGTAAGCAACTTTCAAATATACATTCATTTAAATAAAACGCATTGATAAATGTGAATAATGTTAATGTAATTACTATCAAAAGCAGTGTCTGCCTTACCTTTGCTGCTATATTCTGATTATATTTAATTTGCCTCACTAAAGTAAAAATAAAGCAGGAAGCAGCAAGCAGCTCTCCTCTATTCTAGAATGCCTTGCATGCTTTTGTAATTCTTTGTCTTCTCAGGTCTGTTTATTACAGGCTACGGAGACTACGGTATAGCTGGAACTTTAGTCTTGGATGAAGGAAAGTTTATTACCCATATAATGTGCTAGGCAAGTGGTTAGGACAAGAAGTGAAGGAAATTGTAAGAGACAAGTGTTACATTTACATATAATTATAAAATCATTGAAAAAAAATGTAATATACATTGAAAAGCTGATTAGAATTACATTTTTTTATTAATAAAATGCTTTTTATTATTCGGCTGAACATTCTGTACAGTATCATGGCTTTTACACCAAAAGCATATACTTTTTTTTTTTATACCTTTAAGATAAGGGTTTAACAATTTAATTTCTGCATTTATATATGGAATAAAAAATGTAGATTTATTTCAGATATTGATATAACTTATATTTATAGGGATTACAATGAATTAAAGATGCTAAATTGTTACTTTTTAAGACAGATCATTTCTGGGTACAGAAACATTTTGTTTAATCTTTATTATGAAAGTAAGAATGTACACTACTGTTTTCATGTTTTGGTGCTGGTATTTTATTGAATTATATAATAAAATGCAAGTGTAACTTAAACATTTGTTACGTGTTTTACTGATGGGAACATATGTAAATAAATTGCATCTTCTGCATTATGTAGTAAGTTTCATAAAATGCGAATATAAGCCACTGAAGGTAAGGGAATGCTGCTCCCTTCATGCCTGCAATCCTGCTGTTTTTGCCAACACTCTGAGCAGATTATCTGTTAACTGATATACTTAATGAGCAAGAAAGCAAGTAGTAAGTGCTGTATGCCACACTTCTATTGCAATTACCTGGTCAACTGCTGGGTGGTGCCAATGAGTGGTAAGCTCCAAGTCCAAATTTGTGCCCGTTGTTATTCTCACAACAGACCTTGAAACCGAGAGGAAGCATGCTTACATAGATGGTGAGGTCGCTGTTGGCTACATTATTAGTAACTATCCCACAAAAAGCAAAGCAAGATAGTGAGTCACTTTCCATTTGTTAATTAAAACATCCAGAGCATACATTAACAGTTAATTCTCCCCTTTAAGTATTGACTGGAGGAATTTAGGTTTCAGCAAAGCATTTTAAAAGAAAGAAAATATCCATGCGGGGGGAACTTATCCATAATTTTAAGTTTTAAGTGGGCAAGTTTAAAAGCCTTAGCTCTTTTGAAATATCACAAAATTAAGTAAATGAAGCAAGTGGTGGCTTGCACAATTTTTGGACTTGGTACCCCACACACATGAGATGCACACATTTTTGTTTTTGTTACATTATCAGTATTTTTAGTGTTATAAAAGTCAGAGAAATGATTTTAAGTTTAAAAGTTGCATATTGTGTTTGTAACTAATTCTGCTTAGTGCAGTGAGATATTTTAAAACATTTCCAATTTCAAGCTACTTTTTATCACATCAGGCTCATGTTAATGAGCACTTTGTGCTAATCCTTGTGATGATGTAATAATGCAGAAAGAATAATTGCCTAATTGGTGTTAAGTAGGTTTTCCGATCTAATTATAACCAGTTGCAAACGCTTCAGATATAATTTACTATATTGGTGATTGCAGTTATTTAACACACTGTGACTTGTGGGTATTCAACTGCAGAACTGAAAATTGATTATCCCAGAAACCCTAAGCATAACGTAATGTAACAACTCTCGCTGGTGTTGAATGTTTTTGCTCTGCTAAACTTTGTTCTGGTGTTGTACTGATTACTCTCTCATGTTTTCCCTCAGAATTTTAGATCAACTCATGTATGGATAATACAACGTGGAAACTGCAGTCTCGCACATTGTCAATATGGTTTACAAAATAAACATCATAAATGTCAGGGGATGCGGACAGCGGGGGCACCTGCTGGGCCCCTGGGGCAGGAGCCCGGTGGGCCCTGCACCCCCCAGTCCGGCCCTGAACAGACCTGTCTTGCTGGAGGAGATTGACCTTGGAAACATTGGCCAAAAAGTCATAACCAGGTCTTAAGCAAATGCTGCTTCTTTCAATAGCAATTACATTTACACTTAAAAATGTTAATTCATTTATATTGGAAAGTTGCTTAGAATTATGCTTTAGGTTTCCTTTTATTGCCCAAAATTTTCATTTTCTAGCATGTCCATAAAGTTTGCAATGGTGCAGTAACACATAGCAACCAAGCAGTAGTTAGCTACGTTCAGTTTACCACAGGTAATATAATTAAAATAGATCTCTGCTTGGGCTGCCGTTTCTGCACAGATTTGGCTTTGCCTCATGCTAGTAAATGGCCCTGTGTGTGAAACAATATAACAAGACTGTCTGATAAAATGCTGGTACAGCTAATCTGCTAGTGATTGAAATGATACATGTAACATGTACATGTATGTGGTCGTCGGCTTAAAACCTTTAAAAATCCCCTAAATGAACTAGTCATTCCACTTTTAGAAGACTTATATGTAATAAAAGGGATACTGTTTGCCCAGGTACAGCAAACAATGTTTTTTTTTTTGTAATCTTGTAGAAATATCAGTTACTGTGTGTAGTGTTCCCATAAATATATGCTGCTTGTTTTGGCTTTAGCTTGTATAAAGAAATCATCCAGACAATTAGACTAGCTCCAGAAAGCTTTTATATCTCATTTGCAAACTTGAGGATAAGACTAATGCATCATCATTTGGGTCATTTGGGACTTCTGCAGATTCAGCCATTTTCTGTTACACTATAATATTCATAAAAAGAAAACTTTAAATTCATGCCTCTAATTAGGGCATTCAGTTACTCTAGTGCCTACAGGGGTGTCCGCATCAGCATATCTATTATAACTTCATCTAGTTAAAAGTGAAGAACTGTACTTTCTAATTTTTTCATTTGGATTAAAATTTCAGATATGATTATGGGACAAACAGCTTCATAGCTGAGACTTTCAAAAATATTGAGACATAATGAAAATGCTTTTTTCTCAGACACTTATGTGTTTGTAATGAAAAGGATTGCATTTAAAAGGTGTTAGTAGTCAACAAGAAAATTACAGTAAACCTGCTCGGAGTGCTCTTCTGAACACCATTGCAATTTTTTTTTTAGGAGTATATAATATATTAGGAGTTACTGGTAAATGGGGCTTACAGCTCAGAAGCCGTATCTTAAAGCTGCTGTCATAGTGCCCCAAAGTATCTCCATCCCTTCAGCTGTTAGCACAGTTTTAAACTTCCTAGGGTGGGAGATTCAGATTGCATATACATTTATCCCTCAGGCTGCTGACGCAGGAGCTCTGAGATAGATCAAGCTGGTAACTGTTTCTGTAAACCTTTCAAAAATTAAAGAAATTAGTAAATTAAGTAAATAGTAAAAATGATCAGATAGTGAGTACGTTTATAATTAAGTTTATTTTCTTTTTGACTATAGATCCTCTTAATCCCTTGACTGGCCACACTGGCAGTAAAAGGGTTAGTATTCTATAAACATCTCTATGATGTTTGCAGTCTGCAGGCACAGAGTAGTTTGAGATGTAGTAATGTGATGCCTCCTATACCCTAATATCTCACTAGGCAGTAGCAGGACAAACACCATGAAAGAACCATGAATCAATAACTTCCTAACTGTTAGGAGAGCAGACACAATGGAAGAGGAGCTCATGTAAGAGTTTTATTTTTGCACAGTTAAATGAAAACATAGGGTTGGAACATATTGGGGGCTTTTTATCCCCTACTGCAGTTTTGGTTGTGCAAATTTTCCCACGGTTAATTGGCAAAGTATTCCATTTGTTAAAAGGGTTTCTTTACACTTTCTAAAGTTGTTCTCAGGGCTGCTTAGTCCTTCCTGCCTCCTGTTTCAAATTGAGTTCAGTTGCGCCTATTGACACAGGGGAACCCTAAAGCTACTGCCACCTCAGATCCAGGCTTTAGCTCCAGGGTTCCCACAGTCAGTGGCATAACTTGGTCGTGCCAGGCCCCCCCCCACACACACACACAGAAAAATCTTTTGAGATGGCCCGGTGTGACCAGTCCCTCCTACAAGTCCCTGCACTAATCACTAACACATTGGTTGCAATTGTGTTAGGTGAAGCTTCTGTGGTGAGCACAATGACACTGCTCCTTAGTAAGCACCACTCAAAATGCGAACCAGAGAGTGCAAAGAACCTTCCTGCATTGCTATTGTTTCATAGTTTTTGGTCAAATAGCTTAGAGTGGCCCCAGCAGGTGTGATTAATGTACTTTGTACCTTGTGATTCCTGCAATAGTATGAAAGTCAGAGGTGGGGGGAATGTGCTTAAATTCCTTAATGGAAAAATATACATGTAATCGGTACAATTTTTACTTCTGTGCATACACAATATAAATATGAATTCATAGATTGAACCAGTGCCCATTATATTTGTTGCAGTAGTTGTGCAGTGTAACTGTCTAATAAATATGTTAGTTTGAAAAAAGTGGTTTGAATGTATAGCTGAGGACTGATAATAAGTGCTATTAGATCACTTGAAAAATCAGAGACACTTCTAACAAATAGATGTTGCTGGGCTGCACTGATTGCTGTACAGGACAAGGAAATTGATTTTTTTACCAATTGATTGTGTAGGACAACTCTCTATTTGTTGCAAGCACCACCTGAAACTTGGAACTTATGCTGGGGTCTTGTTAATTCTGTACTTTACAGCATCCCCATCTTTGCAAGCAGGGTATACAGAAGGCCTGTAGTGCTGAACAACCTGCATCCACATTAGGGCTTTCAATGGCCTACAAATAGTAAGGAGTTGCTAATGCACATGTGCTGCCCTAATGCACCCATGCATCACTGCAGGCCTTTGCTGAATATGGCTTTCAAATATGTTGTCAGGCACAACCACAACAGAAATTAATTGGGGAATTTCAAGTTTTAGATATTCTTGCAAGCAAAAAAAAGTTAGTGACTGTTGTCCCAAGGGATGGTCTTACATAATCAATAGATAACACAATTTTAGTTGTCTTGCCCTATACAATTAAATGCAGTCAGTACTGCTCTTTTAAGGTGGCCATACACGTAGCAATTATGATCTTTCCTGCGACCATTGTAATATTGGTCGTCTTGTTGATCTGCTATACATGCACCGAATATCGTACAATGCTATCAGTGCGTGTATGGGCAGCTTTTCTAGGATGATTTTGAAATTTTTTGCATTTTTTGTTGTGTAAGTGCCAGAAGTAGTCAAGCAGAGAAGGTACTAGCCAGCATGAAGTCTAGATATTTTAGTAGATGCTTTAGCAAAGGCAAGTGCACTGGATGGCCCAAAGCAAACTAGCAGTTTAAGGCCAAAGCCAGACTTGGCAAACTAGCAGTTTAAGGCCAAAGCCAGATCATCCACCAGGCCTTGGCCTTAATGTGGTCATTACTTTGGTGACTAATACAAAAATAGGTACCTAAGTGTTAATGGAGAACTTAACCATAAAAATAAATATGGCTTGAAATGACATATTTTATATACTGAACTTACTGTACAATATAAAGTTTCCGCATCTCTATAGTTTTTTGTATTTTGTTAGAAGTGTCAGTTACACTCACATGCTTGGTGGGCTCTGGGCAGCTTCTGAGAAGCTAAGCTTAGTGGTTGTCGCAAATTATCAAGCAGAAAATGAGGTTTGCCTCTCATATAAGCTAAAGCTACAGGGCTGATTATTACATTTTGATCCTAATTGCACTGGTTGTAGAGCTGTCATGTAATGTAAATTTGAACAAATTACTATCAGCCTTATATCTAGACATTTATATTCTATATACTGCATCAGTCCCTAAGCTCAGTAATTGACAGCAGCACGTGAATCATGTGCAGGGAATCAGCAGAAAAGAAGATGGGGAGCTACTGGGGCATATTTAGATTCACAGGAAACAAATTTACACGGGGGCAACAAAGACACTGAATTTTAGGAAGGCAAATTTTAGCTCCTTAAGGGCAGCGCTTCAGGGCATAGATTGGGGCATTATGTTTTCTGATAAAAACACAGAGCAGAAATGGTTGTCATTTAAAATGATATTAAATCATTACTGTTCTCAATTCATTCCATTAATAAGAAAAAGTAGAAGTGTTAAGAATCACCCTATGTGGCTTAACTCTGAGGTAAAGAAGTTAATAGGGAGAAAAAGGAAAGCTTTTAAGAAATATAAGTCAGAGGGGACAGTAGCTGCGTTTAGTGAATGTAAACACTGTAACAAGTGTTGTAAAACAGCAATCCGGAAGGCAAAGATAGAAAATGAGGAGCGCATCGCGGCCGAGGCCAAGACTAACCCCAAAAAGTTTTTTAAGTATATTAATAGTAAAAAGATGCAGGTTGAGGGTGTGGCCCCATTGAGTTATAACAATATGGTTACAGCGGATACAGAAAAGGCAGATGTGCTTAACCAGTTCTTTTCTTCTGTGTATACAGTAGAGGAGCCAGTGGGCCAAGTCCCACCCAATAGCTGCACTGTTGCCTCAGCTCCAACTATACAGTGGTTGGCACAGGATATGGTGCTTAAAGGGTTACACACGATAAATGTAAACAAGGCACCTGGGCCAGATGGAATACACCCTCGGGTACTGAGAGAGCTAGGGGCAGAATTGCAGTGGCCCTTGTTTCTGATATTCTCAGACTCTCTTTCATCAGGTATGGTACCTAGGGATTGGAAGAAGGCGAATGTCATTCCCATATTTAAAAAGGGAGTAAGATCTCAGCCTGGCAATTATAGGCCTGTAAGTTTGACATCCGTGGTGGGCAAGTTATTTGAAGGCTTGTTAAGGGATCACATTCAAAATTATGTAGTGGAGAATGGCATTATGAGCAGTAATCAGCATGGCTTTATGAAGGACAGGTCATGTCAGACCAATTTAATTGCTTTTTATGATGAGGTAAGTAAGAAGCTGGACAGTGGGGATGCAGTAGATATAATCTATTTGGATTTTGCCAAAGCATTTGATACCATTCCCCACAAATGACTGCTTTCTAAGCTAAGGTCTATTGGTCTTAGTGAGGTCGTTTGCACATGGATAGAAAACTGGCTACAGGATCGGGTACAGAGGGTGGTTGTTAATGGTACATTGTCTACTTGGAATAAGGTCCTCAGTGGGGTCCCTCAGGGTTCTGTACTGGGTCCACTTTTGTTTAATTTGTTCATAAATGACTTAGGGGAGGGTATTATGAGTAATGTATCAGTGTTTGCAGATGACACAAAACTCTGCAGACCAGTCAATTCTATCCAGGATGTGACATCCCTGCAGCAGGATCTTGACCAACTGGCAATCTGGGCAGCTAAGTGGCAGATGAGATTTAATGTGGATAAATGTAAGGTCATGCACCTGGGATGTAAAAATATGCAAGCCCCGTATACCCTTAATGGGACTGCACTAGGCAAATCCATAATGGAGAAGGACCTTGGAGTCCTTGTAGATAATAAACTTGGCTGTAGCAAGCAATGCCAGGCAGCAGCTGCAAGGGCAAACAAGGTAGTATAGATTCACGGGAGGAGGGGGTTATTCTTCCCCTTTACAGAGCGCTGGTAAGGCCCCATCTAGAATATGCTGTTCAGTTTTGGTCTCCAGTGCTCAAACGGGACATTATTGAGTTAGAGAGGGTCCAGAGAAGGGTAACTAAGCTGGTAAAGGGTATGGAAAGTCTCAGTTATGAAGAAAGACTGGCCAAGTTGGGTCTGTTTACACTGGAGAAGAGGCGCTTAAGAGGTGACATGATAACTATGTATAAATATATAAAGGGATCATATAATAACCTTTCTAATTTTTTATTTACCAGTAGGTCCTTCCAACGGACACGAGGGCACCCACTCCGTTTAGAAGAAGGGAGGTTCCATTTAAACATTCGGAAAGGATTTTTTACAGTGAGAGCTGTGAAGTTGTGGAATTCCCTCCCCGAATCAGTCGTGCTGGCTGATACATTATATAACTTTAAGAAGGGGTTGGATGGATTCTTAGCAAGTGAGGGAATACAGGGTTATGGGAGATAGCTCTTAGTACTAGTTGATCCAGGGACTGGTCCGATTGCCATCTTGGAGTCAGGAAGGAATTTTTTCCCCTCTGCGGCAAATTAGAGAGGCTTCAGATGGGGTTTTTTGCCTTCCTCTGGATCAACTAGTAGTTAGGCAGGTTATATATAGGTATTATGGTTGAACTTGATGGACGTATGTCTTTTTTCAACCCAACTTACTAAGTTACTATGTTACTATGTTACAGATCTTCCCTGCAAAAGGGCTGTGGTTGCCTTGGGCTGGTACTGAAAATAATGTACAGCATTTCTAGCCTACTTCTTTACTTAAAGGAGAAGGAAAGTCATTTTGGCATTTTTTTGCCAATAGAATAGCCACATAAGCGCCACCTAGAAAGCTACATTTATTCTGCAGAAAACTTTACTATACCTGAGTAAACAGCCCCAGTAGCTCCCTCCATTTGTTTAAAATAGCAGCTGCCATTTTAGCTTTAGTCTCCATAGCTTCCGTGCTGCTGGTAGCATAGATCACACATTCTGAGGGGAGGGGGAGCAGGAGAAGGGAGAGAGGAAAGAGCTGGGCAGACTGAACAGAAGAACATGTTTGCACAAAAAGAAGACAAGGAATCCTGTGTTTCTTTTGATACAGGACACAGGGAAGCTTTTCTGTGAGTGCTTATGGCTGTATTTACATAGACCTTTCTGATAAAGCTTACTTAGTTTTTACCTTTCCTTCTCCTTTAAGCTTTAGTTCTCCTTTAAGTCTAGAGGAAGATGTTAATCTACCGAAGAGTTCCAGATTTGCCCCAAGATGTTCCCAAAATTTTGCAGATTTGTGGTGGTAATTTGTGAAATTAACAATTACTAGAAATGTATTGCCTTTCCAATAAAATAAAATGCTATTACTGTTTTAGAACAAAGCAAAATGCATCTGTGCATAACTTTTACCTTTAGTGCGAGCAATACAACAATACAAATTATTAGAAAAAGTAAAGATTGCCTTTTGAAATCAATTTTTTAGGTAGAACATACATAAATTACAAGGTTTAATGCTCAGGACCTCCTTGAACAGAAGCTGATGACACAGGACTTTCTGTTCTTACTGCTGTTGATTAATACTTGACTGCAGCTTTTTAGAGAGCTAAAAATGTGTGCAATAAGTTCTTGAAAATCTAATGTACGTATTGATTTTTGAAATGTATCACTTGTAGAAATGGATGGCCCTGCACAGAATTAAAAGAAAAAATGGAATAGTTACATAGTAAGGGTTAAAAAAAAAAAGTCCATCAAGTTCAACCCCTCCAAACGGCCCCAGTGCACATTTAGGGCACATACCTGTCCAGTCCAGTGCAGTTGTGGTTCCTACAGTCAGTTGCTTGGAAAACTACAGTACTTTCATTAAAGGTACTTACATCAAAATGCAATCCTTACACTTCTGTAGGTTTGCACTCAACGCCGCTCAGTCCAAGTTGCACACTACTGCGCCTATTGACACAGCAAAACCTAAAGCTACTGCCACCTCCGGGCTAGCCAGTAGCTCCAGGGTTCCATCAGCAGCCTGCCTCAATTGCTGCTGTTCACTTTTGTGATAGAATAGGACACACATGTCACTCGCACACCAAACACCAGAAATGAAGCCAAACAGAGTCTGAAAATAGAAATGAAAAATATCCAGCGCACATGCAGTTGCATTTATTTTGGTGAATTGGATGCAGTTGTAATAGGCACAGCCATCCCTTTGAGGCTGCAATGACTCAATTCTGGAAAAACCTGCATTTTGGGAAAAAACTTGGTAAGTGTACTCAAAATTATACTTTACTTACTGCACTTGCGGAAATACATGTACCATATACTGTATAAGCTAGCTTATACAGACCTATCTATACACTTGCATGTTTGTTAAAGAACTCATCCAAGCCACTCTTAAAGGCATTAATAGAATCTGCCATCACACCATCACCCAATAGGGCATTCCCCAACCTCACTGCCCTCACTATGAAGAACCCCCTACACTGCTTCAAATGGAAGTTCAGTTCCTCAAGTCTAGATATTATATTGCCCACTAATGTACTTGGACAGAGTATTCATGTCCCCTCGAAAGCGCCTTTTCTCCAGAGAAAACAACACCAACCTTAATAGTTTACTTCATATTTTAAATCTTCCATCCCCTTTACCAATTTAGTTGCACTTCTCTGTACTCTCTCTAATTGTTTAATCTCCTAAAAGGGCTGGTTTGCCTATTGCTCTGTGCAAAAAAGCTAAAGTTAACTCAAAGGTGAACAACCCCTGAAGGAGCCCAAACCTCAGATGAGGCCTTACCAGCAAAATGCTGTTTTAATACCTTAATTTATGTCTTTTTTATGTAAGACAGAACTTTATTTGCTTTGGTAGCCCCTCAGTGACACTGCCTAGAATTACACAGCTTGTTATCCACAAAAATCCCCAGATCCTAACATTTTTTGTATGTATTTATGTTTTGTTATGGAAGAAGAATACAAAGGACACTGTTAACAGAGGCAGCTTGCTTTTTAACTTATATGTTTGAAATAAAGTCACGTATAAACTACCCAGAGCATTACTGCATTTTGTCTCCTTCAATGAATTCTTTTGTTCATACATAATAAATTGTTTTTATTTAATAAAACATGCCAGTTCAAACCTCTTAGTAATAATCTACTTGCTATTAGATTTGTTTCTGATTTTCTTCTAATCTATTCTTTTCAAGCTAAAATCAATATTGCTTGCAGTAAAGAGGAAAGGCAAACACGCTACATCTTCTCAGTTTATTAGAAAAAGAGAACACTATGGAGAAGGTACTGGGGGATTGTGCTTGTGCTTTTTAGAAGGATTTTGCCTTCAACTGTGAGGCGTTAGTAAGAATCAAACAATCTTTTATGCTGCTAAATGTAAAAGAACACAGGAGCCTTTATATTTTGTGCTGGGAAACTCTACTCACACCCCAAGGTGTCGCATTGGCACACACATTACCTGCTTACTGTCCACTTATATTGCACTCATACCCTCACTAAAACACAAACCAAACATAATTATGGTCAAGCGCATAGGGAGTAGTTCAAAAACATTAATAAAAGGGAGTGTTTGTGCATTTAAGCCTAGAATTGTCCCCAAAACAATGTAGGTCTCTATAAAAATCTATTGTATGAACAAGCTTATATATAAAACTCTGCTTCATCTTAATTAACCATTTTTATAAAAATATACTTTTTTGGTAGTATGTGCTATTGGGTAATCCTAAATAGAAAATTACCATTTTAAGAATTAAGGGCCGCCTCCTGGGATCATAGGATTCACAGTGCACACAAAGAAGCCAAGGCAAACATACATGCTAGGCCCCATCAGCCAATTAATGGACAGAGTTCTGCCTATAACTCCCACACTACTTCCTGTTACAGTTAGAGCTGCATTACTTCCTGTCAGCCCATCACTAAATGGTGGATCAAGGGAAAGAATGTAAAAGGGCAATATTTACTGATATATATATATTGTGTTTCTCAAGCAAAATAAACTTTACTTATTCTGTACACAAGCAGTGTAGGAAAGCGGATCCGCTGAGAGAAGCGGATCTACGCTTTGTGTGACCTTGCTCTTATTACATTATATGACATTTTTAATACCCAAAGAATGTGTTTCATCTCTTTCTGTGATAACTGATTCATGTAAAAATAATTTTTTTTTTCCAGTCTGAGGGGGCTAACACATTAGCTGAAGCAATTGGTGTGAGTCAGTAGTTTTAACATTGTTTACTGCTGTCTCAGAGGCTCATAAAGTGTAGGTGTTGTTTTAGGAGCTGGAGATTTTAGTGTTTTATTTTGGACTGGAAATCATAGCAGCGGGAGAGGATTCAGGAAAACATTAACATAAATGTTTGAGTACTAGATAGAAATAGTATATTAAAGAAGTACATAAGGGGTAAAAAGAGGGATTAGATTAGACAGTAGGGGAGTTATAGATCATTCTGGGTGAGTCACAAATTAATGTGAGTCACTATATTGTTAATGTCTCATATAAAGAAAATCCTGCTGCTATATCTTATTGCTAGGTGACTTAACTATGTGAAATGATTTGAGCCTTTTTTAGTATATAAATGTGACAATCTACAGTTACCACTGTAACTCAATTTTTAATTATCCTTTATATAGCAGCAACATATTTACGCAGATTTTTTACAGGGGTTACAGGGTTATTTAGTATGGGCTAAGTGCAAGAGCGCTAAGTGAAATTGCAGCCTGTAGACTATAATCCTCCTAGCGATAGCAGTCTAAGCTGCACTTTGTGGTTTGCCAGTGATTGAGGCACAAGGCGAAGATGGTAGCTTTGTTTAAGGGAGCAGGTGGTAAGTACAGGACTGGGAAGGCCTTTGTGTGCTCTGATTTCTGTGTGCCTTTCCTTTGTGGTGGATTAAAGTAGTACCTGGCAGCATGGCATCTAGGCATTTATAGTTCTCTTGGGGTTTACTCTCACACTAGGTATTTTCTCCCAATGTATCAGACTGCCTCAAGGGTGCTCTACACGTGGGGGCACATTAACTAAAATGCGTTTTTTTTCTAGCCATGAAACGAGATATGGTATAAATTCGAAGTAACCACGATCATTTCTGTAGTTCTAAAATGTCTTAACAATGCTTTTATCGTTCTTACGAAAATATCGCAATTGCGTTCCAAACATCACAAAATTTTCAGGCCGAGAAGTTTGTAATCGCCATGGAAACAGTTCTGGCTTTGAAGCCTTCCTTGTTTGGCTTTGGAAGCCTTCCATAGGACTCAATGGCACTTGACAGGTCAAACCTGGCAAAAATATAGTCCCGATGAAAATGTAACCAAAGCTTTAAAGAATTCCGAAATGTTTGTATTCTTTGCGCAAAATACAATTTTTTTCGTAGAAATTTACCGTAAACCACGAAAAACTCATGGAATTTTAACAAACTTTTGCCATACATTCCGAAATGTTCTATAATTTAGAAAAATTACGAATTTATTTCAAAATTGTTTAGTAAATGAGCCCCTTAGTGAGTACCACTTGGGGAACAACCCTACACTAAGGCGGCCATTTACTAACGCTCAGGTTTTTTTTCTGATTGTTAGCGCTAAAAGTCACAGGAAAACAAGTTGTAGCTTTTTCGAGATTTACTATGTGACAAAATGGCTAAGATCAGCTAAAACTTGTTGAAATCATGTAGAAGTCAATGGCAGATGTCCCTTCCCTTTAGGATCCTTGTTTGCTTCGAGGTTTTTGGATTTTGATGCTTGTTTTTTGTGCGACAGTACGAAAATGTAAGGGTTTCGGTGCAACAACTTGACAAAAAGTCGTAGTTTAGACACTTTTCTGTGAATTTTTCCCACACGCAGTTTTTCAGTCCAGACTTTTTATTAATGTCAGACGTTAGTAAAAATTAGGAGATCGGGTACATAGGGTGGTTGTTAATGGCACATTCTCTACTTGGAGTAAGGTTCTCAGTGGGGTCCCTCAGGGTTCTGTACTGGGTCCACTTTTGTTTAATTTGTTCATAAATGACTTAGGGGAGGGTATTATGAGTAATGTATCAGTGTTTGCAGATGACACAAAACTCTGCAGACCAGTCAATTCTATCCAGGATGTGACATCCCTGCAGCAGGATCTTGACCAACTGGCAATCTGGGCAGCTAAGTGGCAGATGAGATTTAATGTGGATAAATGTAAGGTCATGCACCTGGGATGTAAAAATATGCAAGCCCCGTATACCCTTAATGGGACTGCACTTGGCAAATCCATAATGGAGAAGGACCTTGGAGTCCTTGTAGATAATAAACTTGGCTGTAGCAAGCAATGCCAGGCAGCAGCTGCAAGGGCAAACAAGGTTTTGAGCTGTATTAAAAGGGGTATAGATTCACGGGAGGAGGGGGTTATTCTTCCCCTTTACAGAGCGCTGGTAAGGCCCCATCTAGAATATGCTGTTCAGTTTTGGTCTCCAGTGCTCAAACGGGACATTATTGAGTTAGAGAGGGTCCAGAGAAGGGCAACTAAGCTGGTAAAGGGTATGGAAAGTCTCAGTTATGAAGAAAGACTGGCCAAGTTGGGTCTGTTTACACTGGAGAAGAGGCGCTTAAGAGGTGACATGATAGCTATGTATAAATATATAAGGGGATCATATAATAACCTCTCTAATGTTTTATTTACCAGTAGGTCCTTCCAACGGACACGAGGGCACCCACTCCGTTTAGAAGAAGGGAGGTTCCATTTAAATATTCGGAAAGGATTTTTTACAGTGAGAGCTGTGAAGTTGTGGAATTCCCTCCCCGAATCAGTCGTACTGGCTGATACATTATATAGCTTTAAGAAGGGGCTGGATGGATTCTTAGCAAGTGAGGGAATACACGGTTATGGGAGATAGCTCTTAGTACAAGTTGATCCAGGGACTGGTCCGATTGCCATCTTGGAGTCAGGAAGGAATTTTTTCCCCTCTGAGGCAAATTAGAGAGGTTTCAGATGGGGTTTTTTGCCTTCCTCTGGATCAACTTGTAGTTAGGCAGGTTAGGTATAGGCATTATGGTTGAACTTGATGGACGTATGTCTTTTTTCAACCCAACTTACTATGTAAACGTTAGAGTTTTAATAAATCTGCACAAACTGCAAAAATCATCAAAGATTTGCTATGCAAGTGGGCCTGGTTAGATACTGACTGGCAAACCTCATTACTAAATAGCTTTTAATGTTTAAATTATATTAGAGGTTCTGGTCCAAACTTATATTTTCTGTATTTTCTTTGATACCAAGGGGGCATACTGGTACTGACAGTCTCCACTACTAGGCTGCCAGCTGTAAACCAAACAGTTTGTTTGTTAGAGCTCAGCCTCTCCATTTTATTATGATGCTTGAAAGACAGCAGAATTATATAGCTTGCTGCAATATATCAAAAATATATCTGGCTGCCTACATTGTTGCAAACACATACTTTAACAGTTAATCATTCCTTTTGGGGCTTTTCTGGAGTGGAGATGCAACTTCATTACTAGGTTTTATTTGATGGGTTAAAATATTAAAAGCAATACAATCTGAATTATTAAAAAAAACTATACTTCATGGTCTTGAAATTGTTCTACTAGACCAAGGGTTTTTTTAAAGAAGGATATTTGAACTTGGAAAAGCAATTGTTTCATACTTAAATCAGCTGACTGCTACTGTGAATGGATGCTTGATGTCCTTGAATGCTTCTAGAATATATTTTCTTGTGGACACTCAAATAAGTCTGTACCATCAGCTCTTCAGTCAGTGCAGAAGAGCCTTTACACATACTTGATTTTCAGATGTTGAATTTGTTGGCTTTTTGTTAACAAGAAAAACAATTATTATAATTATTTATGGAATGCCATAGTTTTCCGCTGTGCTTTCCAAAGTAAGGGGTTACAAAAGCAAGACGTAACAGTTTATATATACAGACAAATATTTCATTAAGGTACAGTATATGCACAGTTACAAGTGTTAGGAGACAATAGGGTGGGGGTCCTAAGTGAGACCATACAATCTCAATTTAGTCAAACTAAAATAAATATGTATATATATATATTTCCATCCCTAACATCCCTGACATAGTCACAATGAGGTTATATGTAACCCAAAATGTTACACTTACATGTATATTACATGTATCTACACTCAGTTTAACCTGCCACTTCGATGCCTAATTTGTCAGCACCTCTTGCAAGGATTATACCTGTATAGATGCTATTGATCATTGTGTCATTGGCACACACTTTCAACACTGTCTTCCAATTCATTTATTAACAGATTTATATACATGTGGCCCTAATACACAAACAAAACTGTGCAGTACACCCCTTAAAACCTGAATTTATTTTGAGGATGCACAACAGGTGATTACAATCTGCACACAATTCTTTAGCCAGTTATATATCCATGTACAAATATTGATCCTGAGACCAAAATATATTCATTCAATAAGCAAACTTATATGTGGCAAAAAATCCTTTTCAGAATACATCTCTGCAAAATCACTATTTATTTTTTTTGTGCCAGTTTACCTGGCACAAAGCCCAAGAATGTTATGTGCAAAGAAGATGGCAGACAGTTGACTTTTGGATGTTAGACATTCTGTATTTCAGTATTTCTTCCAGCAACAATTTTATGCTTTCAGCCAAACTATTGTGTATAATCCTTATTTTATTGAATAGCTCTTAGGTACTGTGCTGCCACATGTCATTTGTATGTCTGTATATTTTGATTTATATAGCACTACTTATGTACACAATGTGGTAATAAATTAATAGAACAAACAGGGGTCAGTACAATTAAGGCTAGGTGTCAAAGAGATGAAAGCAAGGTAATCCCTGCCTTTTAGAGCAATCCACATTTTAATGCAGGGTTGCGAGGCTCAGACAAAAATTAAGGACCAGGGGGAGAACTTTACCTACAAGGTAGGTGAAAGATAAAGAAATAAGATAGACTAGGAAAAGGAAACAGAACAAGGAATAGGGTTCAGACCGGAACAAGGGATCCAGGGACAAACAGTATACCTAGGAACTTATAAAAGTATTTGTAATTGGGGTGTATTTATAGACAGGTACACTTTCTACTGTGCAGTGCTGCGTACATAAGTAGCGCTTTATAAATAAAGATATACATACATACATACTTAGGAGGTGATGACATTTAGTGACATCTGCTGGTTAATGCTGTGCAGCTATCAGAATCAGAAAAAAGTGGAAAACATTTAATGGAATGGCTTGCCACCTGCCTCTGTTAATTAGATGTAAGGCCATCAGAGGCTAAGGTCTGAGGAGTGGTTCCACAAGTCTTCCTATACAACATTTTTTCCCCATTTTCTGTTTGCTTGCCATTAGTGGTATTTTGCATAATTTCTTTATAACAAATATATTTTGCTGCTCTCTGTGCTTGAATAAGGATGTAGTGGTGTTGAGATGGTGACCAGATGAAGATCTCTCTCTGCCAAGGTATGGATTTGTGCCACTGGACATAATGTATGTAGCACACCTGTGAGTGTGTGTATTTGAGCTATATACAGATTGAGTACCTGGGCCAGGAAGGGCAATTGCACAATTTCCTGCAAAGTCCAGGTCACTCTTTGAGTGTTACCTTTAATCCTGTGCCTCAAGCAGGCTCCAGCTGAGCTGTAGGGAAGAACCACCAGTGAGGTGTTGGTTGCTAGAAGCTGTAGTGAAGGGATCATAGAGCTCTTACAAACATGAACTTCTTTTACTGCAACTTCAAATAAGTCGCTGAGCGATGTTATAAGTGGGTATAAATGTTTCTCGCCAGTATCCAACTTAGTAACCTCTTTCATACAGGAAAATCTTCCCTCTCCTATCTATAACCCCACTCTTAAACACTGCATTTCCTGGGAACTAGCAGCCAGTAGTGCCGCTCTAAACTAAATATCCCTATCTTGCTTTTCACTCCTAGAGCGACTATAACAATTACTAACTGTGCTAGCTATTACTGAACTAAATCCTGTAGCCACCTGAAAGTGAGGTGAAGTCCCAGGGCACACCTGGATCATGTATGTGCTCTCCCCTTTTATATGCACAAACACTGCCACCTTCAACCAATTACTAAAAAACACTGAATCAGGAACCACTTTAGGTGTCCACTCTAAATTAAAGCCTACTTAGTTGGCCAGGATATAACTAAATCTGGGGGTCCCTACACGTATATACAGGGTAGGTGATCGAAAAAGATGCCAAAAAGCTATCTATGACCAATTTTTATGACAATAGCAGTGTGTCTATTTTTGTAAATTATTTAAGAAAGTAAATAACTCACCCATCCCCACTTTCTCTGTGCTTCCTTATATTGCCTTGATCTTGCTTAAGGTTGCCTAAGCGGGACGTGACATTGTGGGGGCAAGGCTAATCGCTGTGTCAATCCTAGAGAATACCGGTCGGTTTTCCAAATTGGGAAAACCAGGCAGGTAGGTTTGACCAGGACAGCCCTACCAAAAACTGGGCTTTCCAGGTCAAAACCGGACAAGTGGCAATCCTAATCATGCTACCCCCTCAGCACTAACAGAGGATATGTACTATATGCTAATTTCTTCATTTGTTACCATATTAATACATATTTAGGGAAATGTAATAAAAGTAATTAGTGAATAAAATTGTATTCCTTTGTATAAACAATTTTTTCTTTGCGTGAATTTAATATAGCGTTTAAAAACCACTTATGCTAGTAGAAGAACGGTTGCAAATTTAATATTTTGCACCGATGCGCTTCTTGCAATGCTAACATTTGTGCAATTTTTTTCCATATACAACTTTTATTCCATTCTTCCCAGTGTCTAAGAATATTTTTATTCCTACCAGTAAAATGAAGTTTTCTTACATCTCCATTTTTATTTGCTTTCTTTTGTTTTTGGCTTTGATTTTACCTTTAGGAAATATTGCAAAACTCCATTTTTCTTTAGCTTGACACCTAAATGTTTTTTGTCTCTTTAGCAGTTCTACAGAATTATTTACTGGTATCCCTGCTGCTGCTTGTGGAAGTGTGTGACTCAGACATTCTTTGGTTTCAGGCAGAAAAAAGAATGATAAAACTATAGGAATCCTTTTATCTATCTAAACTAACAAATCTGGGGATATGCTGAGAATCTCATGCACAGTATTCTTCATCTATAAAAAAATACTAACAGAAAAATTAGTAATCCTGCTTTAACATAAAAATTAGAACATAATGTTTCAAGGCCCTAGGTACTTTTCGTAAAGTACATTACATGGCTATAGGACTTGTACAGTATATATAGAGAAGAAGAATGCTGCAGTCACAAAGCTTCACTGCACAGTCCTAAATGGGCAAAATAGGACTTACTTGACATCCCATTAGTAATACTAATATGTATAACCATTCTATGCTCAAGCAGATATATTGCATTTTGTATGCTTTGGTCCTCCAGGATAAGGAATGCAGCAAGCAGAAGATACCATCGTTCCTCTTTATACATAAACATTTGCTGATGGCACATAATGTAAATTGATAATGGCTTTTTGATAAATGTGAAAAGAAAACTAATTTGTCACACTTAGCACATCACAAACTCCATCCATTTAAATAATTCTTGCCGAAACCAAAATTTATCTCACATAATCACTACTGATTGCATTCCCTTAGTATTCTGCTTTTAAGCACCAGATGTGAATTTATCTGCATATTGTTTTAAGTTTGATCCTCTGGATATAGGCCAGTTCCTGCTCTACATAAATGCAAAAATGGCAAAGTGCAGACTGGATGCAATGTTGTCCCACTTTATATAAGAAAGACCATACTGTTTATTATTACACTTAGCGGCACTTTGGGTCAACCAACAAGGATTGCTAACCACACACTGTTCTTCATCAGTGAAACATAGAACTGCTTGTACTATTTATCTTACACCCTTAAAGTAAGCTATGACCCGTATTTATGGGGTCCCTTTTATTGATTGTTGCTAAGGTCTTCAGCCTACCTTATAATTCAGGCTTCTCCTTACTTGGGTTTTCTGCCCAGGGCCGTATTTGATAACCTAGCACCCCCAGGCTGCCCCCTTTTTCTCCCTCCACTTCCAGCGCGCATGCGAGCCCACTAAGCTCACTGCGGCATGCCGCCCTAAGCCTGGCCTTTGTGGCCTCGCAACAAATGTGGGCCTGTTTCTGCCTTAAAGTGACCATACACATTAAGATCTGCTTGTTTAGCAAGGTCACCAAGCAATCGGATATTTCATGCGAAATGCCACCTAAGGTGCCTGATATCAATCTAATTCGATCTTTTGGCCTAAAAAATTGGATGCAGTCCGTGATTCAACAGGAAAATGAAGCCTGTGTATGGCCACTTTCAGGCTCTCCAGCAACATATATGCAGTAGAGAAAAAAAACGATCTCTTCAGTTTTATAGGTTAGGGCAGGGGTCCCCAACCTCCAGGCCGCAGACCAGTACTGGGCCATGGGCGACTTTCAAGTGGGCCGCCTCTGTTCCTGCCCGCAGTAAAAATGCAGGCGACACAAAGCGGCGCACATATAAAGGCACAAAATAAAGAGCCGCGCGTTCAAAGTTATGCGTTGCGCATGTAAATACACGCATAGAGACACAGATAGAAGGCGTGCATGAATGTGCGAATGAACGTCGTGCGCGCGCAACAACCCCCCGGTCTGTGGAAAAATTTTTTGGGTTGCAACCGGTCCATGGTGAAAAAAAGGTTGGGGACCCCTGGGTTAGGGAATCCCCATAACACCCCTGGTCTATACATAGACCATGGTAAAAGTCTCAGTATTGTTGCAACATTCATTTCATTTTTTAACTTGAAAATTTTACTAACCTTAAACTAAACAATATTAAAATGTTATGTATTAATATTATACGGATCTGCATATTATTATTATTCAGAGAGCCCCATAATCTGGATATCGGGTCTCTTACTTTTAAAGCACATTGGTGCCTTTGCCATAGGGTTAGCCTCCATTAATATGACATTTAAAGTTAGCTTACCAGAGCATGTGATAAATTACAGTTCCAGTGGATGCTACCTAAGTATATCTGATAACATCATAGTATATCTGTAACATATTCTTCCCATAACTGGCTAACCTTGACACAGTAGAATTAAGACCTCCATAACGCCTCAGGAAAGCCATTCTCTGCATTTTAACTTGTCTGAGTAAGTAATTTACATTATTCTTTTTCTTGCTCAAACTTTCTGTTTAGGCCATGGCCGTGAGAAGTTGCACTCAATTTAAGGAAATCTTACTAATATAGATCGAAAGGCAAATGTCTTTAAACATCTTCACTGGTGCATTTGTCTTCCAATCCTCTTCTAACACTACTTTCATCAGTCACATCCAGAATCTGCCATCATGAAGGTCCAGTTTTCTTTATGCAGACATGTAAATTAAATATATATGTATATAATGTAGATATAATGGTACAATCTGTAAACTACACTTAACATTTAACACCCTGTCTAAACAAATTAGCTTACTAACAGGGATCTTAGTAGCAAAGCCTAGCCTTACTTCCACTTATGGGAAAAGGAATACATTTTTTGACCATGGCCGTAGGACAGCATGAACCCATACATTATGAATTAATATTGACGTCAATCACTACTGAGATATCCGGGAGCTCTTTGTATCTAAAATTCTAATCATAGTGTGATTTATTCAGTGTGTAGGAAATGTAGAATGCCCTGTATAATCAATGAAACCCATTACTGATCTGTTATAGGTAGTTCATAACTAATACTTTATGCAGCCGAGATCTAAGACGGTGGGAAACTTGAGATATATTTTGCGTCCTGCATGCACCCCAATAAAGTAAAGTTGTAAGGACTGAAGTTGCACACTAAAATTTGTGCTAAAAGAAATCATATTCTGTATGTACTGTGGATAGAATGGAAGTAAAAGTAAAATGATTATGGTATAACATAGAAAATATAGGAATAGGCATATGATATCCAAAAGCTAATTCAATCTTATGGAATGGAGTTTTGCTAGTGAATGGACTTTTGAGAGTTAATAAATAAAAAATGTATGAGAAGGGACTAGTCCTATGCTAAGAGGATAACACTCTATACAGAGTAAATGTGATTAAAACCAGATTTGAAATGGAATGCAATCATTGTCTGCATAATTAAACCTAATTAAGGGAAATACTGACAGCTACATTAGAGGATAAATAGAGTAGCTGAGCAGTTTATTAAAATATTTCAGCCACAGGGAATGGCATATATACAACAAATATCAGGAACAGAGGAACAGATGCAAACACAGCCTAACAAAAAACAGAATTTTAGATCAGCGGAATTTTCTAATATAGTTGAAAAAGTAATGATTTTATGTTACCATATCTTATAATGTTTTGAATGGAATTGTAACCCATAGTATTATGATAAGGTTATTAGGCAACCTCAAAATGTAAGCTAAAAACTAACTACATATTTGAAGGACTGCAACTTTTCCAGAAGAAAATTCTGCCCTTCCTATCAGTTACCTTTCTTCCCTGCGGATAACATTAGGAATTAAGAACTAATTTGACTGACCAAAATGGCTACTGTACATCTTTCCAGGAAGGCAGCAGTGGGGCTTGTCACCAAGCTTCTTCACCAAGCTTCATGATCTTCAGCACAGGGTTGATACTGGGCCAGTCGAATGAGCTATGTGGCAGCTAAGCTAAGAGCAATTCTAGCCACAGGGTGGAAGGTGGCCAGAAACATAAATCATGTGGGAATGATATGGGATTTTACTAAACCGGTACTATGCATGCAAGTTCACAAAAATGTGGGTAAATTTGGAATATTTGCATTGTTTTTTAGCAGGCAGGAAGAAATGTCACATGTTTAAGTCATAGGGGCTGATTTACTAAGACACGATTTCGAATCCGAATTGGAAAAATCCGATTGGAAAATGAACATTTTCCGACTTTTTCGTATTTTTTTCGATTTTTTCGGCGCCTTTACGACTTTTCGGAAATTGTCGCGACTTTTTCGTTACCAATACGATTTGCGCGAAAAAACGCAAGTTTTTTGTAGCCGTTACGATGCGCTCGTATCTTGTCGCGCCTTTTTCGTATTGAGCGCTCGTAAGCGCCGGGCGAAACTTTCAGACTTAGCATGATTTTGGAAGCCTCCCATAGGACTCAATGGCACTCTGCAGCTCCAACCTGGCGCCTGATTCACTAAAGTGCGTTAAAAATTATCGCACGCTTTTGCGCGGTAAATTTGCGCGGTACATTTGCGCGCGATTCACCATAGTATTATCGCGTGCGAAAAATCGCCATTTTTGCATGGGTTATTTCTCGCGCTAGTTTTACCGTTATGCGTTAATTTCCGCGCTGAAAAGAATACGATCGCATGATTCACTATAACTTTTGCGCGCTAAATATCGCATTTGGCTATGCGAAAATTAACACCTACTACAGGCAGGCGAAAAATTATAGAAAAGTGCAGTAAATGAGTTTTTTGCAATAAAATATGGACTTACAGTGTTATTTATTCAAGTATGTGTTTCCCCCAGAGTAACGCAGCCGCCAGTTTGCAGGGAAATGGTCATTTTTAATACAGTAATTTTCCGCAAGTATTGGCGTGTATGGCTAACATGGCGTGCGTTCATTTGCGCGACTATTTATATTTGGCTACAAGTGATGAAATGTTTCGCCAGGCATGGATTTGCAGCGAATTTTTGCACGTGCGTTGAATTTTTCCGCGGCGGATTTTTTCATGAGTTTTGCAAAACAATCTGCCAATGGCAAAACGCATGAAAAAATTCGCAACGCAAAAATTCACCGCACGTCAAAAAATAATAGTCACGGGCAACAATTTTTTTGCCCGCACAACATTTTTGCCGTTTCGTGGATCTAAAGAAAGATTTGCTAATTTTTCACCAAAGATAACCAGAACACATTTGCTCATCACTAGTGGCTACTATTTATAAGCATCTACTATTTATATGATACCATTTATATGTGGCTAATATTTATATACACCATTTATATGCAGCGGCAATCTTTATACACTATTTCTAAGCTACCATTCATATGCGCCGACTTTTTGCGTGCGTAATTTAGCACATGTACCAGCAAATACCGCTAAGAATATTTAGCCAAATACTTAGGGGTCCGTTTGCTAAAGTGGCTTAAATTAAGTTAGAGATTTTAGACACAGAATAAATGGCAAATATGTTATGGGCACTTTATTAAACGGGGACAAATATAATATTGCAATTATTCTGGCAACAAAACATTGGATTGGCAGTTATCACACTCGCCAGAAAATACGCTACTTATTAACGCAAGTTTTACTATTCAGCAAAATGGGCTCAAGACAAAATTGTTACCAGAATATTTGCAAACATTTAACCCATATAGCATATTGATGTGTTACTGATAAATGTAAGAGTGTAGGAGAAACTACATGAAAGTATAGAATACCATATCAATGAAGGATAAATAATGAGACATTACTCAGTTCAAAAGTATAAAACTAAATACTTTTACTTATAAAATAAAAAAAGGGGGGGGGGAAAAAACTTAGGGCTTGCTGCCCTTGAGTTCGGTGACTTCCCTCCTCAGTTCAGCAACTTCCCCCCGGAGCTGGGCCACCTCAGCCCTCACATTGTCCAGGTCCTCCTGCACGGACCGTGATCTTCCCTCGTCAGCAGGAGAACCTGGTTGCTGGCATCCGGGGGGCTGGGAGGGGAACTCAAGGGCCGGGGAAACTGGGGACAAACTGGGAGAGGAGTAAAGGGGGGGGGGGTGTCCGGGGCCTCCATGGCCTCCTCGGCTTCGGCGGCCTCCTCTGCCTCATCTGAGTCTGGGGCCTGGCTGGGTCATGGGGCCTCTGGGGCCTGGCTGGGTCCTGGGGCCTCTGGGGCCTGGCTGGGTCCTGGGGCCTCTGGGGCCTGGCTGGGTCCTGGGGCCTCTGGGGCCTGGCTGGGTCCTGGGGCCTCTGGGGCCTGGCTGGGGCCTGGCTGGGTCCTGGGGCCTCTGGGGCCTGGCTGGGTCCTGGGGCCTCTGGGGCCTGGCTGGGTCCTGGGGCCTCTGGGGCCAATAGTTGGGCCTCGGGGGACGGTGGATGGGCCTCGGGGGCCGCAGGTCGGGCCGCTGGGGCCGGTAGAGGCTGGAGGGCCTGGGGTTGGGCCTGGGGAGGAGGCGCCAGCTGAAGTTCTGTGAAATAGTATTGCAAGATGTTATTTTGTGTAATATATTATATATATATACATTCATACACCATCATAAATAACGGGGCCCCTCACAACAACATTTTTTGGGCCCCCCTCCTCACACTATGGGCCGCTCCCTGCTGCTTCCCCCCTGCTTTAAACTCATTTATGCATATGTATTTGACAATAGATGTGTATATATATATATATATATATATATATATATACAATAGGAAGTGCTGGGAAGCTGCACACCATAAGGAACAATAATACCTGGGTGCCTGTGGCAAAACAAAATCTAGACAGGCATGGGGTGATGGCACACACAGGATTCTCACAAGGAGTCACAAATATGTGAAATAATATTCAGAGGTTTATTGTGACCAACGTTTCAGTTCCTCACTGGCATTATGGTTGAACGTGATGGATGTATGTCTTTTTTCAACCCAACTTACTATGTTACTATGTTACTTTCATCATCCCTGACATTTCTTACATTTGTACCTTTAGTTCAAATTACTTGCTAAATCTTTTACTGAACGTATACTGTAACAGCATAATAAAGTACAATAATTACCTTCTCTAATTTCAGCGACCAGTTCTGGGCTCCTGCGCTTAAGGTCGGACCACAGCCGCCGGAGCTGGTGGGGGCCCACATCAAGGGCAAACCTGGCGAGCAAACCCTCTCTTAGCTCAGCCAGGATTGCCCTCTTCCTCTCTTCCCGGCGGTGGCTGGTCATATCCTGCACGCAGGAGCACGCTGATTATATAGCGCCTCTCCCCTGGTAGCAAGTCTGAAACCCCAGGCATCCTCTCAGTTTGCTGCCTCCAGGCTGAATGACACAAAATGGCCCCAAGTCGCACATGTCACGAGATTACAAAATCGCCACAAAATGTCCGCAATTCGCGAGATTACAAAATTGCGGAAAAAAAAATCGCCAAAATATACATAGTAATGTATTTTGCGCGAAAAAAATATTCGCCGCTACAGTACTGTATATTAGTAGCGAAATTCCATACATGCCAAGACTTTAGTAAACTTGAGTAAAAAGACACATACTTGAATAAATAACACTGTAAGTCCATATTTTATTGCCAAAAACTCATTTACTGTCCTTTTCTATAATTTTTCGCCTGCCTGTAGTAGGAGTTAATTTTCGCATAGCCGAATGCGATATTTAGCGCGCAAAAGTTAGAGTGAATCATGCGATCGTATTCTTTTCAGTGCGGAAATTAACGCATGCGCTAAAACTTGCGCAAGAAATAACCCATGCGAAAATTTCGATTTTTCGCACGTGATAATACTATGGTGAATCGCGCGCAAATTATTTTGTGTTTTTAAATTTTTATCGCACTTTAGTGAATCAGGTCCTTAGCATGATTTTGGAAGCCTCCCATAGGACTCAATGGCACCCTGCAGCTCCAACCTGGTCCAAGAAAAGTCACCATACTGAAGCTTGAATGAATCCGAATCTTTCGTACTCGACTTTTCGCGCAAGTATTAACGCTACGAAAAAATCGGTAGATTTTGCGCAACTTTCGGAATGGCTACGAAAAACTCGCGTTTTTACGCGCAAATCGTATTGGTAACGAAAAAGTCGCGATAATTTTCCAAAAAAATCGCAAAATACCGATCATTACGAAAAAAACGCAATCGGACGCATTCGGCCAGTTCGTGGCTTAGTAAATGTGCCCCATAGTCTCATCCAGCTGATGAAGGCTTGCTAGGGATTGTACTACATTGGTGGTTTTAGAAATCATGGTAGTCTTATTGCAGAGTGCATTTTGTATATTATTTGTTGGTTCAATTTGGCTGAGTGGGTTTGGCAGTGGGGATGAGACATATATGAGATTTCCATCCTGTCTGTGACAGTAAGGAAGAACTAGAGACTTTCAAAATAGTGGAGGAGGGGAGGTTGCAGCAAGCTATGAGGCATAATTAAAACAAACTGAAGAATTTGTACTGCATCATTTATAAAACAATTTCACATTAAATCCTATATAATTTAAAATTTTTTTGTGATGTCTCCCCTTCAACTTAGGGCAAACAATCAATTAAATGCATTTTAGTAGTCATAGGGGCAGATTTACTAATCCACGAATCCGAATCCCGAAAGGGAAAAAATCGTATTGGAAACGAAAATTTTGCGACTTTTTATTCACCGTCGTGATTTTTCGTATTTTTTGTGACTTTTTCGTCACCGTCACAACTTTATCGTATTTTGTGCGACTTTTTCGTTGCCGTTGCGATTTTTTCGTATTGAACGATAGTAAACGGCGGAAAAACCATTCCAATGTTTTCGCTACGGCGTCGAAAAAGTCGCGTCAGCGACAAAAAATCGTGTGACGAAAAAGTCGCAAAAATACCGATCATTACGGAAAAACACATTCGGACGCCTTCGGACCATTCGTGGATTAGTAAATCTCCCCCTTAATGTATTGTTCTCCACATTATGGAAAGAGCGCTGGTCTGGAAAATTGCAGGTACCAGGTATTTTGCATGAGAGATCTACCTGTATATGATTCATGTTTGATCTTGGGTGGGGAGGCCCAGATTGCATTGTTAGGGGCTCCTCCATTCTAGTGTCCAGCACCTACTGTGATCAGTTAATCACTTGCTGTTCATTTATCTGCAGCCCTTCCCTTTGTTATACATTTACTTTTACACACACATTACTGCCATGGAATATAGCTGGCCAATTATTTCTTACAGTAGACTGTGTATTTATTAGCATATTAAGCAACAAACTGTTCAAATCATGATATACAAAAAAAGTCTACAGAAAATAAAAGAATAAAATTCCTTGAAAGCCTGAGTATGTTCCGCTGCTTTCCAGCGGAATAGAACTGCGCCAACCACTGTGGTTATTGTCTGCGGCTTATTATTGCATAATGCATTATTAAACGTAATATTGATAACATCTCTTCAGTCACACAAACTCTCACATGAGAAGAATGATTCATCATCTGAAAAGGGACTGTAAGGAAGCACAGAAAACATGATATATTATTTATGAAGATGTGGCATTAATTTTATGGGTTATGCCCACATGTCAAAAGCATCACTGTGCCCTCACTTCTGTTGCAGAAGAAGCAGCCTCTCTTATCACTAGCATTAATCTAGATTCTAGACTATACAGGGGAGCTAAATGTACAGCCATGTAGTATCTTTGGTATGGCAACTGTAACATTTGCTGGAAACAAGGGCTCAGCCTTCACTTTTTATCAAGTTAGCTGGAACTTCCACAGTGTTGCTGTAGTTTTGATACAGCGCCTACACACGCACACATTGCAGATAGACATTGCAGTGTTGTTAGAGGTGCTTGGTGAGACACATAGTTGTTGCACAGACAGTTGGGGGCCCATTCATGAAACAACGATTTTTTGTGGTTAAAATCACGATTAAGAAAGTAACCACGATAATTTCTGATGTTCCAAAATGTCACAAAAATTATTTTACCGGCTGTATGGAAATATTGTGGTTGCATTCCGAAAGTCACAAATTTTTCGGATCCAAACATTCATTAATGGCGCAAAATCTTCAATGTATGATTTTAGAAGCCTTTCATAGGACTCAGTGGCACTCTACAGATCCAGCCTGGCCAAAAGATAGTCACAATACCAAAGCTTGCTAAAAATACGACTTTTTTTGTGGAAGTTAACGAAAACCACGAAAAAGACATGGAATTTTAAAGGAGACATATCCTATAAAAATTATGAATGTACCAGGGAATTATACTCCTCTAGATATAGAAGGATTGTGCTTAAAAAAGTTGTGTTTCTGACTGATTTATTGAGAAATTCCACAAAAACCCCACTAGCCCCGCCCATCTGTTCCACTTCCTGCTGGCTGAATTCTCTGGATGAGCTGGGGAGCCGGCGGCCTTCCGTACCCTGCACTGTAGGATAGGAACCAATCAGCAGCTAGGCTGACCTGATAGGGAACTGAAGCCGGTCTGTGCTTGTGGGAGTGCAGGGCTGTGATTGGCTCTCCCCCTCCTACTGTGCTTCTGGCAGGGACCGTTAGGACACGCCCACTCTTCATTTCAAACTGGGACAGAGAAGTGATAGGATCTATAGGGAGCTCCAATAAAGGGACCATTGTTACAGATAGGATTAATTTTTAGCACAAAGTGAAACCAGCACCGGATATTATTCATAATTGCCTACAAAATTACCTTTTTTTCCCATTTATCCAATATGTCTCCTTTAACAAAATTATCATGGACATTATGAAAAGTTCTATAAATTAGAAAAGAAATTGTGGTTTAATGAATGGGCCCCTAAGTTGTTAGATCTCATTAATAACTTATATGTGAAAATGATTACTGAAGTGTAAGATATGAAGCTCATTAATGCAGTCTAAGCAGTGAGGTAAAGTTTTTTAAAATAAGTCTGCTGTTCCTGTCCACATCGTGCGCCCGCTTGCGCATTCGCCAGTGCTCACATGGGGCAATGGGTGGGACACATCGACCAGGTTGCCTAGGGCACCTGGCGGGCTTGGCCTGGCACTGCTGATATGTCATACACTGTGTTCCCAACCTGACTGTCCCTTCTCAGCCTGTCAGTTACAGCTTCTAATGCTCCTGCTGCACAAATATGGCAGCCCCCTCATAGAGGAACATGGGGGGATCAGATAGGTAATGTAAAAGCACTGGGAAAATACTTTTAAGGCAAAGTTATAAATAGCATGCAAAGGCAATGTTATGATGTAAAAATAGCTTCATTTTTGGTGTCAGCATCCCTTTAAAGGAGAAGGAAAGGCTAAGTCACTTGGGGGTTTAAGTGACTTAAATCGCTTACCTTTGCATTTTTGATGTGAAATAAAAATAAAACATTTTGGATTAAAGTAAAAAAGTAATTTGTAGTTCAGACAATTGGGAATTTGGTGTTTAATCATTTTTAGGTGTAAATGAACATTTTAGTCTGATTATACTCCAAACCCTTGATATTCATCAAAAATTAGTTGCATTTATTCGACTATCACAAGCCATGATTTTAAAATAAATTTGTAATGCCACTTTTGTAAATTCCCCTGAATGTTTGTTTGATAACAACCTTATTGGAGAAAGGAACTTTTGACATTAACTTATCATTCAAAGAACAACAAATTCACAAACAGCTTAGGCTGATGCCACACGAGGCGTAGGGCTGATATTTTCGGCAAGCGGAAAAAACGCTTGGTGAAAATTCAGCCCTACGCCTGCTACTTGTGCCTGCACCGGAATGAATGGGATACGCTCTGGTGCAGGCACATGTAACCGATATACGCATGTCACGTTTTCATGCGTATATCGGCTACATGTGCCTGCACCCGAGCGTATTAAATTCATTCCAGTGCAGGCACAAGTAGCAGGCGTAGGGCTGAATTTTCGCCAAGCGTTTTTCCGCCCTACGCCTCGTGTGGCATCAGCCTTACTTCATTTTGTAATTTACAGCATGGGATTGCAGTTACAAAGCCTGTGTGAAGAGCACTTACTGATAGTAAAATTGAATCCACACACTGCATGACTAATTAGCAATTAAGTCAGTTGCATACTGCATAGCCATGCAGAAACAATTGCAGACTGCAGTATGCAAATCAAAGTTTTAAGGGCTCTACACGCAGCATGTGAATGCATGGGTTGCACAGAGTAAACTGCTAAGTGCAGAAATTTGTATTTGCCTGCATTTGGTGTTAAGTGTGGCACAGTGGGTATAGTCACTATAGTAGGGTGACCACATCACTTGAAAATCCAGCTAACAGTCTGATTGCAGTTTAATTTAAATGCAACAAGTGCTGCCCTGCAACATGTATTTATTAGATGTTTCCCTGAATTTTCAAGTGATCTGGTCACCTTACACTAGGGTAGGGTAGAATGGTTTTGTTTTATGCATTCTCATGTGATGTGCAAAAAAAGCCACCACAAGGAAACGCCTGTTTGTAAGACACATTGGAAGCAAGTGAAGCCATTACTGGTGTTACTGAAGTGGATCACAGTCTTTAGTGTGAATGACAGTGGTGAGGTGGTGTTAAGTTTGCAAATTATGTGGCAGATTTTCTGGTGTAAAGGAATAGTTTTACTACAGTTTTAGCATTTTTCTTTAATGTGGCAATAGCAAAAAAAAAAAAAAAAGCTATACATTCCTTTTGCTACTTTTATACTACTGTTCTGCATATGTAAGGATCCCACCTCACACATTACACACATGCAGGTTGAACAGTATTTTGTACAGTCATGCTGCTATTTAGCATGTTGATTATATATGTAAGAACAGAATTTATTTTCTTTGTATTAAAGGGATCCATCAATCAATTGTGGCTACTTGTATCAAGTTCAGTTTAAGGTTTGTTGCTTTGTATGTGACAAACCAAATGGACTTCCCTAATCTTTGCTGTACAAGTGATTTGCATGGCATAACTCACAGATCTCAGGACAGGTAAGTGGGCTGGCTGTGTGTAGGAATGCAGCTGAAGGTGATTACTCTATTTACTGCAAGTCTCCTCCTCACATCCCATATTGTGCTGTCTGTACTGGGGGCAACAGTTGGTAAGATGCTGCTTTTTAAATGATTATGTTTTTTTCCTGTCAGTTTTTTTTACCTTGACAATCAATACGTTTCTGCTGTACTTACAAAAAGGTTCTCTGCCAAATGTACAGAGCATGAATTTTAATGATGCATAATTTTTGCAGCTGGTTAGAATTATCTCTGTGTATCTCAGTTTGCATATGTGTGTGCCATATGTAGTGTGTAACAGCAGCCCTGTAATGATGTTTATGTTTTCTAAAGTTTAATGCTATGCAACATGGCTGCCGTTAGAGGGCGCCCTCTGCAGCAAGCCAGAGAGTATCATAGTCACTATGGTAATGATACAGCTGTATGAAACAGAGCTGATAGCTGTACAGTTAAATAAAGCCTGCAACCAAAGCCTTGTGTGCTTGTGAGTCAAGACTTATACATTATATATGTGAAATGGCCTTCTAGTTGTGAAATGCTAAAATAAGCATCCCTATATAGCCAGTATTTGTAAGACTGCAGGTTGTTAGTATGTATTTGTAGTTTGTTGTAAAACCTTATGATAATGTGATTTCCCTGTAATAAATCACTAAACTGCTTTATATAAAAGCCATTATTGGGAATAGCTTGGAACAGCTGTGAGCACTGGTCTAAATGTGACAATCATGCATACATGCTTTTTCCCTTTTTTTTTTTTTTACTTATGACCTATACATAACATGTGGGTGCATGTCTGAACTTTCTTGCACAATGCATTTCTCATAATTCTCTTTGTATAACATGCAATTCACATAATAGCTGGCATTATATATACAAGCATAACAACTCTAAGCATTAAACCTGGTGAACTGCAAGTTTTTTGTTTTCTATTGAGCCTCATGTAATCACTTCCCCACAGCTGGTTTGTAATTGCATTCCTGTGCGGTCAATATTTTAGGCCCCTGTCTTCCTTATGGGAACTGTACTCACTCAATGCCAATAAGACTGGACATGCAGGACTTAACTAGAGTTTGGCATTTACATGCTTTCATGTGGATAAAGTCCTCATAGAAAAAGGAAATCCAAAATGTCAAAATGGACCTTTTTCTGAAGAAGGCAGGGATTCTATAGATCTGCTAGAAAATGTTTGGCTGTAAGATGCTACAAAACACTTTGTAGATCCTCTAATGTAAGATGGCCCTGACCTGTCTATCTTACTCCAGGCTGAGAATTGCTAGATAATTTTCTATATTATGTGCATTTCATGTATAAGTGTGCATATCATTTTCTTATTTTAAGTAAGAACATCAGTCTTGTGCTCCTAAGCACTGCTTTATCACAGAAATATGATTATCCTCTAATCTTTAAAACCAAAGGCAACAAAAATGCCACTGTCAGCTTTGGTTGCACAAAATTTGCTAATCCATCAATTTAGACAGTTTATTCATAATCCAAATAAGGGAATCAACTCTGAGGTTTAGCTGAGGACACGTCCTTCACTGAACTTATGCATTGTTTTGTTTTGTAAATATACTGTAATGTCCATTTGCATGAATAGATTGGATAAACTTGCATCCTCATTCCTATTGAGGTAATGCATTTACATGAATGGTCCCCAATACTCCCAGCCAAATTATTCAGTCATATCTTAATTAGGATCAAGTACAAGGAACAGTTTTATTATTACAGAGAAAAAGGAAATCATGTTGAAACATTAGAATTATTTGCTTATAATGGAGTCTATGGCCTTAACGTAATTCAGAACATTCTGGTTAATGGGTTTCCGTCACAGCAGCCTTTAATTGACACAGGAAAAAAAAATATTTCATTGTTTTTTAAAGAGGAAGCTATACAATCTAAAATGAGAGCATAGAAGACTGCTAAGTAGCTTAACTAGCTTGTCCTAAACTTACTTTGAAATTTTAATGCTTCATGACTTACATAATCATTGCTCATCCCTATGAATCTTAGAAGCATTTTATTTTTAAATGCATAATTTGACAACTATAGCGTTTGTAAAACAAAAAGGGGTCTTATACATGGCATTTCAATCCTTGTTTCCCTGTGGTGTATAGCATGCAAGGCTCTGCGGTCTCCTGTGGTGGGATGCATGCAAGAACCAAAAGCAGGTGGAACGCATCAACTTGCACTCCATCTGCATTCAGAGCATTCTATTTCAGGTAAACACCCATGTTAGTAATTTTATTCAGTAACCTTACATAGAAACATAGAAAGCAGAACAGTCTGTCAGAGTTGATTTAAGTCAACCCTGCAGCATTACCTTGTGTGACAGATGTAACCACTTTCTATTAAATGTTTCTTTGACGACCCCTAAGGCTAATGTCACACGGAGCATATTCTTGGGTGCAGGCACATTTAGCATGTATTGTTATTGATACAGGGCTGCTGAACCTCTAGGCTGGTATAGTAAGTTTAGTATATAAAATCCAGTATTTCTAGCCAAATACAGTTCTCCTTTAACTGCTTGCTTTCTGCAGATCCTAACATCTACAGCCCTGGCAAGTAAGGGGCCTGAGTACAGCTGCAGTAGATTATACCTTCCTGAGCTGATCTTTGATCTATGGTGCACCTCCTGCTGTTTAACAGCAAGGGACAAGCCAAGATCAGAGAACCCTTAGAGGCAAAGTGTTAATTTAAAACAAGGTTTCTACGCTCTTTTTCCTAATTATTTAGTGCGAGACAGTTTATTTTTGACTAGATTTTAGGGCAATCACATAAAAGAAGTAGTGTATTCCTCTACAACTGTACAACTCCAGTGTAGCTTGAGCTCCAACTTCTCTTTTTTTCTTACTCAGTTTGTGCCCAGTAACAAGTTAGAAACTTTGCAATATCACACCATCGCCAAGTGCTAATTTTCTACCGCACACTAATGGAGAATCCGCCATAAGCTGCTCTGTTTATTACCTTGTAAATATGCAACGTTTCATTTTAATGGGGGAACATGTGATCTTTCCCTATATAATACATTACCTTTCAGACGGCTGCGATAATATTTCATTTATGCAGAAACATTTAGTTAGGGTGAGCTACAGCAGATGGGGATAAATACACATTTACAAACACTTCCCTCTTGTGTATTGCTCACATTAGGTATTTCTTTACTACAAGGCACAGAAGCCTACAGGAGGAGGATGGGGCAGCCATCTCTATGGTTACAGCCTCTTCCCCCTCCCTTCTCTCTCTGGTGCATTCTTCTCCCTTTCTCCATCAGGGTGTTACACATTTAGCCTATGCATGTTCCCAGGCGAGGATTGGGGCTGGTCCATGCTGCTTCCCGGGTTAATTAGTAGTCTCAGCGTGTGGCTGGGAAGCAAGCACACAAAAGAGCTGCTTGCTGGCTGAGAATCCTGAGCTTCCGCAGATAAAGGGAGAGCAGAGCAAGACACTGCAGAACAGGTAGGCTGATCTGCAACTTGATAAGGGGTGTGAGACCCTTTGCTTTAACATCCTGTTGTGGAAAGAGATTTCAGAGAGGACTGCAATGATAGTAAGAGGCTGTTAAAGAAACCTTGTGTACTAGAGGCTCAGTCGTGGGCACATCTGTTTGCCATGAAAAGCATGTGCATATTAGGCTGGGTCTGGAGATGAGCAGCAGAGCAATACATTCATTTCATGAAATGGGATGAAACAAGGAAACAGGAGTGATGATAAGGCATGTTATTGGGAAAGCTTGCTTCCTTCTGTGTGTGTTGCTGCTGCTTCATCAAGACCGAGGAACTGATGTCTGGAAAGATGTGCTACTCTATGCACTAATAAACAAACCCCAGCTGATGGCCAGGGGTGGGGACTGCTACTGTATGTGCCTGGGCTAATAGACAATGCCTGGTGGCAAGGGGAGAATGGAGCTGTTCTTGGTCCTGACCAAGGTGTATCTGAAATTTAACACTGAGCTCTAACCATTTTTTTTATCTACTAGGGTATCTGCTGTTCTGCTGTTCTCACAGGCTGCATAACCTCTATTAGCCCCTTACTCCTCCTTACATAATAGCACAACTAGGAGCTACACAGTAATAAGTAGATGTACAGCTTACCTGTCTTCTTCCGAACTAACACCATTACGCAGGAGCCCAATAAGTTGGCAGTGGGGTGACGCAGCATTAGTTTGGTGAATCGGAATACCTTTTACTAAATCAAAAAATACTATGTATTTCTGTGCTACTTTTCTAGCTAGTATAAAATTGGTACTTCTAGCATGCCCTCCTAACATTTTGTATACTAGTTTTTTTATACTAGATTTTTATATGTGTACATGTAGAATTGTATAATTATTTAGAAACAAAATATCTTAATATAATGAAAATATAGGAAATTAGAAAAAATGTCAAAGAACTACTTTAAGGAATCTGTGATTTATACAGAGAATCACTTTTTTACAGTTTTCGAAATTATGTCAGTACAACAATGCCTGAAGCCAAAAACTGAGAGAATGAACCTAAGTCCTATGTGTAAAAGAAATGAAATTGAGAACAAGTTGGGCCATATTCTGAAGGCTGTAAATTGGTGCAAGTGTCACTCAAAATAAACCCCACTGGTATTAAAGTTGTACCCATATTCAGTATGCAGGCGTGACCTTTATGAAAGCAATCTGTGTCAATTACAAATGATTCTATTAAGCTGTCATCTACGGGTCACTGGTAACTCTGTTCCTCGGCTTTGTTCCACTGGACATTTATGGCTAGGAGGGATGGAGAAGCTTATTTACATCTTCCTTCTTTGGCTTTAATTATATAAGGAAATTTATTAGAACTGTCCTTGCTGCTTTAGTTTTTCCACCATCTTCTGTCATTAATGTAACTTCTGTTAAATGATCCCTTAATGATTCGGAACAGCTCTTGTGCATTACGTAGAACAGCTCATCGCATCAACAGCTCATCAAATTTCCCTCCTGGGTATGTTATTTGTACACTTTGCCGCTACTTTGTGCATAGAGTTCCACACCAAAAGCCAGCCTGTACTGTTCAGTTCTTGTGCTGCACCCTATGCGGGTAGAATCTAGTCATTTGGAGCATAATATTTTCTAAAATATCCAAGTTCTCAGCCTATGCCTAAAAACATATGCTATGATTTTTGCATCCCATTTTACAGCTATGCATTGCTTAATATGCTTTATTTTTATTTATAGCCAAACAGCCACACATTTCTATCCATATGGGGCTGCTATGAAGCAGTTTTAGAAAAATCAGCCTTCCCATTTCCTGTCCCATGGGGGTTAGGCAGATTTAAGATCTTTTGTACACTAGAGGCATGGCCCTCCTGTCATTGTGCACTGCAATTCTTTTCATCCTCAGATGGCTGGAGATGCCAGGAATTAAACTGCATATTGCCTGCAGAGCCACAAGTCTTATTTGACTAATGTAAGAATAGAAAACAATGTGGCTGGGTTTGCAATGTTTTTACCTTTGCCATAATTACTTTTTGCTTTATGTAATAATATCCATGTTGGGTGGGAAAGAAAATAAACATTTTTTTTTAATTTTGTTTTTCAGCTGTTATGTTCATTTTCTTGCCAAGGTATATGCAGAAACCTTTGGAAACAATTTTATAGTACCTATACCATGATGCTTAGGAGTATGGGAACCTAGATAAAGTACATGGTGCCTAATAACTGACCAGCGCAACATTCCTGCATTAATTCATTATACCACTTGGCTACAAAAAAGATTTCTGTACATTATAATACACACACATACATAATCCTCAGTCTTGATAAGAGTATAAATTGTGCAACATATATACAGTACACTACATACATTTTCAGCATGAATTTATTCATTGCTTGTGGTAAGCAACCATATTATAGTCGGGTGGAATTAATATACTGTATATAGACTGCATAGTTAGACTTCACTGCCCACTTTAACTGTGAGGTTTACAGCACAGATCTTAAAGTTGTGCTTTTGAATGCAGAACAGCATACTGCAAATGTTTTTGACTTGCTATTCTTTAGTGGTATCTCCACTGGAAGAAAAGCTCTTTAGGGTGGACACAACTGAAGTTGTTAGTTTCAGGGTTTCAGATCTCATATTGTAATAGGCTGCAGTTACAAGCAATTGGTACATCAATCTAATACACTAGCAAAGTATAAACAGTCAATATGGGGCTTTACTTTTTAGCATATTTCTTTTTTTGCCAATTATCAGCAAACATCAGTGTCACCACTTCCTCTTTTTTCAACCTCTGCAACTCTGCCACTTCCACTGTGGATCAAAACTAGGGCAGTAACAATACCAATTTCAAATGTCGTTCTGCCATTTTGTTTAAACCCTACTAAAGTTAACAGTTTTTGAAAATTTTACAGCACTTACTAGAGGTTGGACAACATTTTTCAATATAACAGCACTTGCTATAGAAAACACATTTAATTCAGGTACCTGTAAATAATATGTTGTTCCCGACAAGACTGTGTGCCACAAACAGCACAGTTTTCATAACAATTATGGGAGGCAAATTGAGACAGACTTGGTGTTCTGTAGTATATTTGTTTCTGTGATCTTTGTTAACATGAATGATCTTTAGAGTGCTTGTATAAAACAGAGGTAATAACAGGGGAAACAACTTGAATATTGGAGTTATGTTTGAGGGTAATTTGTTAATTTCCCATGTACCAGCAACCTCTCTGAAAACAGTCAGCCATGACCTTATTTTGCTAATGATATGTTTATGCCATTAACCAATAAGGTCTATTTACTGCAAAATCCTTTACTGGGAGCTAGATTTTGAAGAACTTGTGTTAGTTTGCAAACAATGTGTTTATCACCAGTTTTTTATATTAATCTAATTTGGTGTCTGAAAACTTCAAGTGTCAGCAGATTGACAGCTAGTCATTTTGTGAGTTGTGTTTTTTTGTGTGTGTGACATGGAACACATGCTGGATATATAGGCAACAAAGCTATTTTTGAGAATTGATGTCAATTATATCCCATTGCTGATATGATTACATCAAAAGAGCTTATAGCATGTAGGCTGAATAATCATACTTTCCCCCATATATGTGATCTCCACAAGAGCTATAATTACCTCAACAAAGTAGAGAAGCATTAGGAAAAGCTTTCATTATTCTACCATGACAAAATAGCACTCAACAATATATTTCTGTAATTTTCTAAGGGTTCTATGCATGCAGGAGCTTTAGTAACTACTATACATGGTTCACTTGGTTTATGGTAGATGTGTGACATCCAATTATAAATACAGTTTCCTTGAGAGCTAGAAGGGGCTGTACCTCAGAGCTGCCGGTTTGCATTTCCCAGAATTCTTGCAATGCAGCCTTTGTGTATTTTCCTAGTGTATTGCAGGATGATCATACATATTCTGAGTTTGCTTTTCTTGTCTTTTTATTCATAAAACCAACCGTATGGTGTAGGGGCCAATAGGGGATAAAACCAACCGTATGGAGGGGGCCAGTCCCCTATAATTTTAATATTTTTCTTAGATGTCCTTTTGGTTTTGAATGTGTTTGCATGAATAAGATGATCTTAGTTTATATCTTAGAGTTCTTTATGATTATGTTGCTAAACCTGCGATAATGTAAATGTCAGATATGACTTAGGAAAGGGGTTCCTTTATAAGTTTATAGTAGGGGAAGGCACCTTAATTTGTCAGGGAGAAAATGGACTGAAAATGGGAGAAGAGGAACAAATATATCTGCTGGGACCTATTTACTCACTCAGCTGTCTAGCTTGCCCATAATTAAGTACATGGAGTCATTAAAGTTATATTTTGTAGTAGCAAAGATAATGGCACAATATTCCAGGGGATGTGTTGTATATAGTTGATACTGTATGCACAGTCTAGATATATATTTATATATATATATCCTTAATATTGTTGACCTATTTTTGTCTCATTTGTGTAAAAGGAGTCTTTTAGAGAGATGGTACTTATAACTTAATTTTAATAAGTGTTTGGGTGGTAACAAGCAGTTTCTATTCTTTTGAACGATATATGGTATATATTAAAAACAAGGAAAAATGTATGACCTGTCACCAGCATATACATTTTGATAAAGATAAGTTATTGATTTCTGAATAAGGTTTGAAAAACGAAGCTCCCAGAAATGACAGCATCTTTCTGTTAATCAGCAATAAACCCTTAAAGGAAACATAGGCTTAACAACCCCCCCAAACATGTATACGATTATGAATAATATATGGTGCTGGTTTTACTTGGGGCTAAAAATGTATGCTATCCTTAAAAATAGCCCCTTTATTGGAGCTAACTATAGATAGATAGATTTATAGGGTCTGCCTAGCTGCTGATTGATCCCTATCCTACAGGGCACTGGGATAGGCGGCAGCGGGAAGTGGAACCAGTAGTGTTTTAGGGGAATTTCTCAATAAATCAGTCCAAAACACAAATTTTTTGAAGCACAATCCTATATTTAGAGGAGTATCATGTACTGGCACATTCTTGTTTTTCACACAATGAGGGCCATTTATCAAAGTCCGAATTTCAGACTTCTAAAGGTATGATCGGATTAAATCTGATATTTTCTGATGTGTTCTGATAGTACAAAATTTTAGACTTTCTGACTTTGATCCTTTTGTGCATGATTTTTGAAGCCTCCCATAGGACTCAATGGCACTCTGCAGCTCCAACCTGGCCCAAGGAAAGTCACGATACCGAAGCTTGAATGAATTCTGAAACTTTCGTACTCATTGCGACAAATGAAAAAAAAGAAAATACGCAGTTTTAAAATTTAGAAAAAATACAATTTTTTTTTGATGTGTGATGTGTTTTGGATATAGCTGAGCAAATGGAACAGGTGTTATAATTGATGCTTTTTGTCTAACTTTCCCTGGTGGACATTTTCCTTTAACTGCTTATTAACGTTATAGCTGTCTGTCTCCTCCTAATATGTAATCAAATCACATATTTCCGTATAACAATATAATTTCATCTGCAGTTGCTAGAGGAGACAAAATCCTGGGTTTTGAACATGGGATATTCTAGGAGCACAAAAGACCACAATTTGAAAGCATGTCAGTGGTTCTTTTTTATCTATTATTTCTATTGGGCCTGCTCTGAATACACTTCTGAGCTTTGAGATCACAATAGCACAGTTTTGGTTTTGTTAGCAGATATCTGAGTTTTCTGACAATTCACTGAAAAAAGGCAACACTTATAACAAATGTTATTACAGGTATGGGATCCATTATCCAGAAATTGTTGTCCAGAATGTTCAGAATTACGGAAAGGCCATCTCCCATAAACTCCCTAATCCTATTGGTTTTATTTAATAGTTAAATTATTTTTTAGCACACTTAGGGGCTGATTTACTAACCCACGAATCCGACCCGAATTGGAAAAGTTCCGACTTGAAAACGAACATTTTGCGACTTTTTCGTATGTTTTGCGATTTTTTCGGATTCTGTACGAATTTTTCGTTACCAATACGATTTTTGCGTAAAAACGCGAGTTTTTCGTATCCATTACGAAAGTTGCGTAAAAAGTTGCGCATTTTGCGTAGCGTTAAAACTTACGCGAAAAGTTGCGCATTTTTCGTAGCGTTAAGTTTTAACGCTACGAAAAATGCGCAACTTTTCGCGTAAGTTTTAACGCTACGCAAAATGCGCAACTTTTTACGCAACTTTCGTAAAGGATAGGAAAACTCGCGTTTTTACGCAAAAATCGTATTGGATCCGAAAAATTCGTAAAGAATCCGAAAAAATCGCAAAACATACGAAAAAAATCGCAAAGTACCGATCATTACGAAAAAAACGCAATCGGACTCCATTCGACCCGTTCGTGGGTAAGTAAATCAGCCCCTAAATGTATGGGGATCCATATTGCAGGAAGATCCCTCATCTGGAAAACCCCAGTTCCCCAGCATTCTGAATAACAGGTCCCATAGGTGTACATAGTATTAGGTTTTTGCTAAAGATATTTCACACTACTCTATAGAAGTGCAGAGTAACACTTTATATACTGAAATTCTTATGTGAGAGGTAATAAATCTAAATGATATTTAAATTCTTTAAGGAAGTGGGAACAATTATTATTATAAAAAATATCCAAATACAGCAACTGTATCCCTTTTAGGATGTTTTTATATGCTCTTGTGTGCTGCTTTTTATTTAGCTAACACATAAGCTATGTTTTAAACCAGGGGCCCCCAACCTTTTTTTCACGACGGACCGGTTGCAAGCCAAATTTTTTTTTCGATGGACCGGGGGGTTGTTGCGCGCACGTTCATGCATGCCTTCTATCTGTGTCTCTATGCGCGTCTTTACACGCGCGACGCGTAACTTTGAATGCACAGCGCTTTATTTTGTGCCTTTATATGGTCCGTGGCCCGGCGGTTGGGGACCCCTGTTTTAAACAGTTGAATAAAATTTCTTTTTTTTATCATGGTTTAAGAGAAGTTGTGAATATATTAAATACACAATTACACAACACTTCTCATAATAATGACAGAGATCTTGCCAAACAAGCTATGTGTACTATGAGATTAGACCAACCTGGTAATGTAGGGTAAGTAAAATGGCTTTGTTTGACTATTCTTTTGTAGTATTAGCCATACAGAGCATACACTCAAATTGTTTATTTAGCTTATTTTACTGGTTTACTGCTTTCTTACCTGCTAAGATTTTCTTTGCCTATTTCTGGGTCAACTTGTGATAATCTGAGTTAGATGTACCTGTACCTTTCCAACTGATGGTTTATATGTGTAGTTTCATACTATAAGACAAAATTTTGAGGTCCTTCACCTTTTGCAAAACACAAAGAGGGTGATTCATTTGGCATACAATGAACATTGGATCATCTCCAGTACTGGGTCTGCGGTTCCTGTTGTGTTTCTGCACCTATATTCTTATTGTCTTTGGGTATGGATTGGTAACTGGTAATAGGTATCTGATTTGCAAATGTTGTCTATTTGTCTAGTCTACAAAGGACAGGTATATGTTAAAATGCAGATGTGAGCACTAGGGCTTGTCTTGCAATGAACATTTCATGTTCTGTATACCCAAGACACTATAGTTGAATTGTATGTGACAAGCAGAATACTTCAATGAATTACACTTAGGCCTGTCCTCTTTTGATAGCCTCCTTGCAGATGACCTAGAGATTTGTCATTTTTGCAGATCACTGTAACATAAATAATATGACTAATTCCCCACTTAGTGTATGTAATATTGCTATGGTTTTATTGGCAATGGAATTAAATTCCTGTACAGCAAATTCTCTTTAGCAGAGCTTGAAACTGCAAGTTTATGTTAAAATAATCAGGGCAGGAGCCTCATTTTTAATAATGAGGAGCTGTACTCTATGGCCAGCTTAGGAACATCCAAGACAAATGATAGACCCACCCTAATTTAAATAAAGAAAAAAGAAATATTGCCATATTTTCCTCTTTGTTTGCCCAACCAGAGAAAAGTTTGCACCACATATTTAACCTCAGTAAAACTGTAATGCAGTCAGGTATCAAAGGTACAGTATAGCCACAAGTTTCTTTTGTATTACTGTTATCTAAATAAAAAATAGGCTGTGTGTTTATTTTAACTGCCTATTAACACCTAGCTTGAAAAAAGTAACACATTTGTCTGCTTAATTAGCACTGTGGGAAAATGAAACGTGATTATCTCTTCACTCTGCCACTGATGCTTCGGCGGCCCTTTCTTTAGTTTAATGTCTTTATTAACCTAAGAAACAAATACTTACTCTGTCATCTCAGCTTTTGTTGTCCTTCACCCATCTCAAGAGATGATTCTGTTAGTATAAACTCTGATCCTTCCAGTTTACTATGGAACTCTAGCCATTGTGCATTTTGCACTCATTCTATCATAACTATTTTAGTTGTTTATAAAGAACAACTCTTCTTCATCAAGGTGGTCCACAGTGTCCTCAAGCATAACTACTGTATTTTTGTTTGAGACTAAAATGACCTTGTTGATATATTTGGTGATCCAAATATGATCCCAATCACTGTCACTATCATAATATCTCTTTCTCTATCTACCTATGTCCATCAGTCCTTTTTTCTGTAAGTTTAGTGTTAAAACCTTAAGTTTATGCCACTGGGTCATGGATTTCACCATGTTTCCTCTTTTGTAGGTCTAAAGATCTTCTATAGCAGTGCTGTCCAACTTCTACGGTGCCGAGGGCAGGAATTTCTCTAGCATACATGGTGGAGGGCCGCTAATGGAAGCCAGTTTTGACCACTCCCCTTTTTGAAACCACACCCACTTCAAACCACACCTATTTTATCACAATGGTGGTAGCACAGCAAAATCCCAAATGCTTGGTCCTTACTGTGGGGATATCAACCATCATTCATATGTGAAAGAATTATGTCATATTAAGATATACCCTTAAATTCCATATGCCTCCTCCTCCCCTGTGGATAGCAGAGCAACCCCCAGTACATAATTACACACCTTAGGGATCATTTAATGGCTATTTCCAACTGCTAACAAACTCCCACAACAAACCCCCTGCCAGGTTCACCTCCCACAAGCAGCAAAGGGCAAGCAGAGTATGGCACACACAGGAAGCACTCTGCCTGTCCTATGCTGTCTGTGCGTGCCATACTCTGCCTGCCCTACCCTGCCTGTGTGTGCCATACTCTGCCTGCCCTACACTGACTGTGTGTGCCATACTCTGCCTGCCCTACCCTTCCTGTGTGTGCCATACCCTCCCTGACCTATGCTGCCTGTGTGTGCCATACTCTACCTGCCCTATGCTGGCTGTATGTGCCATACTCTGCCTACAGTACCTATGAGGTGTGAAGAAGTAAACAATGGGAGTTATTACAGTCTGAGCCTGAGGTGTGAACACTGCAGGGGGTGAACAATGCAGGTATTAAAAGGTGTGAAAAACGCAGGGGATTACATTTTTAAACAATACAGAGGGATTACAGCCTGAATCTGGGTGAGAACCATGCAGGGGGACAGTTAATCACAGTACTGATACCATTTAATCCTTACTCAAAGGTAAGCCATCAAAGCAGCCAGACAGGTGGGGGGCCACACAGAGGGGGGCCGCCAGTTGGACAGCACTGTTCTATAGCATATGAATATATTTGGTAACAGCATTAAATCTGTAGGTGCATTCACACACACACACACACACACACACACGCACGCTAAAAGGCATTCTCAGAAGACATTATAAGCATGGGTCACTCACTCCTGGGTCACAGGTGCAAAATTGAATCTGTTCAACCATGTTGGTTTCCAATGACCATGTCTGTATTGGCTACAGAAAACCAACTGTCTTAACCAAGACCTTAGATTTATATTAGCACATTAATGAGGAATTGACTTTCCCAGTTTGGATTGCTTTATACAAAGGTGGTGCAAAGTTGATGTCTTATTAAATCAATGGTATTGATTAGTTTGATTAGTTTTTAGGTTGTGAAGTTAGTACTTGATGAACGATTACTAAATCATCTGGTAGAAATCATTTACTTAAAATAGGTAAAACCCTCACAATACCTGATTAATTTTGTCATAAATAAAATTATCTAACAGAGATGTAACCATAGGGTGATCATAAGATATTAAAATTAAAGAGTAATAGCATGTACATTTTTAAAGCTGAACTGCAAAATGCTTAGATGAAGTATATACAGTGCTTTACAAACGTATTTGTTCTCTGTGGTATTTTTCCTGAACTTTAAAATGAGTATTTATATTGTTTTGTATAAGAAAAAAAATCTTAAGCAAAATAAACTTGAATTATAATGATTACATTATTATTCTGTCCTGGTTTCACACTTTTTGTGGAGTGACCTAGTTGCAATGTTGGAAAAGGTTTTGTGGTCAGATGAGATCAAGATAGAACTGATGTGTATTGCACAAATCTGCAGAGAAGTATGGTGGTACTGTAGCTGCATGCTCTGGGACTGCTTTCCTTCAGAACAGACTGGGCATCATGTTAAAACAGAAGAAAGAGTGGATGGCACAAAATAAAGGGAAATACTGTAAAAGAACCTGTTTTGTTCTAAGAGCTGAATTTCGGGCAGACAAATGGGCCAAAATTCCTTAGTGAAGAATCTGGTAAATATTTGCCCCCAAAAATTCAAACCTGTTAATGCTCCAAAAAAGGGCTCTAAATATATTAAATAATTTAACTATGATGATGATGGTTCTTTTTTATTATGACATTAAAAGAAATGGTTTTGTGTATCAGTGCTTGTTGGTCAGATGGGCAGGCCTGTTGCTCTTTTGGAAACAAATGGCAGATCGATGCTTGGCATCTTTAAAAAACCCCTAGGTATATGTCTTGTCCCTTGCCACAATGCCCTGCTAAGTAGTTTGCTGATGTTATTGAATGGTGCAGTCTCATTGGTTAGGCTTGCGATTTTGAAGTTAACTAATAACCCATAGGTACATATATTGTTTGTACCCCATGGAAGCCCAGTTCAATTGGCTGGCCACTGTAATATTGCTCCTAAAAATTCTGGTGCATTTCATCTCTAAATGAATGATATGTAGTGTTATAAAATAACACTGCAGGTGGGTTCCCAAGATATGCAGAGCCATTGTACACATGGGCCTGATAAGTTTTTGCAAAAAAAAAAAAAAAAAAAGGTAGTTGGTGCCTCAAAAGTTTTATTGTCAGCCATACCATGTCCAGGCCACATACAAATGGATAAACATATTATTTAATATATAAATAAGGTATGTACATATTTTTTGAAAAAAAATTGGTAACCTTGCCATAGTATTGGGCTGATGTCATTATATGCAACCGCCTTACATTTGCTCCCTGACAATACTGTATATGATTCTCTCTTTGGTCTCACATTTTGCCATGAATTGCCCACTTCTCTTAGCTAACATTTTTACACAGTAGGTCTGAGGATTCATAAGCTACGGTGAACAGTGGCAGATGGACTGCATTCCCAGTCTCTTTCATTTTATGCTGTTGAATCACATCATGTGCAGATGGCACTGATAATTTTAAGGTAATATTGGTTTATTAACATCTGCTGCTATAATTTACCTGCTATTAGTGATGAGTGAATCTGTCCCGTTTCGCCGTAAAATTCGCGAAACAACCAGAAAATTCGTGAAACCATGAAAAAGCAACATAATGTGTTGAAACACAACTTTTTTGGCACCTGCAGGTTTTTTTTTTTGTCCCTTTTTTGATGGGCAACAAATTTTTCAGTTGCAAATTTTCTCAGAAGTTTCACGAAACAATTCGACAGTGGCAAAATGCGTAAATTTACTGCAAATTCATGCCTGCCGAAAATATTCGCTTATCACTACCTGCTGTAGTTCCAGCCATATTACATGGTGCCTGTTTTAGTCTTTACCTTTTAAATTTCTTCACCTTTGAATCATACACTTAGGGGCCCATTCATGAATGTCCAAATACTAAAAATTCGTATTTTTTCTATGTTTTAGAACTGTGTGTATTTTCTACAATATTTTTGTTGCGCAACTTTTTCGTACTTTGCAGCAATTTGTGCGAATTCATTCAAGCTTCAGTATCGTGACTTTCCTTGAGCCAGGTTGGAGCTGCAGAGTGCCATTGAGACTTATGGGAGGCTTCCAAAATCATGCACAGATGGATTAAAGTCAGAAAGGTTTTTGCGCCGTTTATGATCGTTCGGATACAAAAATTTTGTAACTTTCGGATCGTACCAGGATATTATTGTACGACCACAATGCGATCCTAAATTTTCAGAGCTAATACGATTTTTTCCCACTCGTACTTTTTAAAGTTCGAAATTCGGACTTTGATAAATCAGCCCCTTATTCTTTGATCTTTAGCTATGTGAGCATTAATATATGTAATGTGTTTTATATCACATATTTTATAGAGACCTGCAATGTGCAGGGGTATAGTTTCTCTTTAATTGTTTTTTTAATAACTTAGGGGCACATTCATCAAAGTACGAGTTCGAATCCCGAAATGGGTAAAATTCGGATTGGATACGATAATTTCTGATGATCGCAAATATCCCGAAAATGCTTATGAAAATCGTATTAGTCACGATAATATCGTATTGGTGATCCGAAAGTCACTAACTTTTCGTATCTGAACGATTGTAAACAGCGGGAAAACCTTTCTGACTTTGATCCTTCTGTGCATGGTTTTGGAAGCCTCCCATAGGACTCAATGGCACTCTGCAGCTCCAACCTGGCCCAAGGAAAGTCTCCCATAGGACTCAATGGCACTCTGCAGCTCCAACCTGGCCCAAGGAAAGTCTCCCATAGGACTCAATGGCACTCTGCAGCTCCAACCTGGCCCAAGGAAAGTCACGATACCGAAGCTTGAATGAATCTGAAACTTTTGTACCTGGTGCGATAATACAGTTTTGTCGCAAAGTACAAAAAAGTTGTGCAAATATACGAAAAAGTCGCAGAAAATACGCACAGTATGAATTTTTTGTATTTCGTACCTGTCATACTTTAATAAATCAGCCCCTTAGTCACTGTTGCAAATTGGAAATTGGATCACTGAGTCCTTTCTAAATACTGAGAGAAACAAGCAGTAAGAACCACTGTTTTGTGTATTTTCCACTATTGTTAAAGGTGGGATACATGAAGCACCAGGGAAAATGCCCGGTTTAGCAGCAGCTAATGCTGTATTCATGCAAGCAGATTAGGAAAAGCCGGATAGGTGAGTCCTGGAGGAAATAGAGGGTGAGTAGCTTAGATCCTCCATTTCATACTCGTTTAGTATTTTGATTAGGTCAGCTGTTAGTAAATGCCTGATTAGGCTGCAGGTGAGCAGCACATAAAAGAGCTGTGGGATTACACAGAGAGGGGTGATTGGTGATTAAGGTTGGGGACACAAGGCAGCAAGGCTGCCTGCCTGTGTGAGGAACTCCTAGAGGAGCTGAGGGTGCCACCTGCCACTGCAAGGAGAAGAGGGAGCCGTGACCAAGTAAGGAGTCACCCAGAGAAGTGCCAGGAGTCACTGAGAAAGGTCTCGCAGGGCAGGAAGGTTGCCTGCCTGTGTGAGGAACTCCCAGAGGGAGCTGGGGGTGCTGCCTGCCATTGCAAGGAGCAGAGGGAGCCATGACCATGTGTTTGAGTGCCGGAACGTTGAGGCTTGGTGAGAAGCCAAAGTGTGCCAGAAGCTGGTGAGCTGGTATCCCAGGAAGGAAGAGACAGCAGGGCTGAGTGAGTAGCCCAGAGTGTTCATGAGTGTGAGAGTCACCGTAAATGTGTGAAAGCCATTGAGGATGGTGAGAAGCCCCAGGAAAAAAGTTCCAGTGTGAATGTTACCCTGGAAGTTGAGAGCCCTGAAGCAGGGACAATTCATAACCATGTTTGATGAACTGTTTATGAACTGACTGTTCTGTTTATGTTGGGAGGAGATTTTCCCAAATAAACTTATGTTTTTGAGGAAAAAATGTGATGTCACATGTGGTGTCCCTGTCTCGTAAGCTCCTGATTCTCTGCATACCTGCCTACCATAGCTAATTCCCCCCAAATTACATGTACAGACAGTCAGCATGTCACAATAAGCACTTCAAACTAGGTAGAGTAGAATTTTAACTTTTATTCTTTAGATGTGCAGGGGTATTGATAATTGGAGTATGAAATCCTTCTGAGAAAATGCTTCAACCTCGTGAATAAATAACACAAAATACCCATATTGGGCCTCTTGTGGGGCTTTATGACTTCACCATGTCATGTTTCATAGTTATGCTTATCATATCAGATATTTGTGCTGGTTTTCTTTATTTAGATTTTGAATACTTTCTACTTGTTCTCAATCAGAGTTACAAAAAGAAATACTAAAGTTCATGCCTGTGAGTATAAGCTCCTAATATTCACAGGGTTTTCTCCATAAACGTGTTGATGATGTAGGGTAAAGACTTTTTGCTTATTATGTTTAATATATCACATAATAGACTTAAATCCCATAAAATTCAGTTACTGCTGTTGAAGTGAAAATTTTAAGATTACTGCATAATGGACCACAGCACACAATGTCTAAAACCTAAACTTTGCCTTCATCTGCTTCTATTTCTGTTCAGGTTATTCCACATATGTCTTGTAGAAGATTAGCAACAGGCTATGCATAAAATGGGGTGGGGTGGCAACCCATTAAAAAGCCAAAGGGAACTGAGCAGAAATATTACTTTTCAGAACATGAACATTTGTTACTTATGCTGAGAGGTTTTGGTACTGGATAAAATGACCTCTGTCATGTTGAAAGGCATGATCACTTATAGATTAATAAGGTCCTGGTGCGTTGTGTGCACACACAGCACATGGATCTCTTCAACAGGAAAATCCCTAATACAGAAAATTGACTGCAAATTATATCTAGTTTGCTAATATTGTGGTGTGAAAAACACTTAGGGGCAGATTTACTAATGCACGAACGGACCGAAAGCGCCCGAACGCGTTTTTTCGTAATGATCGGTATTTTTTGCGACTTTTTTGTCGCCGTTGCGACTTTTCGTATGTCCCGTGATTTTTTCGCCGCCGTTACGACTTTATCGTATATTTTCCGCAACTTTTTCGACGCAGTCGCGAAAAAATCGGATTGGCTTTTCCGCCGTTTACAATTGCTCAATATGAAAAAATCGTGACGGCGGCGAAAAAGTTGTGCAAAATACATAAAAGTTGTGACGCCGATGAAAAAATTGCGCAAAATACGAAAAAACTCGACGGCGACGAAAAAGTCGCAAAATTTTCATTTCCAATCCGATTTTTTCCCATTCAGGATTCGGATTTGTGGATTAGTAAATGTGCCCCTTAGGGGCAAATGTATCAAAATGTAAGGGTTAGAGCTCACCCCAGAATTCACTCACCTTCTAGTCATTCTTATCAAATAATAAATTTGTTTCAGAATTGTCTATGATGATTCTCATTCATCCAGGTCATGATATACAGTATCTAGTAGAATTAAGTCTAAAACAACTGGACTTTTCTGAGTTTTTCTTGAAAACGTTTCACCACTCATCCGAGTGGCTTCTTCAGTTCAAATGACTGGTAGGGAATTCCCCGGTATTTAAACTCTTGATGGTAGTAGAGTCACAGACATCCAATCACAATGGTTCCATTGAACTTGTTCAGTTAGGTGTTAGCTGAAACTGACAGGTGTAAGAAGGTATGATCCAATCACAATGGTACCAAGATTCTCATTGATGAAGGTGTTAATCCTTCAAAGTACACGACTGGAAGTGTGAACTGTTGTGAAACTGCCGGGGTAAGGATGTCAACGCGCCATTGTATGTTGGTGACAAGCGGTGTCTCAGGCCCCCTCCTCTGTTCAGGGATGGTTTTTCCAGGTTGGCATAAATGGCCTCTTTCACACCTCTTTCAAACCATCTGTCCTCTCGGTCCAAAATATGCACGTTACTGTCCTCAAAAGAGTGACCTTTTTCTTTGAGGTGTAGATAGACCGCTGTGTCTTGTCCTGAGGAGTTTGCCCGCCTATGTTGGGCCATTCTCTTACAGAGAGGTTGTTTTGTCTCCCCAATGTATAAGTCTGAGCACTGAGAGTTGTTTTAGACTTAATTCTACTAGATACTGTTTCAGAATTGTTTCACACCTAGAAACTATAGAGCTTGTCTTCTTGTTTTATTTTTCTGCTTTCTCTGCTTCCTTCCTGAATTTGCTGGCCATTTGATATTCCTTCCTCTAAGCTAGGCATATTGTGTTATGAGTCTATTTTGACTAGTTCTCAAGTCTTATACTATTTTAGTAGCCATTAAATTATATCTAATTAGATTATGTCCTTCTGGAGATTTGGCACACATAAGTTGACACAATACTGTAATTGTGCTAAGGATCTATAAAATGAGGTTACAATCTTTCAGGCTTGCCCTATCGAGTGCCTACAGTCATCTTACTTTTGAGTCATGGGAAGTCTAAGCAGCTAGGTTGCTCATTAGGGCCTGATTAGCATAGGCAGAAAGTAATTAGATTTTAGGTAGGTTTAGCCTTCCCAAAAAGAGAACAACTGCCATGTATATACACAGACAGATATAGGCACTCACATGAAAGCCATTTATTGGTAGCATCCTGAAAAATACAATTCTCCCTCCTCCACTGCTTCATTCACATTGATATAATAAGGACTACTACTGGGTTACTCCAACAAAGTACTTACAAACCCATTGTCAACCAGTGTGATCAAATCCTCAAAAATGCATGATTCATTGTACAATTGAACTCAACTGGTTGCATGGAAATTGGATTGCAAGTAATATAATTGCAGTTCCTTGGAGGTTAACACTGATGCCATTCTAACTCTAGCTTCTGACTGGGGGGGGGGGTTGGTCTGGGGCCCTTCTGGGACCCACTAGGGCTGCCACCTCAAGGTTCCCCACAACCTCCTGGGGCTCCCCGCCCCAGTCCTGAAGTCTACCTGATGCTACAACCCCTTCCCCCCCATATGTACCTTGTTTTCTCCCTTGCAGCTGTGATTGGGGGGAGGAAGTCAGGGGAGATCCTTCAGGGTTTTAGGTGAGGGGTGGGTTGGTAGCGCTCATCATGTTTCTTTCCAGTGTCCTGTCAGCCCAGTCTGACCCTGTGATTGGTTTAAAGTTGGCACAACTGCTGTAAATTCTAGCTCAAAAGACCCATAACAACCTACTCACTTTCTTGCCAGTTGGATATCAAAGTGCAATTTACATTTTTTACTTTATGTAATAAACACTACTTCTGATACTGACCCTGTTTCAGCAGTTTGTGTCCTAATCACAGAGGGAAAAACCTCCATGATTACATGATACTTTGAACCAGTTTCTACCATTACATTTCTTGTATTTTAGACTTGTATTCTAGACTTAATCTAGCCATAATGATGTAGTGTTAACTGTTTGTGCAGGTAGCAAGAAATCAATCAAGTTTTGCCTTGCTGAAGGGCAAATAATAGGCATGTTATTTATTATACATGCTTGCTTGATATTGTAGCTTCTCTGATTATTTCAGGATTAGATCATAAGATTAAGAGATGTTCTGCATTAATATTTTAGCTCCAGAAATAATCGGCTTCTTGTGCATTTAGAACAGGGTTGCTGAATAAATAAGATAGGCAGATCTATAATGTTGGAAACATATTGTGCTTGTGTTTATGTCTGCTATGTTAGACTTGCAAACACTGCAGTATTAAGTCAAATATTCTGGCACCTGCAGAACAGTGATAACCCAGGCTCACAAAAAGTGTTTTCTAATTTAAATGATTTGAGCCAGAGCTTCCTTCACAAATTGTTTTTCTGCATCTCATTTTTCATGTGAGCTATAATAATTTCCTTTGGATGCTTATATTTTATTCTGCATTAGCGAATAATTAAGTAGATAAGTTCCAGTTTTACAACTTTCAAAATAAAGCAAGTCCTCAGCATTTCGTAGCAAGTTTTTGGGGTGAGACGAGGATGAAATGTATTTGCTGATCTTTTCTTCATGATACAGTCTGCAAGCAAAAGTGGTAAAATAGTAAGTATTAGAATTATTGTGTGGTGTGTTGACATTTTGTTCACTAGTAATGATAAAATCTACAAGCCCATCTGGGATTTCTGTGAAAGCCAAGAGGGGCACATTGGGAAGATGGGTAGAGATAGCGGGACACAGAACAATGGGGACAAGTTCAGATACTGCAGTTGGTACTTGTCTGTCATAAGTCTTTTGTGCCTCCAAGTTAGAAATGTATCCCTGTAACTTAGATGGGATGTCCGATATCAGATCCAATATTTTCACGTGATAATAACCTATAGGCTGCAAGGCTCGGCGCAAAGTAACATGGCCCAACTTTAGTTCAATTCCTCACAGTCTTTAGTAAGCTATTCATTTGGGGCCTGTATATAACGCCATGCTGTCCTCTGTAAAATAATCTTTAGATGTCTAATAAATGTTGGTGAATGTGAAGCTGTTTGTAAAAAAAATGTTGCAAAAAGAAGTGTTAACTTGCAATAATTTGTATTAAAAATGGTGTTACCTTGCAATACTCTCCACTTTTTACACAAATATCTTGGCTGCTTGAACATGTCCCACACGCTTGGTGTAAAACAGCTTACACATCTTTATAAATATAGCCCAAAGGGCTGTCACACACGAGGAGATTAGTCGGCAATTTGCCGAAGTTGCCTTGAGAGGAAACTTCGGCGACTTCGGCAAATTGCGGTGCTGCGTATGCTATCCCACCGGTGATTTACATTCTAGCCAGTGGGATGGAATTGCGGGGAGATTAGTTGCCCACAAAAAGAGACCGTGTGTCACAGCCCTAAAATGTCCATTTACTAAGTGAGACAGAGCTCAATAACAACTTTTGCCAGAAATAACACTAGAAAAAATGCCAGAGCCGGCTTACTAAACTGCAATCACTTTTGTAACTGTGGATTATTTATACACAGTGTATTGTCTCCTATTATCACATCCACGCTACATAAGCTGCTTTGCAAGGTTTGCTGAAGTATGTCGGCAGTATTATATTCAAAGACATTGTTTCATAAGTGTTGTCTTTTTGCATTGTTGCCAAACAATCTGCAATCTGATTTTCACATTTTTATAAGATATACATGTAGTTGTTTATCTCCATAAACAGACACCTCAAGGGTAGCCGGGTGGCCAATCTAAATTGCTGCTATACAGCAGGGAAAGGCTTCATATGGTCTCACTGTTTGTGATAAGCCAATTTGTCCTTTTTTGCTTTACTGAAAAATTTGTAAAACAGCAAAAAATTTTGAAACACATTGAAATCAATGGATATTTTTTCACCACAACTTTTTTTTACACCGTGCAACTTTGTCACGTGGCTTTTTTTTTTGTGGCCATTGGAGTCTACGGCCATTTTTTATAATTGAAACCTGGCAAAAATGTTATCACTACTCACTGCCATAGCCTACATATCCCCTGTTCAAACTTGTTAGATCTTGTTGCTTAATTATATACATTCCAATTTGCTAGCCTATTATTGATATAAATATATCTGTAAAGATATGTTTATTCATTGAAAAAAATGAAAAATGAAACACGTCTGTAAAATCTCACATTTCAAATGCTTATTATCAGTCCTACAATGTTCTGTGACATGACACAAATTATTATGACACTATTTTTTTTGTTCTTTGTCACCTCACCCCTTATATAAAAAAAATCCAGATACTTTTTAAATAACGCTCTTCGCACTCTAGTTACTCTGTAACAGTTAATGACAACCATGTTCTTTTTATTCCAAATGGCAGTCCTGTTATTTTTCAAAATAAGGGAAATGTAGCAAAGCTAATAGTTTTTTAAGGTGCTTTGTCAGTTTCTAGCCGTATTTTTATTGTCTGAAACTTGGCACACAGCCTGCTTCTTAAACTCACCACAATTCCTTTCTACCATGCTGCTGGAAACCATATTGCATTGTTGTTTCAAGATTCAGCTTTTCTATGTAACAGATGCTTTCTTGTCATGTTGAAGTTAATTGCATTTCTTTCTCTAATATGAGATACACCAGTTTCCATCTGTGACTTTTCTTTACAAGTGTTTTTTTCACTTGTCCAAAGGCCAGTATTTACAGGATAGAACTAAACTGTGCATAGGGGTCCATGGTCCCCAGTTTTCCAAAACCTGTCTAATATTTTGCCATTGAAATGTTTATGAATTTTAAGGCTCGTAGTATTAAGCAATACCTGGAAATCCTCTCTCTATTGGCATGCAAAGGAAGGGGGAACCATTAAAGGAACAGTAACGCCAAAAAATGAAAGTGTATAAAAGTAACTAAAATATAATGTGCTGCTGCTCTGCACTGGTAAAAGTTGTGTGTTTACTTCAGAAAGTCTACTATAATTTATATAAATAAGCTGCTATGTAGCTATGGAGGCAGCCATTCAAAGGAGAAAAGGCACAGGCACATAGCAGATAACAGATAAAACACTATTGTATTCTACAGAACTTATCTGTTATCTGCTATGTAACCTGTGCCTTTTCTCCTTTTTTCCAGCTTGAATGGCTGCCCCCGTGGCTACACAACAGCTTATTATATAAATTATAGTAGTGTTACTGTAGCAAACACACCAGTTTTACCAGTGCAGGGCAACAGTGCATTATATTTTTATTACTTTAAAGCTCTTTCATTTTTTGGTGTTACTGTTCCTTTAATACTTCTATAGCATTGGGTGTGGGTGTCCAGGTTTTAAGGATTAAAATTTTGGATACCTGTGGACAAGATAACTGATATTATGTTGCACTGTTATTACTGCACTAATAGTGGCATCTATCAATGCTTCCATTTAGGAGATAAGAAGAAGATAGCTGTGTGTGTATATTGTTTTCTGACAGCTGATAGTACTGTAAATCAGGCCTGTTTGTAGCAAGAGTATGCCAGAGAGGACTTTTACAGAGTAAACAAATCATTGAACAATGCATTTAATAAATTAAACCCCTACTATACCCTCAATGTGTTCTGTAGAATTGTGTTTGACCTTGCAGTAAAGATTGCCATTCATGGCTCAGTTTGTCTGATAGCATCCACCCCCTGCCACAATACCAGACACCCAGATTGCTAGGTCTTGCTTTGTTTCTGCCTTCTTGTATTGTGAATATACTACAGGATAGAAAAGGATGTGTATGGCCAGAAACCCAAAGAGAAAATGACTGCTTAGGCAACACTGCATGCTTAGCCAGTAATAGTAGAAAATTGCAAAATCCATAATTCCACAAAAATATTTGGTCAATTCCCAAACCAAATCCAAACACTAAAATGTTCCTTTAGTGCATCCTCAGAAATAGTACAGAAAAGTGCAAATTGCTTCTGGATTCTGGACAAAAAATAGTGCATAGCATACATATGTGGGTAATTATGAGTGAATCTGTCCTGTTTCACTTTGCAGAACAATTTGCAAAACTCAGGGAACTGGCAAAAATTTGCAAAACGCATTAAAGTCAATAACTGTAAATGCAAAATACATTATTGGCATTTTTTTGCTGCCCAGTTTTTCATGGCAACTTTTACCACAGCAACTTTTTTTGTGCAGAGTACAATTTTTTGTGGCACAAAAATCTCTGATGGCAAAATGCAGAATTGCGCTGCAAACCCATACCTGACAAAAAAATTTGCTCATCACTACATATGGGTTTTTGCATTAAGGCAATGTAGGTTGGTGTTGTTCCAGTGCTGCTTTATCAGCATAGTGGGCATGATTTCTTATATATTCTAGGGCTAGATTATACTAAAAGAAGGCTGAAATATAAAATACTTGAGGGACCCCAAAATGCTAAACTGCAAGGCAAGCAATAATTATCTTCATAGAGGTTTAAGAACAGGGACTGCGAAAGGAAAAATATACACGTTCAATCATATTTCCATAAAAAAAATCCATATTGAAAAATAAAATAACAAAAATACTGTGTTTCCCTTATTAGTAATACATTACTTAAAAAGTAGTCAAATATACAGTGTCCCTAAGGCTGGTTGTGAATGATCCTCTGCCCTGGGCATCCTGGCAGTAACTCATGGAAAGACAGAAAATTATAATTTTGGGGCTTACTGAAGAAAATATCTAGAATAAAAATAGATCAATAAAGTAGGTCACGTTTCTTTTTTTTTTCCTCTCATCCTATACACCATGATTTTTACTGATACCTTGTTTCTGCTCCATAAGGTATATGAAAGGAAGCAATAAAACGAATTGTTATAATTCTTTATGGCACAAGCCTTTATTTGTAATAAAAAATGCTCATATTTAATCAGGCAGAGGTGCTGTACTGGCATATTCATTATGGTCTATAGTGACAAATATTCGAACGTAAGAAGCACCAAGCACTCCGGATTTCAAACGATAAGATCCATCTTTATTAGTCCATTAAAACGTAAATAGGTATTTACGTTTTAATGGACTAATAAAGATGGATCTTATCGTTTGAAATCCGGAGTGCTTGGTGCTTCTTACGTTCGAATTTTGAATAAACCTCCTTGGCTACGGGTTCGGGGCCCTGAGCACCCGGACCACCTTGGGACCTGGGTGAGTGAAACTGACTTCATTGGACTTTATGGGCTTTGCCTGCTTATATTAGTGCTAGGTTCGGGGTATTCACACCTGGACCTCAACGCCCGATTTGGTACGAATTTCGTAATTTATATAATTTGTTTTATGCGTTGCACATTGGTTCTTTAGATAGATTTTGATTTTTTTGTTTATTAAACTTTTTTGTTATTATTTTTTTATTATTTTCTTTTTGATGTTTATAGTGACAAATAGGCAACACAAATTGTCCCTCGCACTCTAATTGATAAAGGAACAGTTTGAAAGGGGAGCTATGGCTTATCCAATATAACCATTTCTATTATTCAGCAATGTCTAGTGTAAAAAGTAACCACAGGTACAAGATCTAGGTTTTCCAGATAAGGGATCTTTCCATAATTTGGATCTCCATTCTTTAAAAAAAATATTAAATCATAAACATTAAATAAACCCAATATGATTGTTTTGCCACCAATATGAATTTGTGCAGTTTAGTACAATGTACTGTTTTATTATTACAGAGGAAAAGGGTATAATTTTTAAAAAGTATGCATGTAATAAATGAATGTAATATAGTATGGCAGCTAGGACAGGAACAATATTATAACTTTTTCAGAACAAAAGATTTCAAATGTATTCGGATTTTGCAAATGTAATGAACAGACGGGCCCCTGAGACGGCTTCTGTGATGCCACCTCTGTTACCTTTATAGTGCCAGAGGAGGTCCAGGGGGAGCCCGCATCGCTAGTGCAATTGCACTAGCAGAGCAAAATTTCTGGTTTACAAATGGAAATTTGACTCTCGAAGTTACCAGTAGAGGTTTTTTGCCACTTTGGGGGCCCTGCTGCCTAAAGTGAGTTTCTCAACTTGCCTCAAGGCAGCAGCACCCCTGTAAATAGAGGGCTGTAATAGAGCATTAACAATCAAAACGTCTCTGATGTTAGTGATATTCATGAATATATTGGTTATACAAAATTGCCAATCACAACTTTTAAGATTTCTATAGAACCTTTCTGTTCTAAATGCGCTGTACTATCTGGTTTCATACCCCTGCCAATACTTAGAGATGTGGCGGACATGCCTACAACTATACAAACATTACTTAGTTGCTACTGATCTAACCATTATTAGCAATAAGTAGACAAAGTTTTGGCCAGCACATCTCCTTCTGTAACCTTTTGCAGGCATCTCCATACACAACCTTCACCAAAAAACTCATATTTTAATAAATAATTACCTGTGCTATAGTAAGAAAAAAGTCTTTGGTGAGGGACCCCTCTTCTATTATGTCTGTTTATTGCTTTTTTCCTGAGGGCTTATATCCCTTTTAACTGCTATCCTGCCACTATGAATACAGTATTTAAATACTGTTTTTTTTAGAAATTCCTAATTCTTTGCTGTTGAAATTATTGATAATTGTGATGCTGAGCTCTATACATAAATATCCTGACAGCAAAGCAAATGTAAACACTGCAAATGTAACCCAATAAGCAATTAATTACAATCATTTATGTAGAACCACGTAATGAATGTAGCAGAATTCTTGAAATGATTCAGCATACTTATTTAATAGGTTAGGATATAACTCTTGTTGTAAGTTCTACTGTATAGCCTTAGGCCTTCCTGTGTTTTATGAACTACATCTCACAGAATTGTCAAAAGGGCCCAGTAGTTATAGCTCAGTAACAGCTTGTAAATATTAGACTTGCCATGCTGGGTTTAAAAACACATTTTATTAGCATCCTGTGGGTGCAAGAAAGGGTCCTCTAATTCTAGCACAGACGATTGATGAACATGTTTTTTTCTACCCTGGTTGCTTGGGGGGTTTAAGGTAGCAATACATTGGCCAAGAAACAGCTGCAGACTTGGTCCTCATGGATTGAGATAGCTCTGGAGGGCCTGCATTTGGTTTTAAAAAAGGTTTGAAAACTCTGTCATGCAAGGACTGCTGTGGTCTTCATAGCCATACATAATGATCTGATCATTGGCCCTGGATCTCACTGTTCTTCTGTTCATACTAGCTATCCTGACACTCCTATTGTGTTTTATGACAGACTGCCCATCTGTGGATTCTGGCAAATGCCAGAGGGGCCGCTGTAAGATGCCATGAACAGTCACTATTTAGACCTCTGTGTTCTTGAAAAGCCAGAGCCTATTTTGAATCCCAGTCCAGGTCTGGACAAGAAATACTAATTTACAAACCCTAGGGGTGTCTCAGCCTTCTCTTCTGACCAAAGCTTTGCTGAAGTGATGCCACCCCCTCCCATTAGTCACACTTAGCTTTTCAATGTTGTAGTGGGGCTTACCGCCGCCCCAGAAACCTGCAGTTTCTCAGCTTTCCTCATGGCTTGAGTGCCCCTGTCAAGCCCAGTTTTCAATGTTGTTAATACAAAGTCATTTTGTTTGAAAATTTTCACCTTAAAATCCATTTTAATCCCTGAAGTGACTTGTGTGTTTTCACATCAATAGGGTTTATGCACATATACAGTCCAGTAATAGAGAACTTCTTATTGTGAATACAGATTCCGCTTAATCCCGGCACTTCTCAAAGAATAAATCAATCCACTGAGTAACTCAAAAACATAATATTCTGAGCAATGTTTGAACAGTTAGATCCACTAATCTATAGCTAGTAACTAATTAGCACTTACTGGTCTGCAGTTTGCAAGCAAACATGTAATTAGTTGGTATGGTGTACTAGACAGATTTGTCCTTGTATTTACATGGCCTTTATTACTTCTATAACATAGAACATAAGCTGCTACTCATTACATCTTTTTTGACACTTTTTCACTTTTTTCCTTCATTTCTCCTATAATACTCTGGGGTTATTGCTAACAGTACACACTGAAATATACTATAAAATATTACAAGCCATGAAACTGAATGCTACCAACCTTTGTATACATTCTGTAGAGTTTATATGAATTGTATCTTTTATTAGCAGATTTTATATATTCTCTATAATACTTAATGCAAAATGTATATTGTAAAGAAGAACTATGAGAATATTGCACAAAGTTCCATCACTGTTTTTATAGACTCTGTTTAATAGATGTCTTTCCCCTAAATAGACCTGCTGATATATTTCCCACTATACCACTGTTTAAGCCATTTTTCAGCATAATGTAGTTAAAGTTCTTCATAACTTTTATTTCCTTAAATCCAATGTTTCAATAATTGTTTTTTTGCATTTTTCAGCAACAGTCTATTGTGTACAAATGATCCTGTATTGTGACATTAATACCAGCGTCTGGCAGTATCACTTTCCCCTTTCTTCCGTTAAATTAGAGCTGATCTTTCCCTGAGGCAAAATACAAGAGATGCCGCAAAAAAGACAGATATGATACTGCAGTTCTTCATTCCTTCAGATCTGCAGAGTTAGCATGCAGTGACCATGCTAAGGGTTAATTTACACTGGCAATTCCAGCCAATAAAACAATGCTCCACAATGTTAGGACTCCTTATTATTCACAGTACTGTTCACAGACTAACTAGGGCAGTGGCAAGGAGTGGAGTCAAATGTACAATTGTTTATATATACATATATAAAAAGTATAAAGATTCTCAAAATTAGGGAATTAAGAGACTAAATTACCTACATCCCAGTGGACTCAATAAGAATTACTATCATTTATATTTGTTCTTATAATACTCACTTAGGATTTTGTTTGAAAAACAGTGTTGGTGGGCATTATGAAATGAGCTGCTGTCCTATGTATTTGTTATTTACAGGGATGGAACCCTGCACAAAGCCTATATGATAAATGATGTTGTCATGTCCCCTCTTTGGATTATAAATAGCCTTTGTCTGAATAATATACATGTAGTCACTGCTTACATGCCTTGAGGAAAAGACAGGCCGGGCTTGAAACGTCGTTTTTTATGTGTACAGTAAGACTATGATGTAACCTTTTCATACAATATATGTTTTTGCACTTAAAATGTGTGTTCTGTCTGTTTTTGATATATATAGTAAATATTTCACGACTGGCACACCCTGTAAAATGATCACAAGTTTATTGTGAACACATTGTACAAAAATAGTCCGACGTTTTGGTCCTCAACAGGACCTTTCTCATACAAATGCCTATCTATAAATAAGGTTTGCAGATTTTCAGTTACTGCTCCTTTGGTACATTTGTCTTTATGTATGTTAAGATTTGAGTCATGAGTGTGAAGCTCTTATATAAAACTGTATAAGATTTCAGTGTTAATTGGATAATTGCTTTATTTGTCAATACCAATCAGGCACAGTGTGGTGAACGTGACTTCTTTTTATATTGCTTGTATAGCTTGGGTGAAATACACCACGGGCGCCCTGCGCTGCTGTTTTCATTTTAAAAACGAGATAACCTTGGATTCGACTGAGTAGGCAAAGCATTAAGCAGATTGATGAGCCATTGTATTTTCTATGTTTCACCAACCTGCCGTGTAAGGAAAGTTCATATTAGAAGTGTGGGAGCTGGAAGAGCAGAATCATTCTTGTTCAAATACATTCAGACAACAATCTTTTAAATTGTGATTGAGAACAACCAGGCAGTTAAACAAGGTGGGAAAAATCAATGCATCTTTTTTTTTTTTTTTTTATTTCATTCACATCATCTTTCCTCCCCTTTACAGGAAATGGCGTGAGGGCTTCAATGCTAATTCCCTCCCTTCATCATCTTTAACCTCATCAAATCAAGTATCCGTTGGTCCATAACTAAATGAGTGCATTACATCATGCCTTCTATAGGCAACACCGCTAGGCATCTGTTATACTGGATTGCTCTGTTTCATCAGTTCTGCCTGGAAGCTTTACAGCCATTAAAACCTACAGTGAAAAGGACACTACATGAATTATTTAAATATGAAAAAAAATGTTTGATCCATGGCTAGCTACATGGACCCTGGTGTAAAAGGAACCTTCCTTGTCCCCTCACCCCAAATTCAACTAAAGTACCCTCAACCCCTGCATATATGGCTTTGGGATTATTCCTTAAGCCTCTTATTATTTTTGTGAACATTGGACATGGCACAAAGGTTCTCAGACACACAATTTTTCATTAACCTACTGTTAGTCTGTACTTGAGATGAGAGCTACTGGTAAGGAGCCCTCAGCATGGCATAGGTGAACTTTGTATGCTTTGCCCCATACCTAAGCTCTGAACCCCCACAGTGCTCTCTTTTAAGTCAATGGCATTTTTGGTGAAACAATTTTACTTGCCACGTACTAGTAACTGTTTAACTTAATATATGTTGTAATAATGAATGTATACCTTTAACATGAAAGGCCACCATTGTTATATAATTTGAAAATGAGTCTTCAGTGCATTAAAGCATACCAATAAGTTTTCCTCCAAAGTTAACACTTCTTTTTAGAATGTTACTTCTATGTAGGACCAGTCTTAGGGTATAATGTCCTGAGACAATAGTACTTTACAAGGTCTAAAAGTTTTGCTGTTTATGAATATTCACCCTCTTACAGTATGTATCCGTACTTGCAGCCATTTCTTTTGCTAATGAGCCATGCACATTATTCTAAAAATGTATACAGAATATATTTACTCTTTTTAATGCAAATGGCTGTGGCCACCTATACACCTCACAGCCTCTTTCCATGGGTGAAGAAACATCAGTCCCAACTTCTACTTCCTTTTCCAGCCTCAGTGAACAAAGCCCCTGTTGTTCTTCACATTTACCTTGTCTCATAGAGCCTTCTGCAAGAGATATACCTTGCCTATAGTCTTCTAAACTACTGTGCCACAACAAATCTAAACAATTCTACTTGTGACAAGGATTTTTTTTAAAGTAAATTACTGAGTACACCCTGCATTTATTGCTGGACACACAAACAGACATATCACCATGCAGCATAAATATCCTGATTTACAAAGACATTTATCTCTATAAAATGAGGCATATGCCGGAGAGTGGTGGCAAACAGGCATCTTCTGGAACATCTCAGAATGCACAAGCTAGGGACAACTGAAGGTGATGTTTTCTGCTTTGTTCATCTGGGAATTAGAATTTTTGTTGCATATGGCTGCTGAATATACTCATTAATAAACCAGACCTGTGCATTCAGATAAGTATGAACCAAAGTCATGTTGAGAAATTAGTTTTCATTTTAGTGCAATTAATCCTCACACAGATAATTTCTAAAACCTCTTTTACTTTTGTGGCTGGCAGATTTTGATATCTAGTATCAGAAGCAGCAGTTAGATCTGAAATTTATAGTTATATGATTAAATAAGGATTAACTTTGATAAGATGTAGCTATTATTGCTAATCCAATCAAATGCATAAGGACCCCTTAATTTAATAAAATCCCATTGCCTTCTGTTGACCTTTGTTTCACTGTTCACAATAATTGTTACTGTCTTTCAAGTGTATATCATGCATTTATTTTAATTTGTATGTATATGGGTTTACTCTGCATTGATTGCAGCAGTCTTCATGGATTGTAGATTTTTTGTTGACCATTTTTTCAGATCCAGACACCCAGCATGTTTCTGAGTTTTCTACCTCATGCATTTATTTTAATTTGTATCACTGTTTGAATTTTTTTGCAAAGAATGGGACACCATAGCCCATTGTGAACCACTATATACTTTTTTTTTTTTGTGGATGACTCCTTGTTTTTTAGGCAGTGTTCCATTAAATTTTTGCTTATTCGTGGAGGTTTGCAGCTGCCATATTGCCTCAGCTGACATTAAGGGGCAGATTTACTTAACTTTTTTTGTTTTTTGCCTATACCATGTCATAATACCCGTCCTTTCAGCTTGTTACACTGGATGCAGCCACTGATCAACTGGATTTGTAATAAGATAAAGGTTTCATTACCAACTTGATAGCCTTTTGCTGCTAGAGGATTAACTAAAAGTCTCCCAGATCTAGATCTGGGCAACTATGATGATGATTAAGTGTTAATCCTGCCTTAAAATATTTATACTTGACTGCTTTATTTTTAACAAACCAATTAGTGGTGGATTAATGATTTGCATTAAGAGTTGTGATTACTTTAACACTCTTAATATCAATATCAATTTTTAAATAAAAAATGTTCTGATTTGCTGAGTAGTTGCTTAAATATATGTAAATAAAACTGCAGCAAGTGACCCCCATTTGTTTTGGTTTTTACTGGCTATATTTTGGATTAATTTCCTGTTGTTACCTATTGCAGTCGGTAAGAGATAGGAGTAGGCCAGTTAAGTATCTAAGACTCCGCAGAGGGGAAAGGAAGGGCTAGTTCCCAAACAGCATTTTATAAGTGAGGGTCATATTCATGGGGGCAAAGGACTAGGTAGGTCCTTAATACGCCTCTTGGATATGTAATATGTACTGGGTCAAAAACCTTTTTTCCAATGGACCTTCCCCTGAGTAAAAGAGAAGCTCATGATTAGGGCAGTGGGAGAAACTAAACACACTCAGAGCCCTGTTTTAATTGTAATACTGTGATTGAGAACAATTTAATGCCTAGACTAAAGCTGTTAAAGGGACAGTAACACCAAAAAATGAAAGTGTATAAAAGTAATTAATATATAATGTAATGCTGCCCTGTACTGGTACAACTGGTGTGTTTTCATTAGAAAGACTACTATAGTTTATATAAGTAAAGGTTCTGTGTAGCCACGGGGGCAGCCATTTACAGGAGAAAAGGCACAGGTTACTTAGCAGATAACAGATAAAGCCCCATTATATTCTACAAAGCTTATCTGTTATCTGCTATGTGCCTGTGCCTTTTCTCCTTTTTCCCAGCTTCAATGGCTGCCCCCGTGTTGACATAGCAGCTCATTTATATAAACTATAGTAGCGTTTCTGTTGCAAACTTACCAGTTTTACCAGCGCAGGGCAACTGTACATTATATTTTAATTACTTTAAAACACTTTCATTTTTTGGTGTTACTGTTCCTTTAAGGCCACTGTGAATAAAATGCTCTTGAGTTCATCTGTAAGATCCATGTGACTTCCAGTTTGTGTGCAGCCAGAATATCACTTACGGCAGTGTGTTCTTAACTACAGCTATATGGTAGTGAAGATCCCTGTCATATGGGTCTAAGCCAAGGGGAGTATACATTATAACATTATTTCTCTATCTATTCCTCTGCTTCTGCTTGTGAATCTGCTCTCATAGCCCTTACACATCCTCCTGCCATTATGTTCAACAGGACAATCTATTATTGTCCATACAGTTCAGCCCAAGAACTGCTCATACATTTTAGAGCAATGCTTCTGGAATGCTCTATCATCTGGCAACAACCTCCCACCGCTACCCTGACAACTAAACCCTGAGCTATGGACTTGTTTCCTTTCCTTGTTCCACCTTATGTTCTGTCTTCACTTCTTCATAGGTCATAAACTCTTCTGGGTAATACTGTGTATTTCACTCAAAGCACTAGCGCTATTTATTCCCACTGTCTTCTGTACAGCATGTATTTATACTGTACCTTGTAAAGCACTGAGTATATTGGTGGTGCTACAGAAATAAATACTATATAATAGCTCTCTAGAGATCTGAATGTGAGGTCACAGAAAGGGGGGCTGACTTGTCAAACCAAAACAAACAAAACTTTTTTTTTTTTTTAAGGACTTCTGTAAAACTGGACTGTTCCAGTAACATGTTTGCACAGATCTTTATTGGTGCTTTAGTTCTAAAGCAGTGGAACTCCTGGTGGCATGACTGTGCTATGCTACATTTGTTGTTGAGCTTTGACTATATATTCCGACATTTACAGCTCTTGAGATTTTCTCACCAGCTGAATACATTAATGACTGAAGTAGGAAATGTGCTACATAGGATTTATTTTCTGTAGAGAACACTCCTGCCAAATGCTGAAGCATTCCTGGAATATACGAGCTGGTGATTAAAATCTCGCATTAGCTGGCTGTTCATGCTGCAGGACACGCATTTTCTAAACTTGCAGTAAAAGTGTAATCATCATTTGCTCGCCGAGGCTACTGAGCTGTTTCCAGAAGATAAAATCCATGATAAAGTTAATTGGATAATTATGGATAACTTTCAAACACAGGCTTAAGTGATGGCGTGCAATTTTATGTTTCATAATTTTGCAACTGTACTCTGTATTACCTTATACTGGACCATTCATGATTTTTATAAACATCTCTCCACGGTGTAGCCTGTATATTGTATCTGCCAGAAACAGAATCTGGTTTGACTTGATGCATGTATGTCCTTCCAAAATCTGGCCAGACTGCTATTATATATAGCTATTCTCTATCTATTGCTATTATCTATCTATTAAATAGATAATATACTGGTAATATTTGTATGCCTTAGCTCATCTGTTATTGCTTGGTTAAATGTGTCACACTTTCTACCATTTGTATGTATGAGAGTTAATGTAATTTTTTTCTACTTACTAGTATGGTAATTCCTTTTCATATGCAGATAGACAGGACTGCCTGGGAGGATTAACCTATGCCAATATGTTTTATTGCACATAAATCCAAGCTTTATGGATAATAGATTTACAACATTAGATTTTTACATAAAAGGCACATTGCACTTTTGTTATATAGGGACTGAGCTTTCATTCCAAATAGCTAAATATGTTTTAGTGGTCTTTTATAGAGAAAACTGCTTTGCAATATTACTAATAATAATTAAAAAACAAATACATTTGTCGCTTATGTAACAGGTATAGTGATGAGCGAATTCTTTCGCCAGGCATAGATTTGCAGCGAATTTCTGCATTTCGCCATTGGCCATTTGTTTCACAAAACTTCAGAGAAAATTTGTCGCTTGTCAAAAAAAGGCGCGGTTGCAGCAAGAAAGGTGCGGGCGACAAAAAAATCATGCGACAAACATGGTTCACGGATTTTTCATTGTTTCACGAATTTTGCTGTCGTTTCGAGAATTTCTCAGTGAAGTGAAACCGAAAAGATTCGCTCATCACTAAACAGGTGTATAAATGCTTTAGAGTACAGACCTCATACAGACAGTATAAATACAGGAGGTTAAGAAGGCCCTGCTTTGCTTTATTCTTTCAGTCTAGAATAATAACCTGTAACTAGGACTTCTGTTATATAATATATCTCTAGAAGAAGCTTATATTGATGTGCTCTGCACAGGAAAACCTACTGTAACTATGAACAAACGTTAGTTTGAACAAGGAAAAAAGACACATTCTCTCTTTCTGAGAAATATGGGAACATTTAAAAAAAATGTACAAATGAAACAATATTAATATATTATAAAATTCTTTTAGATGGCTATTCTATGTATATTTTTTGTACTGAATGAACTTAAATCTTATGGTAAAGTCTGGTCAGGTTTTCTTTACTTCTGTATGATGTAACAATTGTATACTAATAACATCTGTACTGTATCTGCCCCATTTTCTACTGCCCTTCAATAAATGTGGGATATACTAAATTTTATAGCAGAAGATAGATGGGTCATATTGACCCTTTTCTGTACTCCGCATCCAATTGTGGGCACAGCAAAAGCCACCTAAACAGACATACTGTAACAACCCTTGTTTATTGACGACCAAACAACTTTGTTTGAGATCCATCTCAGGCTTAGTAGGTGGGACTGGGGTTGGAACTTTACATGCTGTACTTTAAATAATGAAATAATAACAGCCAAACTAGCTGCCTGTGCTTTTTCTGCCCAAACCTGTGCCACTCAGTGACGGTCATTGTAGTGATCATAGTCTCTTTAACTGTTCCCTTTGTTCAACAATTCAGTTATTCATCTTGGATCTTTTTTTTTGTCACAAAAAATAAATAAACAAAATAAAATCCATGATATGTAAATGAATCTATATATAGGAAAATGTTAAGTTACAATACTCTTGATACTAACCAGCATGTGTGCTTGGTTGGAAGTAGACTGCAAGCTGTGTATATTTGCATGCTATAAGCAGGTCAGCCATTGATTTTGTTAGCTATTGTAAGGAATGTCAAGATGTCCTGGAGCTTGGTGCATTTTATAAATGTCTTTAATTTAGTAGGCTCATTGAATAATGACAAGAATGTAAAACATAATTTGCAATAGGCAGGTGACGCCAAGGCCCAGAGACAAAGTTAATATAAAAGGTGTTGTAGGTTTATTATAAAGGAGAGCTAGACATTCCAACTCAAATGTTTATTGAAAGGCAAAATATGTTTTTTTTTTTGTTTTGTTAAATGAACCTGTATTGTATTTAGTCTTGCTTTTGCATTTGAAAAACCCACAGTATCTAAAGTACATACACAGATGCAGTAATGTCCCCAAATGATATTTTATACATTTAACCGTTTGGAATATTTTGCATGTGCCAATGAATTATTTCATACTGGGGAAACCTTGCTGTGATAGTGGATGTTCCTGTGTTGTTTAATCTGCTTAAAGTAAACCTATACCCCTGAACAAAAAGCATAACATAGCTCATATGTAAATACCCTGCTTCATCTAAATCAACTGTTTTCATAAAATGTTACTTTTTTATTTTTTGTTAGTTGTATGTGCCACTGGGTAATCGTACATTAAAAATTGCCATTTTATGTACTAAGGGCTGTTCCCTGGGATTGTGCTATGCACAGAGAACACAAACAAACCAAGGGCATATACACTGTACATATTTCGTCATATCAGCGTCTTTGACTCCCACACTACTTCCTGTTACAGCTGCATTATTTCCTGTCAGGTGATCTCTGAGGGAGCGCACAGCCCATCACTAAATGGTGGCTCAATATAAAAGATGAGAAAGACAATATTTACTGATATACATATATAATATCCAGAATACAGATTTCCTTATTCTTTGTGACATAGTACAAGATTTATTAAATAGCTGTTTTGTTTTTTTTAAAAAAAAGTGTTTTCCTTGTACAAATTAAATCTTTCAAGAAGGGTTGCTACATTTTTCATTGTAGTCATTTTGTCTTTCCTTTTTAAAGTTTACCTAGATTGTTTAGTTCCAAAAATGAGTTGGGTACATTTAGACCTGTTGCTGGCAGCAGGGGGTGTATATAGCCTGTGTTTGATATTCTTAGTCTGAAATTTTGCCAGTACCAAACATCTTTAGTTGTTACAAAATCTATTTTTCACTAAAAGCCAAGATTAGCAAAGATCATGAATGAGACAAGTTTTCTGCTCTTGACATTTTGACAGAGAGAAATGACTATTGTTTGTGTTTATATTGGCCGTTGTCTGGCCGACTCAACTTCGATTGCAGTGCCTGCTAAACACACAGCACCAGCTCTTAATTCTTCTAGCTCTGTAGCATAATGTGCTTTAACAGCAGTTAGAGAGCGAGGCTTGACCTAGCGCTCAGCCTCCCCTGATATCATTACTTAAGTGCTTGCCAATTTCCTCTAACAGAGTCCTGCTATGGGACTCAAAGGTAGGTTTTCAAGGAGAAGAGGGATTTAGGGAACCTTTTAGGACCAACATCAATGTTTTTGTCAGTCTTTGTTTTTCTCTTGCTCTCTCTCTCTACCATGGTTGTGATATATAGATGTGTAGCATAAATAAACCATGAGCTAATATATTCAAGTAGCCAGACCACAGCTGTTCAAGTAAAAAGCAAAATTGATCTTTGGTCCAGTTGGTCATAAAAGAGATGCTGTTTTCAATGCCAATCAGAGAGTGGAATTGTGTGCTTGGAATATAATATACAGTATCTTAGTTTGTTTTCCATTCCTAGAAAGGATGATTTTCTAACATTTAAAAAAAGATTGATATTAAAAATCTAGCTATCTCCTCTTCTTAGCATTTCTTTGTATTATCACCCTTTACTAAAAATTACAAATGTATTATGTAATAACTGAAAGGAGGAGCATGGAGTCTGAAGAGCAGTAAATTGCAAAGTTGCCAATACCTATTGTAGCCAGGCTGTCCCTTTTTTTCATTATTCTCCGTTTGTGTACATTTTACATTATTTTGTTTCTTATTCTATGACTATGTCAAACACGCAACTACAGTAGATTTGGTCAGTAATTTTAAATGCAAAATGAAGTCAATACCTCTTTCTTGGTCAGCTCATATCAACTTTAATATAATTATACCGTCACAACTAGAGTTAAGTATTGATCATTTCTTAAATTAGCCCAATAGAAAAGACAGGTAATTTATTTAAATGGAATGGTTTAAATGTGTGTTGAAGTAATACATTTTAGCAATAAAGGCTTTCCATGAGCACAAGGTAATAACCCCAGTAGGAGTTCTTGAATGTAAAAAATATATTGGGCCTATGGCTTTTATTGCTATCCTTTGTTTACAAAGAATCTTTTTAGCACATCAATGCCTTGCATTGTCTCCAGCTGACAGATGCTTGGTTTGAATAGTATGTTTCACTTTGTCAGTACTGTAGCTCTGTGCTTTGCACGGTCATAAACCATTGTATAGCTCCTTATACTTATATATACACATGAGTTTGCTCAGCTAAATACTATGCTCTGTGTCTACAGGTATGGAATCTGTTATCTGGAGAACCAGATAAAATAATTCAGATTTTGAAAAAGGATTTTCTTTTCTTCTGTAATAATAAAATAGAACCTTGTATTTGAAGTCAATTAAGCTGCATGAATCCATTTTGGAGGCAAAACAATCTTACTTGGTTTATTTAATGTTTCAATGATTTTTTCATACCACAGAAAGATGCCTTATCTGAAAAACCCCAGGTCCCGAGCATTCTGGATAACAGGTTTCATACCTGGATTTAATGGGCGTATTTGTCAATTTTCAAGTTTGTGAATTCCAGTTTGTTTTTCTAAATTTAATAAACTTGCATATCAAATGTTCGCTAATTTATAAATTAGGGAAACCCAGTCTTAGTTAGGAAGAGAGACTGGCAAAGTTTAAGTTGTTTACATTGGAGAAGAGGTGCTTAAGGGTTGATTTGATAACTATGTATAAATATATAAGGGGATCATATAATTACCTCTCTAATGTTTTATTTACCAGTAGGTCCTTCCAAATGGGCACCCACTCCGTTTCGAAGAAGGGAGATTCCGTTTAAATATTTTTACTGTGAGACCTGTGAAGTTGTGGAATTCAGTCCCTGAATCAATTGTACTGGCAGAAATATTAGATAGCTTCAAGAAGGGGTTGGATGGCTTTTTAGCTAGTGAGTAAATACAGGGTTATGGGCAAAGTTGACCCAGGGACTGGTCCGATTGCCATCTTGGAGTCAGGGAGGATTTTTCCCCTTTGTGGCAAATTAGAGAGGCTTTAGATTGTTCTCTTTTGGCTTCCTTTGGATCAACTAGCAGTTAGGCAGGTTATATGAGTTTTAAAAACTCAAAAAATTTGAGAATATGACTTTACTTTGCCTATGACAACTCCTATTGACTTCCCATTGCCCTTGAGAACACATATGTAGCATTTACTTTTCAGAAGATTCCTTAAAGGAGGAGGCGTCACCCACTGTAGTGCAAATGAGCCTTAGGGGCAGATTTATTAAAATTGTGGAATTAGAGCTCACCACAGAAAAATTCAGTTAGCAGAGCTAACTGTTCATTGTTTGCTATAATACAGGGTTAGAATGCTTTGGGAAAACATTCTAAAATAAACTGTGGTTGGAATCAAGAGACATCCCTGTTATAAGAACAAAAATTCATCATTTGCAATGTAATATTCTTCATTGGTCAGTTATTACATAATCAGTTTTGATATTTTGGCACAAAATGGCAACCTTTGAGTAAAACTGTTTATGGCGTATACTGCACATAAATGTCAACTATAAAGTTCACAAATCTCATGATAATTTGTAAGCTGACCTTACAAAAGTTTCTAAAAAAATACAAGAATTTTGGTGAAAGTTATCCGAAATTTTCTAGAATATATTGCCATTTTTCAAAAAAACGTGAAATTTAAATGGCTGTTTATTTACATGAATCCTCTTTATTTTTCCCAAACAGAAGGTCCTCCAGTAGCCATTTTAGGAACATTGGTGCTCATTCTTGGAAAATAATAATGTGTTTAAGCTTCACTTGAAACTGTGTGAAATCGAAAACAATGATATGATTAACTTCCCCTTGAAAGTGTTTGAAATAGAAAAGTCTTATGGGATTAACTTCCCCTTGAAAATGTGTAGAATAGAAAACATTGATGGGATTAATTTCCCCTTGGAAATGTGTGAAATAGAAAACGTTGATGTGATTAACTTCCTCTTGGAAATGTGTGAAATAAAAAACAATGATTGGATTAACTTCCCCTTGAAAGTGTGTGATTACCTTTCCCTTCGAAAGTGTGTGAGATATAAACAACGATGCATGTAACTTCCCCTTAAAAATGTGTCAAGTTCAGGCTGTCACTATTCTATTTTTCTACTACCGGTATTATAAACCTTCATGGCCTCAATGGTTCTCGGCAGCTTAAACCTGACGTAATTTTTGTCAGTCTAAAAAAGTCACAACATTTTTTTTATAAAACTCCAATGTTTGTGGTTTTTTAAAAAAAAAAATCTCTTTTTTTTGAGAGAAACAAAACAATTGTATACTGGGAAGAAACACATATGTATATCGTGAAAAAAACAAAACCCAAAACAATTCGACTCTTTCTCAAAAAACCTTAGTAAATGGGCCCCTATGTATTTATATTAAACTATGCTATCTATATGGTTAAAAAGGAAAAAAATATTTACATTGCTTATTTTTTCTGTTACTGCCTTTTGGAACATTCCCTATTTAGTTTGTTAAAAACAAAGGAATCTGTTAACTATGATATCTTGGTTTTAAAAATAAATATGTTTTTATTCAATATGGAATTTGCCTAAAACTCCATGCTGGGTTTTTCTATAGAACAAATATGGCAATCTGTTTGTGAAATTTGTAATAGAAGAATAATTGAGGATCAATATGCAGTTACAGGTTTTAAACTGTGTGGTGTGGTTTTTAATTGGTGTGTTTTTACTGTATTATTCCTCACCTAATCAATCCAGATTCAGTCAACATTTTTAAGTCTTCCATGTGTTCCAAACGGCAGAAAAATAATCAGCATATGAATAGATCTCTCCTCAGTGATCTGTTGCTAAAATAGAAATCAGAGGCTGCTTATTGTCCAGGTTAGAGATAAAATGGTGAGCCATTTATATGATATAATTGCAGAAGAGGGGTGCTATTTTGCTTGACAGTAAAGAAGGAAGGAGATGGAAAGATGTGATAAGCCGTTGATGAGACAGTGACTAATTACATAGCGCTACAGATGGTTTATGTTTTGATCTTAAAAGAGCACTAATGATTAACCAATGATAGAGGAAAAAGGTTAATTTAAAAATAAGCAGGTTGCTCTTACATGAATCTAAATGTAGAACATTATTAATCATAAAAAATATACTAGCAGCAGTTAATTAGTGTTATGTGTGTGTGGATTTGTGCACGTCTGATTCGCTTGTCTGGAGAACTGACTTTTTTTTTGTGCATATTAGTCTGAATTCACTGGGGGGGAACTGGGAGAATGCAATAAAAGTCACAAATGGGAAGAAATTGCAATGTTTTCTCTACTAGTGACAGTGGTTACTAATAATTTCCAGGTTCAAAGCTATATACAATTTACACAATACAGAAATTCTGTAACCCTTTTCATGCCGCACTCCTGTAGAATTGGATCACACTCTTTTTTCGTGGCTGTTTACCTGTATTTGAAATCCAGTCGCCTGGCCCTCTTTACATAAAAGATACTGGGAACTGGGATTTACAGTGCAGTACCTCCTCCAAGTGGACACTGGGGAGCGCACATCGGGGGAATTCCACTAGGAGAAAACACACACGGTTTGCAGAAACAAAGATTAACTTTATGTAAATGTAGAAAAATACAATGGGCATCTAATACAGATAATGATCCTCTACTGGGGACATATGGAGACCAATCTGTCTTACTAGCAGATAACACACTGTCTACCTAGCACAATCTTTTTAATAGCACAGCCACCACACTCTCTCTTTGGCTCCTCCTCTTTTCCCAGAGGTGCACTGGTGCTCCCAATCAATCTGATCTCTCTCCAGTCTGTAAGCGGGCTGGATGATGTCACAGACAGAAAAACAGGGAAGAGGGTTTTTTGATCCCCTACACATTGCAGTGTAATAATTTTTCTGTTAATAGCTTTTATTATTGTAGGGGGCCCCTCAGGATGTATACCCCTAGGATAGGTCCCTGGGAGGGTAATGGTTGGGGTACAATGGGTATAGCCTGGTACATCTGTAGTTAATGAGGAGGACCCCTGTAGTTTGGGTTATGGCCACAGGGTGGTGCATAGGCCCATATAAGGGAAACAGCCATGTGCTGGGAGCCAGTTTAGTTTGGGAGTCTCTAGAGAGAGAGAAGCTCCCCTGTTAGTAGATTCTCTGTGTTAGATCACTCTAGGAGTGAGATGTAGGGAGTGGTAGGAAAGAATGGGCCACATTGCCCCTCCAGGAGTGTAGAGGATTAAGATCCTACCAGCATTACATCAGCTGGAAGTTAGGGCACACAGTGTGTAGGTAAGGGAGAAATAGTCTCCAAGAGAAAGGAGGACCCTGCTAAAGAGTTCCTGGGTGTAGTACCGGGGGTGAGTCTCTGTGGAGGGTCTGCTTGGCGAGAGTACCGGGGAGAGCCCTAAGAGAGGGTCTCCTGGCGTGTAGTACCGGGGGGACCTCCTAGATGAGATCATTCTGCCGTGAGTACCCTGGGTACCTTTGAGTGAGGTTCCTTGTGCTATGATGTAACCTGTGGATGTGCCCTGACTGTCTGAGGATACACTCCTGGAGAGGTCTGCCCAAATAAAGATTAACCTGTTCATTGCAATCTGCTGTATTCTGTGTGTGTGTACCCAGGACCACTACAAGCTGGTAAGGAGTTACCCCAGGGAGGGGCAAATCAGCCTGAAGCCAGTGGATCCCATTGAGGGGTTAATACACAACATCAAGTCCCAGGGTGAGAGTTGTAGTTCTCCCATAGCAGAGCCCTGGGTGGAGGCACTCCATTTATCAGAGAAATCCCTGCCCCCCATAGTAAGCGGGGCTCAGGACTCCTGTAGCGCCAACAAGTGACATATCAGCAGGTAGTGCCACAACCGTGTATAAAGTGGGCTACATTATATTTCACCAACAGTATACCAAGCTGTAGCTGTCTGTAGGTGCAGTGGAAATTTTAGTTTTGTGCATATACAGCTGGAATATATAACCGTGAATGAGGGGTGTCTTATAAAAGGGGTTCTTAATATATAATGAACCCAATAAATATGTTGTGCCAAAATACATAAGTTTTGGATTTAGCCCAATAACAATGCATTCACCAAATAAAGAACCATTGTGAACACATTGTGTTGGGAAGGGTGCTTGCCTTGGGCACCTCTACTCAATGCCTGTCATTGCTGGGAGTGCTAAGCTGCCATTTTCCTATTTCCAGGTGGTTCTTGGATGGGTGTGGGCCGGAAGCATGTGAAGAATAGTAATTAAGGTACATCTGAGTGTACTGTGCTTATGCTCACCTTAAAGCAGTACTACCAGGAAGAGAGAGAAAAAAATGGTGACCCAGGGCTCCCTAGCTAAACACAGGGCAAATTCTTCCTTTTTATAGAGGAGATGCACCATCCCGAGGCAGCAGTTTTTGGCTAACCAATGGGAGGTGGGTGGTTACAAATTAGCAACCCCGGTGAATTAACCTTTCTTTGCACTTGCACTATTTAATGCAATTTATGCAAATGTTGTAGTAAATCAGATGCAAAAGTCCTTGTGCATTGTTTGGTGTGTGAGTGACGCCTGTGCCCAATACTTTAGGCACGATTGTGCTGCGCCTATTGATGCTGGGTGCAAAGGGAACACTGGAGCTTCCCCCTGGTCAGGAAGGTGCATCCTTTAAACAATGTGGTTTTACATGCGACTGGCTGCAGGGAAATTTGTGGGACCGCAACTGTTTCACATAACTCCAAGTAAGTTGGTCTGTGCATGGACTGTTGCATTACAGGGAAGACCAGAAGTGAGACCCAAAATGTGTATACAGGTATGGGACCCCTTATCCGGAAACCCATTATCCAGAAAGCTCCGAATTACGGAAAGCCCGTCTCCCATAGACTCCATTTTAATCAAATAATTCAGAATCTTAAAACTGATTTCCTTTTTCTCTGTAATAATAAAACAGTACCTTGTAATTGATCCCAACTAAGATATAAATAATCCTTATTGGATGCAAAACAATCCTATTGGGTTTAATTAATGTTTTATTGATTTTTAAGTAGACTTAAGGTATGGAGATCCAAATTACAGAAAGACCCCTTATCCGGAATACCCTTGGTCCCGAGCATTCTGGATAATGGGTCCTATACCTGTATTTTAAATCAAGAATGTGAAAGGGGTGAGTTATTAAACCATTTACAGGAGTAGATTTCTATACATTTTCAGTACTTAAAATGTCTGGCTGCCTTTGCTTGGAAATCAACATTAAAGTTATGGTTTCCAAGAAATGAATGATTGAAGATCCTGGGGAAAAAGCGCAGGATAAATGACAGGTATAGAAGAGCCTAAGGGGACCTGACTGAAGTATTGCATGTCAAATCCAATTTAATGCAAGCAATAATTCTAGTCTTTGTTAAAAACCTGTGCATTCTGACAGTGACAAAGGGACATCAGCCTACAAATGTTACAACATAATATATAAATGACTCTGTCCCCATTAAGTGTCAGAGCTTTGTTTTTGTATTAAAAAGTATTTTACAGTATGCAAGTAAATAAAGGAGTCATTTCTGTTCAGTGCACCTTTAACATAGTGCAGCTCCAACTGATACTGTGCTTTGCTGCTTTACAGGGAATATACGTGTTCTGCCTCACACAGATGCAGATGCAGTAGTCATTAACAATTTACTGTAAAATGTGTAGCCTCTGTCCTATTTTTATTAAGCTATTTCTAAACCTTTCTGCACAAAGCTAAGTAACCAAAAGCAAAAGGGGTTAGAATAGGTTTTAGCTGTGCTTAGCCCTATAGGACCAAGAACTAGGTAGAAAAATGTCTGCCCAATTGTCTTGGCTTTCTATTAATATTGTATTCAGTTCCTTGCTTTGGTATAAGAATTTGTTAATTACAATGCAAAAAAACTACATATTGTTTCGCTTTGACCTATTGAGGTCATCCTAATAGGTGCCCACTGCATCATCTACCTTTAGCAAAGCAGAAGCAGCCACAATTTTGACATATAGCTTCTGAGGAAGCGGCTTTGTGTAGCCACAAAATGCATTACGCTTTGTGCTCTTCCTGCCCTATCATCCACATGTATATGTTTTAAAGAACTGCAATAAAGTGTGTCTTAACTTTATGCTCATGATGTGATCCCAACATGCCGTTCACGTGGTTTAGCATTTTGATGTTATGCTCTTTTGTTAATAGTTTTTGGATGGATACAACGTTCAACACATTTTTGTACTTTTTCATTTGTGTTTGTAAATGAGCAGGTTCTCCATCACTGATGAACAGACAGAACTCCATTTAGGGACATGGTAAATGTGCAGGGCCCAGACTTCAGTAAAAGAGGTGGGGCTGGATAGTTCAGGTGACTTGGTGCATGGGTGGGGCTAATTGCAACAGCCCAGGACATGGCATGGCAATGGAGAAGGGTATGGGACCCCATCACGCCTTATGGCATCCATAATAAACCTACTGTGCATTACACCATAATGGGCATGATTTTACTTTTTCTGTTATTTGAGTGTATATTGTCCAAATGATGTCTTTCTTTCACCACCCTCAGGCATGGACATTAGGAACAATGCTAAAAATAAAGAAATCATGCATGCAGCAACTAATTATAGTCTGGAAACTTAATTTATTTTGAAAGTCTTATTATTAGGTTTTTGCCATCTGTTCTCTCTCATCAAATTTATCAAAACATGTATGTGAAATTTAATTTCCTCTCTTGCTACCTCAGCACTGAATTACTAATGAAAGAATTCACAATCACATAGAGAATAATTTCTCTGAAACTAAACTTATTAAAAAAATACAGTTCAAAAGTTGTATTTAATGTATGCATTGTAATATTGATACATTGTAATATTTAGTTATAAAAATGTTTTATTTCTTAAGCTGTGTTGTTGGGCTTGACTAAGCACCATACATTGTAATCAAAGAAAATATCCTTTACAATGAGGCAAATCACCTAATTTATAAGCAGAGTTTTTATGCCAAACTTATTCTTAAATAAACATTTGCTGCTATTTTACACTGACTCAGACCTGACATTACTCATTGACGTCAATGGAGCATGTTCAAGGGAGAAAACTTTCTAGTTTAAAAAGTGTTTTTTACATCTCTTGATCAACCTATGCCTTTTTTTACTCCAGAATTGTTCACTAGGCTACACATATGCCACAATTCATTACAGAGCTTTATAAATACTTGTGATTTTAGCTTTAAATTGACTTTTTGTACAATGTGACATTATTAATTTTACATAATTTAAACACAAATTGGTCTACATTTCTTATTTTGTGTGTGTATTTTTAATTATTTATAGTGCTTGACTTTGATTTCATTTTGATAAACACCCAGTCTGGGTATCAATAAGTTTTCAGAGCTCCTTTCAGATGCTTGTATTCTTTCTCTTTGGTATCTGCATTGATTGCCACAGCCCGATGGTGTAGAGTTATAATAATCCTCAGTTTATGTTCCAATGGGTGGTGGAAATCAAACTGCCCATGCCCATGGAGTTCTGAAGGTTGTGTACTGTGTTGCCAACTAAGGGAGCCAAGACATTGGCCACAGAGCTGTTATAAGTCACAGAGTTAATGCTGCTGACAATTGGCCCCAGAGCGTCTCCTTCCTTGTGTATTTTTGGGAGTCCATATAGTCTATATAGACTTTACATGGGTAGAAGCGACAATTCAAAGCCAGAGTGACAACCTTGTCCTTCTCGAGCTGTTGTAGACAGTCTATAACCTTTTTCTTGTAGCTGTTTGTAGGATCCCTCTTGAGTTGTTCATATGTATCAGAATCACTGAGTAGTGCGACCACTTTAGAATAGTAGTCTGATGTGTTTAGTACTATTGGTATATGACTTGTTATCCCAAATGCTTGGGACCAAGGATATTCCGGATAAGGGGTCTTTCCATAATTATAATTATTTACTTATAATGGAGTCTATGGGAGATAGTCTTTCCGTAATTCAGAACTTTCTGGATAATGGGTTTCTGGATAAGGTATCCAATACCTGTATAGAATATAAATGTGGCTGATTAGAAATTGTTTCAGACTAACGTGACATGGCAGCTCTCAAACCAGTGCAATTATTATTATTAACATGTATTTCTGCAGTGCTAGCATCAGAATGTAATAATCGGCCCTGTAGCAACAGCTTATATGACAGTTAAACCTAATTTTCTGCTTAATAATTTCTGACGACCCCTCAAGCCAGAATATGCCCCTTAGTTATAGTAATATACATGGGCATCTAATCAGGACCATAGGCTGGCTAATGTTTGTTGTACCTATTTGGTTGATTTATGCTCTGTATCTGCTGTTTTATGTGAAACTGATTTTTTATTATGTCAATAGATGTTTTGTATGAACTTTATAGTTAGACTTTCATGTGATGCCTCTTATTTGTGTGCTTGATTTGTAGTGTGGTTGGTCAAAGACCAGAATCAAAACATTTGATATAACGTTTCTGATTGGTTGACTAATGTTGTCATTTTCTGCACACCAGAATACTACTTTGTCCTGCAATTCTTTTCTGCATGCAGTTGAGTAACTCAGAAGCAACTGTGTAATTTGCCTCCGCAATAATACCAATAATGTCAACAACATGAGATTGTTACAATGGTAAAGTATAAATGTCCTAATTGTACAGTTACTCCTACAGACTACTTAATATATACTTCCCCTCAACAGACAGTATGAGTAGTGATTAAAGATTCATCTTTATTGACTGAATGCAGATCAAAGCAGTAATTAGCTCCTCCATTGGTGGAGATCTGAAAGTAGATAATAACCACCTTCTAAGGACTGTAAATGTCTGCAGTTCAGCAATTATCACCATCCTGCTTCCAGAGAATCACTCCATCTTCCTGCAATGTAGATGATAAGTGCTGTAGGTCAAACTATTCCTAGCATAAAAACATGTTAATATATATGTATATCATATATAGCATGAGATATGAAGACATATGTATCAAATTTCCAATTTATGTTTTTAAATAAAAAAAATAATCAAAAAAACTTAATTAAAATCTTGAATGCAGCACATTTACATTCTACTTTTAAAATTCTGAGGGTCTTTCAACTTCCAAGTAACACAAAATTTAAAAAAATTGCTTACATTTTGCCTAGGACCACTTTCATCCACTACAGGTATGGGATCTGTACGGAAAGCCCGTCTTCCATAGACTCCATTTTAATCAAATAATTCAGAATTTTAAAACTGATTTCCTTTTTCTCTGTAGTAATAAAACAGTACCTTGTACTTGATCCCAACTGAGATGTAAATAATCCTTATTGGATACAAAACAATCCCATTGGATTTAATTAATGTTTTATTGATTTTTTAGTAGACAATGTATTGACATCCAAATTTTGGAAAGACTCCTTATCAAGAAAACCCTTGTTCACGAGCATTCTGGATAACGGGTCCTATACCTGTACTACATGATCCTACCAGCTTTAAGATGCCCAATTTTGACATTTGTCTTTTGGAAAAGAATTCAAATATGGGACTTTTAGCGCAAAAAGCTTAAATCGTGGTAAAAATCATTACTGTGCAATCCATGTTAGTAAACATTTATGACCCTCAAGTCTTAAAAATCAAACTGCAATAATCTTCACTTTGTAACATGCATGTGTAGGGACCCATAGGGTTAAGCTCCCTATGGTGTTATCCCTTATCCTTATCTGTATTGTTATAGGGCAGAGCCCTCTGATATCAGGTTACTGTTATTAGGCTGCCCTCTATAGGTTTAGCCCAGGTTGACCACTCCCCTTGGCAGACTATATAGTGTCTTGCACAAGGAAGTGGCTTCCTCTTTTGGCTGCATGCTGTGTTCTGGACAGATCCCAACTGAGCCTGGACCAGAACATAGGCCCAGAAGCCATTTGTACCCTAGGGGACCACCTACCCTAGTGATAAGTCGGGGACAGGGCCCCGTGAACGAGGTAAAGCCAGCACAGACAGATTTGTTAATAGCACCCTCTAGGAGAGGTGATCGTAGTCAGTCTATTTAGCAAGGGCAGTCAATAGCCCCAACCAGGAGTTGTAACAAAGGGTTTAGTCCACCCCGGCTCTGTAGTCGTTCTTTAGGGACCGGTTTTATTAGACGCCAGGTACCAGTGTTAGGAGCTCTCCCCTGGACCACAGTCGGCCGGAACACTCCCTTCTGAAAGGTCTATATCTCAGGTGTCAACTAATCCTCTGTGCATCCTCCAAGTGGGTTATTCTGTGCCTAAAGTGTCACATCTGCTGTACTATCTGTGACATCATACACTGCTGTGTCTGTGAGTATAACCCTGCTGCACTATTCAGTTGTGCCTTTCAATAAACTTGTACTATAGTTGATCAGCAAGAATCCTCTGGCGTCCATCTTTTACTATCTGCACACCACACCTCAGCTAGTTGTAGTTCAACTACACCCTCACTCCATCTAATTCTCCCATATAGCGGAGGCTCACCCCTTTGTATTAAGTGTCGCAAATGTAACCCATGCTCTCTATTCACTACTAGCCTGGGTTTATTCCTAATTGGGTCAGAAAAGCGTTACATATATGGCGCCCAAAGTGGGGCCTGAAGGGTTAAATTCATTTTGAAATTTTCGGAGCCATTACCTGAGGGGCTGAGTAAAAGTGTGTGTGTTGCTTTAAAATTTGCTGACAGGCACTGCCGGACGCGATAGGCAAAAGGCGCCTGCAGTCCTGATCGTAAAAGCACAGTACTAATTGGCCGTGGGTTCGGGCTTGAGGATTCCCCCCGTGTAATCCCATTGGCCGGCGGAACTGTCAGTCACCGCCCTTGTCTTTTTGGCGCTCTTTCTACAAGATCACGCGATAGGCGGAGTTGTTTGTGAGATTTGGTCGGCCATTTTCCGAGACTCTGATGTCATGGCGGCCATCTTATGCCTCTCACTTGAGCCATACTGACACGTGGAGAGAGAGCTCTTGCTGAAACTTTGGATAGCGGCTGCTTCCACTGTGAAACCAGCACATTTATATCTTTGCTGCTGTACCCTACTGCTACCAGTAACATCTGCGCATAGGGAAAGGTCCCTGCCATACCAGAGCTGCGGCTGCGTTCTGGAACCGAGGCCGGACCATACAGCTTATCATACCCGTGTGCACACCTCCCAAAGCGGCTGCACCGGAGGGTAAATTGGCCACGGAAGTTCCCCGGGAGCAACCAGGGTTCGCGGCTGCGACCTGAGTGCATTTACCGGAAAGGAAAACACATCCCTGTGAGTACTAACCGCGGCTGCGGAATACTCTTCATATTTACCAGTCTGCGAGTAAGATACCGACAGCGGCAGTTGGACTTTATCAGTGCCCAGTAATATACAACCCGCGTTGCGGATAAGTGCCCTAGAGCATACTGAACATTGATCCTAGGGGCCGCTTAAGAGCCGCCATAGCGGTTTGGGACCAACTAAAGAGAGAATTCCATATTCACTGCTGCGGCTGCGGGGTGATTTACTCCCTTCAGAGTATTGAAATGGCTGATATTACTAATTCAGTAAAGACAAAGCAAGAGGCCACCGACAGTGCCATATCTATGCAGTGTCCTAGTTCCCAGCACAGGTATGTGTGGCTGGGCACTTTTGGCCAAAAGAGTGGGGAAGAAGGGGAGACCTGGCTAGTACCGTACAGCGGCTGCTGTAATGAGGAATTTGAGCAGGCCTTGGGAGATGTGCAAGCCAGATGCCCTGGCTGCAATAACACTTGCTGGGTTGGGCCCACGGTGAGGATAGAGTCCCCATCACCTTGCAAGGAGGGCGCCTCACCAGTTGCAAGCCCCCCACCACCACCTGTCACGCCAACCCCTAGTGCAGGCCCGGTCAGACCTGCCAACCCACCAATAGCAGAATCATCTGGGGATGCCCTATTATCACCCACCAGTAGTGATGATGAGCAAGGAGCACCCCCTTCAGTGGCTAAATCGGAAGCCATTTGGCCTTACAATAGGGCCACAAGGGACACTGAGCTATCCCAGAAAACGGAACGCTTAAGTTTTTACACCGGCAGAGGGAGGGCACGATCTTTAACCCCAGAGCGGGCTAGTGCTGCTTCATCCTCAGGGTCCAGGATACCAGCTGAATACCCTGGACATCGCCGCCGTGCTAAGCCAGATTGGCCTAATATGGTATTTGGGGGCACTGCTGAGACTGTCCCACAGAGAGAGGAGAGACCTGCACCTCTAAGGCCACCTCAGAGTAGGCCAGAAGGTGCCATTGTTTTGCCAAATACTCCACCACCTCACTACACCTTCAGCAAGGAAGAAACATGCTGGGTGGCTCCAGGCCGTGCAGATCCTGAGAAGTATAGGGTTGTGTCACGGGTCCAGAGACTGATCAATAACAAAGTGTATGAACTTTGGCAGTTCTACATGCCTTACGCCCCAGAGTGGGTTTATGATGAGGTGGAGAAACATTTAGATGAGTGGCTATACGGTGAGATCTCCAGACGTGAGAAGATTGGATTTGGGGGGCTGATTGCTAAAACCCCAGAAAAGAGACATCAGGATGTCGACTATCTGGCTAACATCGCCCGGGAGTGGTGGTTTGGTCGCACAATACTAAAACACAGAGTGAGATCCTGTGGGAAGTATGAGAAGGATAAGAACTTTGCACTGCTCTCGGACCTCCCCAGTGGAGGCAAGATAGATAAGCCCCATCCTGCATATTATGTCTCCTACGAGGTGACAAAGGCAAAGTTCGACAGGAACATGCATTGAAAACCCCATGCCGGCTCTGATACCCTTCACCAGATGGGATTTTCCCCCGGGTGGGAGGTGGGTAGAGTTTCCCTAGCTGTTAAAGGGATTACCCACCATATTTGGGCACCTCTAAAGAGACTGCCGGTTTTGCTGCCATAGAGTGTGACCCTTCTTCTTCAGTTGCATCCACAGTGGTGGATTTGTTGTTAAGTTTGGGACTCTCCAAATCCTTCAGGAGAGACTGTAAAGTTACCAGTTGGGTGAACAATCAAAAAGACTGCTGCGCCCCATCCCACTACAACTTCTATTGTCATCTACCTCATCTAAGAGTAGGAACCCATTGCCTAATCCACACCTACGGAGTGCATGTCGGGAGATTCATGAACACTGGGTTAGGGTGGAAGGCCTGGACTAAATAAAGTTTATGGGTGGGGATGTATTACAGTTAAATTGTGCCCAATAACAATTTCTTTACAGCCAAGCATGTGCCTGGGGACCCCTGAGTGAAGGCAGGATCGTCCTCATGTGTAAGTGTATCTGTCATGCCCCTGGTGCAGGTTACAGGTGGTATATCAAGGATACCTAAGTGTGTGCCTGAGCACCCCTGTTTAGTGGTCAGGAAGGTGACTCAAGATTTCTAAGTATTGTGCCTGTTATACCTCTGTTGCAGAGCCAGAAGGTATCTCAAGGATCTTTATAAGTAAGTGCCTGAGTGATCCATAGTGACACTCATGTATTGTAAATGGTTTACAGAAACGTAACTAGTAACGAAACAGTTAAAAATTTCTGTGCCTTAAAATTTTCATTTTTACAGCTATCCAATGTACCGGATACTCCTCAGGAGAGGGTATCAGAAACGGATGTAAGGGTACTGTATTTTTGCACTAATTCAATGCACTACAGTTATTGCTTGAAATGTGTATTTAATGTTATTTGCCATTGCCGGGTCGGAATGGATTTTTCCCCCGGGTGAATGTAGGGACCCATAGGGTTAAGCTCCCTATGGTGTTATCCCTTATCCTTATCTTATCTGTATTGTTATAGGGCAGAGCCCTCTGATATCAGGTTACTGTTATTAGGCTGCCCTCTATAGGTTTAGCCCAGGTTGACCACTCCCCTTGGCAGACTATATAGTGCCTTGCACAAGGAAGTGGCTTCCTCTTTTGGCTGCATGCTGTGTTCTGGACAGATCCCAACTGAGCCTGGACCAGAACATAGGCCCAGAAGCCATTTGTACCCTAGGGGACCACCTACCCTAGTGATAAGTCGGGGACAGGGCCCCGTGAACGAGGTAAAGCCAGCACAGACAGATTTGTTAATAGCACCCTCTAGGAGAGGTGATCGTAGTCAGTCTATTTAGCAAGGGCAGTCAATAGCCCCAACCAGGAGTTGTAACAAAGGGTTTAGTCCACCCCGGCTCTGTAGTCGTTCTTTAGGGACCGGTTTTATTAGACGCCAGGTACCAGTGTTAGGAGCTCTCCCCTGGACCACAGTCGGCCGGAACACTCCCTTCTGAAAGGTCTATATCTCAGGTGTCAACTAATCCTCTGTGCATCCTTCAAGTGGGTTATTCTGTGCCTAAAGTGTCACATCTGCTGTACTATCTGTGACATCATACACTGCTGTGTCTGTGAGTATAACCCTGCTGCACTATTCAGTTGTGCCTTTCAATAAACTTGTACTATAGTTGATCAGCAAGAATCCTCTGGCGTCCATCTTTTACTATCTGCACACCACACCTCAGCTAGTTGTAGTTCAACTACACCCTCACCCCTTTGTATTAAGTGTCGCAAATGTAACCCATGCTCTCTATTCACTACTAGCCTGGGTTTATTCCTAATTGGGTCAGAAAAGCATTACACATGTAACAGAAATACTGTCTCTCTCTCTCTCTGTAATCTCTATCAAGGGTGGGTAGGGATATAGAAATGATCCTAAAACAACAGTTTCTAAAAAAAAAAAAAAAAAACTTTCATAGATGTTTTAGTTTTTGGACTTTTGGACTTTCTGGACATAATGATACGAGACAATGAAACATGATTTTTAATAAAAACTGCCCTAGCTATTGGTTATTAGAATATGTATTGTACTGTACTTCCAAATATATTGATTTCATTAACCTTTGTGCTAATGTTCATTTTCAGTGGAAATAATGCATGTAATATGAAGGCATCAAAAATTAGGTCATTACTAGCAGGGGCATATGTTTTTATTCCAAACATTTAATTAAGATGAAGTTTAATAAGCTTTGTTACCACTTGTGACTTTGAAATATTTAATTAATTTAAAACCTAATCGAATGTAACCTCACATTTGTTTCATGTTAGGCATATCGTTTATCATTATTAATTAAAACCTACATTTCCCTTATATCATTAATGATGTTGCTGATGCAGCAATTCTAGGAGGAAGATTATATTTGAATGTTTAATGCAGAGCTGTTAAAACCACATATAGCATCACTATTCCAATGTTTCGCTTCACACGTCCCCATAATTCTATTACAACAACTTATTGCAAAGCTGCTATAAAAGCTATTAAAAGTACAATTTACACAGTTTGTGTTTCCCGTCAGAGGTCCCAATGTGCACTGAGACAAATAAACATTAGGATGTACTCAGTCTTATATATACTGCTCTTCTTATACAATGAGTGACATGGTGATTTTTGTACCTTTCACCTCCACTATTAATGATTTATCAGATGCATTTATCTATGTTCTAACATGGGGTATCTAACTCTTTGTTGAGATATTTTATACTTTTATGTCTTCCTGGTACAGTCAGTTTGGAGGAGGCATAAGGGATTTCCATGGTGCTTCTCCAGCAAGTCAGTGGTTGGTATTCCTAATTATCACACAGCATGCTTTTTTTTTACAGCAGTAGCAGCACTAAAAAAGTGTTATGTTTAGAGACACAGTAAAATAAAAGTATCAAATTTACCATCTAAAGGCAATTGCCGAAAATGTTTATTTTTTAATAATTCTTTTTTTTCTTTTATAATACCCTTGAATTAAATTATAGTGACACCATTGTAACACCTATTTGGCTATAATATGGCCAACCCAGGCTAGTAGCGTGCTGTAGAGCATGTGTTACATGCGACCTTAATGCACAGGAGTGGGCCTCCGCTACGTGGGAGGTATATAATGGAGCTGAGGGGTTGTTGAACTACAACTATCTGCAGTAGTGTGGTGCAATAGACAGAAATGGACGCCAGAGGATTCTTTTGAATGAACTGGATAATACTTTATTTGTCCAAGACAAAGGTAATCAGGGTATTTCAATACTCACTTAATAAATGCAGAACAGTATGCAGTTATACAATTGATGTAATTCGGATTAATAGCAGAAATATGATGCTCCCCTGTGTATCCCTTCTCATCAAGAGGTTGGGCAGGTAGAACAACAACAGCGTGATAGGTAGGAAAGCTCACCGGCATAGTCCCATGCTCTTTTGGAGGTTAGGGCAAGGCATATTTGCTAACCTATTTTCCTAGCACTTCTGTGTCCCTAATCTAAGGCCAGTAATGCCTGTTAGGAAGACTACTCCTTTGCTATTATCCTTGATGGAGCAAATGGCTGCTCTTTCTGTATAATTCTGTCTGAACTCACCACTTCTAGAGGGTGCTATGAAATATGCTGCTATACTGTCTTTTCCTCATTCACGGGGCCCTGTCCCCGACTTAATTTGGATGGATAGTGGCTTACTGGGCCGGATCTGTACCCAGGCTCGATGGAACTCTGCTTCAGGTAGCAGATCAGCAGCCAAAGAGGAAAACACTTCCTTGTGCAAGACACTATATAGTCTGCCAAGGGGAGTGGTCAGATGAGCTAAACCTGTAAGGGATAGCTTAAGAAACTGTAACCTGAGTATAGAGGGGTCTGCCCTATAACAGTACAGATAAGGAAAAGTAGGGAAGTAAAGCCATAGGGAGCTTAACCCTATGGGTCCCTACACCATTTAAAGAAATTGCAGATGTGATAATAAGACAGCAAGTGTATCTGTAATCAGGTATTTGCCTGGGTTTTATTCAAAGCAAGGCTTTCTACAACAAGACACTTTTTAGCTTCATACAGAATATGCAGCAAACAAATTAAAGTTAATTCTTCTGATATCAGAGCAGACTGGTCCACTGGCAGTATGAATAGCTAAGAAAGCTGACCTCTGTATTGTAGTGTACTTCAGCCAATATTATGGTAGAATAAACCAATGAAACGTCAAATAGTGACTATATTACATACATAAACAAAGAATCTTCATTCAATACAAAACAAAAATGGGTATTTGGAATCCAGTTGAACAGCTTAATACCTTGCATTTTGTTATATCATTTCTAAACAAACCTAAAACTGCCCACTGTATTGTATGACAATGTTTTGCCTAAAAATGCCATGTTCATTAAAAAAAAAAGCACCACGCATGGTTGTCTGCAAGGCAGGCATCACAATATCACAATATTAATCAGGTATATTTATTATGCTGTATATTGATTTTATTTGACTATGAAGCCCAATGTAAAATTCCAGTTTGGCATAAATGAAAATACTGTGGCTATTTCTCTGTAATGGATTATTTCAGCAATTATAGGTGATAGATGGCATACAATTACATGTAAGGAAAATACCCAGTAAATAAACCAATTATTTACACTGTTTTCCAGGGTAAATCATTTTACACATTTAATAAGCCTTAAATCTTTCACTCCCTCTTTGTCTGTTGTTTAACCACCAACTGCCACACTGAATTGTGTAGAACTGCAGTTTATACATGCAGAATTATTGTTGTTTAGAACAATGTAGCTATGCACAAAATGTAAAAATATACAATGTTCTGAAAACTGGTACATCTGTTTTATCCTTTTTTTTTCACAGAAATGAACTTCAGTAAATGGACTGTAGTAACTACTGCAAAAATATAATGGTTTAGTTTGGGAGCCACTGCAGTGTGATTCCATAAAGCTTAAATGCGACACATTTAGAAACGATTAGCTACTGGCTTCTGCTTCTTCTGATGGATTCTTAAAGGATCACTGCATACTTCCATTGTCCTCAGTTTATATAAATATCTATTCTATCTTTGTTTTCAATGTTATAAGAAAACCTAGGCTGTTTTCTCTGCTATAGACTCTTATTTACTACTCTGGTAGGCCACGCCCCATCTGCTTCTTGTAAAGGGTGTATAATGCAATAGGAGGACTATGGGATGTGGAAAGGAAGTCCCTGGCCTTCTCTCCTGAGACTACAGCAGCTGAAATAAGCAAAACTGTAAGCTGCATTAGTAGGTTCTTCATAATACATGGGAGAAAAGAGAACACATTTACCTTTATCTATTTCTGTCTAAATTAGACAAATGATTTTAAGAGAAGTATGTCTGAAGCTTAATTTCAAGCTAAAACCTTACACTCCCAACAAAACTGGACAAATCACTTAACCATTTGGTGTCCCAGTGTACTGCATGGTTTTTTTTGTATTTGTTGTAAAATGCTTTAACTACTTGCTTGTATAGGCTGTAAAATATAGGACAGTGACTGTTTTGTTTGGTAATGACATTTACTATGTGCTAGGTGCAGAGCGCAATGCTGCCGGGAGCAAGGCAAAACTGTCCTTTCTGCCTGTGAAAGCAGCCATGCCCAAAGCATTTGCAGGGTATTGCATTATACTGACTGCTCCAACTTAGGGCCTTTGCGGTAGAATGGGTGTCCCTAGCTGACAATGCCACGGGGACCAACAGGAGCTGAAGGGGAAATTCCCCAGTATCCCAACAGGCTAGTCTGACCCTTAGGGAAAATGCTCCACTTGAACTCAAATTGGATGAACTCTAAATGACAACAACTGAGTGAGGAAGTTTGTTAAAAAATTGCAAGAAAGAATTTATGCTCTATGATGTTCCTGATTTTACCTCCTCTCCCCTAGAGAGAGAATAGCACAGGGAAACTAATCTAGCAGTAAGAACACTTTTTCAGGTTAGTTGTCAAAAGACATGATGTATGAATATACTGTGTGTAGTGCTCAACGGGTAATTAAACAAAGAGTTGTCAATGGTATCATCAACATTAGCATTCAACTTGCGCATATACCTTTGAATCAAAGAGCAATTTTGATGAGATATCTATGTATGTTATTTCATTTGTAATGCACCTGTACTTTGTATTCTTTCTTTTAGAATGTAAAAAGTCAGTATTAAAGCTGTGTTTTTTTTGCAGGAGATTGCATCGCACAATTGCTTTAGGAGATAAGCCATTTATGAACTATTATCTAAATTGTAGGCTACATATGGTATTCACATACCAAAGGTTTTATGACTATAGTATATGCATCACATCTAAATAGGACCAGGAATACCAAATCTCTCTGTTCCTCCAGCTTCTAGAAAAATGCCATGAACTGCATTTGCCCCTGTCCCCATCGCATTCTTATCACTTTAGCTGTTATCTTTAAATGTGGGCCCTAAAGCCCAATTTCAATTTGAAAAATTTCCCATGTGGCTACCCAGCAGCTTTTTCATATAATCTGTAGTAGTGCTTCTAAAGCAGCTATGTGGTAACCATTTGTTACATATACATAGAATACCCTTTAAATATATGGTGTTATTGGTCTTTTATGACACAACAATAAATTACTTGAGTCTGTCCTTCTTAGTATCCTCTGATAGTAGGATATGTTGTCTTAGTCTAGAATTTATCAGAGAAACATGCCAAAACATAATTATGTTGTGATAATTATGCATGTTGTGATTTAAATCATAAAAGGGAAAATGAGCACTAGGGTTTTATGAGTATACCTTTGTTAAAAAAAAAAATGAAAATGCAGATATAAAAATACAATGCTGGCTTGTAAAAGCACTTATTCTTAGTGTGCTAAAAATAAAAAAAATGATAGTGCTGGGAAAATGTTTGTTGGCTGTTCAAGCTTTCTCCCTGCATGCAGAATTACAATCCCTTATCTACATTACATTCTACATTAAAAAAGAGAATTAAAGCAATTCTTGCCTACAGGCATTTCCTTAATCAAGCTGACTCACTTGTTTAGAGTGAATATGAACAGAATAAAATTGAAACCCATTAATCTATAGTGTAACCCCATCCCTCAGTGCCACATTTGTTTATAATATTGGAAGAGATCTGGCAAAGCGTGGGTCCAGAACAATTTGACCTTCCAGTCAAAATCAAATAGATTCTAATGGAACCTGCCTATATATCCACTTAAAAGATGAAAGCAGTTATTGCTCAAATAAACTGCATGGTTCCTTTTCGCTTGGAACCACTGACAGATGAGACCTCAGCCTTTATGTCCATTTCTTCTGTCTGAATCTGGCATATCTACTATATAATTGTGCTTGGCTTTAACACCTCGGCCAATTACCCTGTGTTGGGCACTGTTTTGGACTTAAGTCTATGGATGCAACAGTGAATGGATCAATTAACAATTTGGAGGCATTTGTGAAGTAAATTTTCCAGGTTGTCACTCAACAAAATATAATGTTAATGTTCATTTAACGTTTTAGAACTTGATGAATCAAAAGAGTTTGATTAATCTCATGCCCATTACAGTTTATCAGTATATCTTTATTAGACTGGTAAATTGTAAATAGGTGCCATATTCATGTGCCTTATATTGCTGATTTGGTTTATTTGTTTTAGGGACTTCCATTTATTAATTTGTTTTAAAGAAAAAGTAGCTCTGAGAAGTAACAGTTTCATAATGTACTGCTTGTTTCCAGAGGCACCAGGAAACATAAAGGCTGTATAAGATATTAACCCTGCTCCCAGAGCACCCAGGCAGCCAACACTGTTTACATTAATCAAAGCAATTGCTTTCTGTCACCTGACCGGGCATATCTTTATATATATTTACTATAGAAAAGGGGAGCTTAGAAACTGTGAATTACTTGAGCTGTCAAAAATGTTGGAATTCTTATTAAATAACCCTCTTGTGTCAGAAATGGAAGGTATGCATTGGACTCTCTGCCACTTGGGCCCAGAACGATATTATGTCTAGTGCTGTTTAGGTCTTGTGCACTTTCATTTGTCAGTTAGTCTTACAAACTCACTTTTTTCCCCCCTTTAGATACAACTTGTTTTGGACAACAAATTACTTTATTGTTCCAATCTTCAGGACTCAGCATAAAGGTAAGGCAATAGAATGAATTGTCTTTTTTAACATTAGTAAGTTGTAATGCCATAATGAGAGAATAAGAGAGGTAGTTTGCAATACGTTGCTCTGCCAGTAATATTATAATCTCCTTAGCCTACTCTGTACAAAACAAGCATTACAGTAATGATTTCCTAGTTGTGCACATCTTATTTATAAATTGTAGGCAGCAATAGCTGCAGCGTTAGTAAAGTGGTCTGTGAAGAAAATGGATTGGCAGTTCCATTCATGGCGGAATGAAGCCTCACCAGTTGAGTTAATGGAACGGCACTTAGAGTGCTACAATAATCAAGACTTGATATAATAAGCGCAGGAATTTTACATTAAAGTTTGATTATTTCATTGTTCTGCTACTTAAGCTTGTTAAATGTCAATCTTTTACTATTAATTTCATTTCAATAGAATTTCACATTGATGTTTGATAGTGTATTTGTTAATTCTGCTGCCCGACCAAATATGTTCTGATACCAGAAACCTTAATGTTCCTCAAAAAATGTGCTTGTTAATCATTATTTTTTTGTAAGATCTGCTTTGAATGCTTTTTTTTTTTTAACATCTTCCTATTAATGTACATTATACTTATTTCAATGAGCAAATAATAAAACTGTAATGTTAATAAAACATGTGTTTTATTATAAATATGCTTGATAGCAAGGGAATATAATAAGAATCATTCACAGTGGAACACACGCACACAGCACCAGAAAAGGAAAGGGCTGTATACAAAAATTCACCATTACCTTGCTCTGATATCCAAAAAGCTCTGAATTACAGTCAAGCCACCTCCCATAAACTGTATTTTAAATATTAAATAATTTACGTTTTTAAAAATGTGTATTTAAATGAATCATATTGGGTTTATTTTATGTGTAAATTGCTTTTTAGTAGACCATATGTTAGTAGACCTCTGAGTCTGCTAGAAGAGTAGTACACAAGTGCAATAATGCTAAATTGCCCAAGTATAAAGATCAAATGAATGAATGCCTAGAGCTTAACCTGCAAGGCCCCAATATATATGGGATGTCACCCTAAATCATTTTAGGCAGATATAGAGATGTATTCTGTATGCATTCTGTTTATGAGGGTCCTATTGTTTTAGTACTTAACATGCATTAAACAAGGGTCAGTTGCCATTCTACTTTGTACCCCATCATTTCTCCATTCTACAACCCTACTTTGACTAAAACCTCTTACAATTTTTAAATTCACCAATGTCATATTGGCTTTTATCATTAAAGGGGCAGTATACTTCCTTGTGTAACATGCATGCAATGAATAAAGCTTGTACTGAATATACTTTTTGGGGTAAATGGGGAAATCATAACTACTTCATGTTTGGGGCTTGCTAAGTGCCAGCCAAGTTATATTGGTGCCTGAGGCCCGGCACTCAACCATCCCGCCTCTCCGCTGCTGGTCATTTTCAAACTCTTTCTCCTCTTCATCCTCCTCCACCACCACTGATCACTAAACCCCGCTGCCACCTCTACCTATCACTCACTTACCCACTGATCATGGCCCCTGCACCATTAACTATCAAGCCCTTCTCCAAGTTGCAACCCCCATGCTATTGCACCCTAGGCAGCTATTTTACTAACCCTTGTTTTGCCCCTGTCCTTGCAAGGCAGATAATTCAATTGCCAATATACAGTACACCCCCCTCCCTTTCCCCTTTGCTGTGACTGTTTTGTTAGCAGGAGTCCATTATGGAGGGGATTAATAGTGCACTAGAAATTAGCCACCTTGCAAGGACCAAACATGGAGTAACTTCAATTTGCCTGCCTTGTTAAGCTTAAGCAATAACAACCACAGTTTTTTCACAGTTAAAACAATAGGCAAAAACAATGTTCAGCACAAGCTCAATTCATTGCCCTAATTCTAAACAAGGCGGTGTTAAAGAACAATCATTAACATTGCACTCCTGCATTGATTTACAACGTTCTACATTCTGTTCTCTTTTTCTACTTTATTCAGCCATTTCTATTAAGGTCTTAGGGTTAATGACTTTGGTTTCCCTGAAGCATTCCAGTGTTATTTGCTAGGTTTTGATGGTTAATGATTGAATTAAAAATTAGACCAATAATGTGACAGTAGAGGAGACTGTGAAATGTTGTGATTCTGTGTTGGTTCATCATATCCTTAATAATCAGTTAGCTCCAAAACAATTACATCATATGAACTGAATATGCTCCCCTACTTTTACCTGAAAAACTAAGGTATATGTAATACTTGCATATTGCTGTCATGATAAATATTCCTATAAAACCTATACCAGTGTTAAATAGATATTTTATGTCAATGAATATCATTATTTTTTGTTTTACACATTAATTTATAAAAAAAATAAATTAAGTTTTCATTTTCATATTTACCCAACAATACAAACAGCCTGCCTGTACAATAAAATCATCAAGTTTTATTCCCATGACTACCAAGATTGTACGGCAAAGTTTAAAGTGTTTGCATTAAAATGATGTAAATTTACATAACTTTTGATGGTGATTTTGAGACATTCCAGCGGGGAATAATAATAGACTTGTAAAAAATTCCATTGAACAAGAACATTAAAGAAAACATCTTAGATCAAAAGTTGTTTTGCTTTTTTGTTAAAGAGTACTGACATTTTGCAAAGTAATTTGAAATTCACATTCAAACTCTCATTTCAATTTGTATAATATATTAAGCAGAACTACATTCTGAAATGCCACATTTATTTATTAATATGCACAATTCTATTTATGCTTTGAAAATTATTCTGCAATTTGTTGAGGAAATTAGAAACATATTAAACTGAAATTGAAAAATGCAAGTATTATCAGATTTTGTGCTTCTAGACTTACATTTACTGAGGGTATAAAGTTATGTATTGCCATTTAAGAAAATTGTTTATTTACTGCTGCTAGGTACATTCAATACTGAAAAGACAAATGCAGCCTTATTCAGGTATCAAGGCTGTAGATACAGTTTAATGGCAATGTATTAATGGGAGGCTTTAGCTGTAAATGAAGGTAGCTGGCCATGGTATGATATATTACTGTAAGCCTTGCAATATGGTTGGGGTAGTCTTAGCAGGTGAAGAATATGATATGAAAAACCCTGCAAAGCTTAATTTAAGCATGTATTTACTTTACCAATAGTGAATGTTTTCTAGATATTCAAAAAAAAATAAAGGGAGAAGGTTCATGGAATACTACAAGGTCTATCACCTAACGTGGACATAACCACTGTAGGTTAAAACCCACCAAAACTTCTGTCTGCCTTTCCCCTTTATCTGTGGTGGGTATTGGCCTGGAGCAGTCTTGGATTGAGGAACACAAGTATAAATAAAATAGGTGGGAGTTTAACTGTATCGTAGTTCAACAGTACTAATTAGTGAGTAGTCCTGAGTACTGATCTACTTGCATTGCTGTACAGGTATCTGGAAAATTGGTTCTTAGATCAAAGAAACTGTACCTAACTATCAGTGTTTTAACTAATTAAAGTCTACTATAGACAGCCCAATGTTCATATCACCTGATCTATCACTGTGGGGAAAGAACAGTCTGATATTTTCCACTCTGGCCATCTGAACATCCAGATATACTTGCCATACTAGAATGACATGCATGTGTAGAAATTCACTCAGTCTTAAAGGAACAGTAACACCAAAAATGAAAGTGTATTAAATATAATGTACTGTTGCCCTGCACAGGTAAAGTTGTGTTTTTGCTAAAGTAACAATACTATAGCTTATATAAATAAGCTGCTGTGTAGCCATGGGGGCAGCCATTCAACCTGGAAAAAAGGAGAAAAGGCACAGGTTACATAGCAGATAACAGATAAGCTCTGTAGAATATAATGGGGCTTTATCTGTTATCTGCTATGTGCCTGTGCCTTTTCTCCTTTGAATGGCTGCCCCCATGGCTACACAGCAGCTTTGTTTATATAAACTATAGTAGTCTTTCTGAGGCAAACACACCAGTTGTAGCAATGCAGGGCAACAGTACATAATATCGTAATTATTTTTATACACTTTCATTTTTTGGTGTTACTGTTCCTTTAAATTGCTTAAAAAATATGTTGCCATGATGGAGCACGATTATGTGTTTACATTTTAATTGAAATATTTTTGACATTGACAATTATTTTCATACATATTTTAAGACAAGTTCTAGATATTCATTATAGAAGGAGATTGTTTTACTGTGAAGACTGGAATTAATCATTTTTCATGTATGTGATAGGGATGGCAGTTCTGCTGAGACAGGTTCTGATGAACACTCTTTATAAAGAGATGTTTCTTTAAGAATAAAGTGATTCTGATTGTGAAAACCTTTCCAATAGGTAAATTTCATGGACTGAGCTTGGGGAAATTTGTACTTAAAATGCAAGGTCAGTCTGAGCCTAGCGATGTTCTGATGTAAACAATGTTATCCTGTAAATTCATGTTTCTGTTGTCCTTGTAGATAAGAAGCTATTTGTCAGTGAATATACTCGGCTATCACCCCTGGGAAGCTGACAGCATTTTTTTCCCTTTTGCTGCAGATACAGACCAAAGATGCTTTAGTGCACCAAAGTCATCACACAACAATGCTGATAAGACAGAAAACATGGTTAGGAGGGTGCAGATGTGTGTGGGGAAGCAGTTTTAGCATTTAGCAATCATTAAAAAGTATCATATAGTGATTCTTTGTGTTATAGAAATACAACCCTGATACATTTAGGTTTCTTACATAACTGCTTTTAAACTGTTACTACAATTACCTGGTTGAAAACCATATCAAGGAAAATCAGAAAGACATAATTCTATTGAAAACATTCCTTTAATTTTGATGTTCATTGTGTTGATTGCAGTCTGATTTTTTCGATCAGAATAGTGTTGTAATCACTGTATGAAGTGTTGTTTAAGTGCAGTACAACTCATCTTTATTATACCTGGGAGTATGACTTTAATTGGAATCAAGCACTTCATTATTTCTTGCTTTTCAAGAGTGCAATTTGGGAAATTTGGACAGTACTATACACAGTCTAGATCAGCGGTCCTTTGATCTAAAACCTTGTGAGCAGGGTGCTCTCATCCATTTTTATTCTGTGGCTCTTACATACATAGTAACATAGTACGTTAGATTGAAAAAAGACATACTTTTATCAAATTCAACCATAATGCCCATATATAACTTGCTACTACCTAAATGCTAGTTGCAAAAAACCCCATCTGAAGCCTCTATAATTTGCTGCAGAGGCGGAAAAAATTCCTTCCTGACTCCAAGATGGCAACCGGACCAGTCCCTGGATCAACTTGTACTAAGAACTATCACCCAGCTTAGTTGCCCTTCTTCTGGACCCTCTCTAATTCAATAATGTCCCGTTTTAACACTGGAGACAAAAACTAACCGGCATATTTTAGATGGAGCCTTACCAGGGGTCTTAAATTATTGTAAGACCCTTGTTTGTTATAAATGAATGTTAACTACTGTACTTAATTTGCTGGCACTACATAAATAAATGGTGATGATCTACCACCTACTGGAAATGGGCCAAAGCTGACTACTTTTTAATGCAGACTTAGATGCTGGTGTTCTACAGCAGTTCTACACTAGTCTGAAACTTTGTGTCTGAAGTGTTTTTAGAGACAGATTATGGGCAACCTGGAGTTTCATATTGCCCCCATGTTGCGCAGCTTGAAGGACAGCACAAGCCCCAGGAACCACAGTTGGCTCCTGACTGATGTGTTGTAATAATATAGCTTTTGTGTGTTCCTACAAAGATTTCTGCAGGGCCACTGACTTTCATAATATTTTGATAGTTTTAATACCACGTTTTTAGTTTGAAAAACTTCTAAAATTACCTTATGCAAAATAAACATTATCAGATGAATGTGTTCCTTTATGGCTTCCTATGTATAAAAGTAGCACATCCATTACTGGATCTTTATTTGAACTTAGCGTCTTCTTATTTAGACACAGGCCTCAAAAGATGAACCAATGAGTGTATTTGCTTAGAAATGTTTTTATTAAAATCTTTCCAATGCCTTTTTAAAACCTTGGTTAACTCTCACCCTCCCACTCTCTCTAATGGGTCATGATGGATGCTCACATTGGACACTAATAGGTTAAGCATAACAATTATTTTAAGAAATGCTTTTACACTGCAATTTTGTATATAGTGGGATCTTGGTTGTGCTGCAAAGCATGAGGCTAGATTTAGAAACAACTTAGACAAAGGAAGCAATCAAAGCAGCTCCAGAGTACATCTTGACATCAAATATCATAAAAAATAAAAGTACAGATGGGCTTGCAACACAAAAGAGATTGATTGACTGAATTGCATGGAAAGCATTCAGCCAGATGTAAGAACCAAAGTCTTTAGACTTTGCAAGAGAAATGTATAAATAACTCCATTTTCTAATTCTTTAGCTCCTTTCCATCTCCTTGTGTTTAAAAAAAATGTATATTTTATTGTGATGGTGCAACTTTGAAAGGAAATAGTAAACTTTTCTCTTCTGAACTGCTGAACTATTGATGGCCTGGTACTGAGCAACAAGAGAAGCTAATGGTCGAAAAGCAACAAAAATGAATATAATCATGACAGGTTACAGGTAAACAGAGAACACACTTAAAGGATAAGTAAACCTTCAAAATAAGGTGATGTAAAATTGATGAGAGTGCTATAGCACTCTCGCTTGCAATTTCTATTCGTTATTTTTTTTTTAATTTCAAGATATTGAGGGTTAAAGTACTGTTAATATCGATGCTTTTTGTTACAGCGTCACCTACTTGTCACTTGAAGTATGTCGAGGATCTTGTCAAGAGAAAGAAAGAGGGTTGGTCTGATGTTCTTATGATTAGGAAAGATATGAGAGAAGTTATCTGAGGTTCCTTATGTCTTTCCTAACCAGAAGAACATCAGATTAGACCACTTTTTTTCTCCTAACAACTTACTCACCAACGTCCTCCACTACTTTATGTTCGGAAAGTGACCAGTATGTGGCGCAGTTGAAAAAAAATGCATTCATATTAACAGTACTTTAACCCTTAACATCTTGGAATTAAAAAAAATTATGAATGTAAATTGCATTCATCAATTTTACATCAACTTATTTTAAAGGTTTGCTTATCCTTTAAAAAAAGTAGGAATCTGAAAGCACATATTATACAGTATATAAAGGAAATGTAATGCTGGTTTGTGCCAAAGATGGTACTTCGCATAATTTGTTGTGATTAGTGATTATCTTTAGTAGAACTGTGTCTACATGAAGTGTTTTAAAAAATAAATAAATAAATTATACTCGTTTGTTTCTTTTCCAAAATAATGCACTGTATAATGTGCTGGAATTATCTCCCACTTGGCTAATGAAGAAGCCATTCTGATTTTAAAATGCCAATTTATATAACATTGTCAATATAGAAAAAAGGAAGTCATTGGCCTAAGAAGAATCTGTTTTACCCTGTGAGATATCACTTTTTATGTTGCACAGTTTCTTTGCTTATGACAAGCAGGGATTGTGAATACATTTTATTTTTTTGCAGCTAAAATGTATTGAGGCAAAAAGGACAACAGTTCAACAGTAAAGAACTAGGCTAAAGCACCAACTAATACAGTTGGTGCTTAAGCCTAACATAATAAAGCTTGAACAGAGGGTCACCAGTGCCCTTTACTGTATAATTTCTAATGTTTTTATTAATTTTGTATAGCTGGGCTTGCCAATTTTAACATATCCAAAGGCTGTGGCACATTTGTGTTGCTATCTATGGTGCAGATCTCACTCCACCAACAGGTAGAAACTGTTAATGCAAGGGAAATAATGACCATTGCACCAATTATACTTTATGAACACTTTACTAGCATGATGATAAATTGGTGGTCATGTAATTCTTTTGGGTTAAGCTGGATATTGTTGCTAGATGGTCGGTATATCACTTCTGGTGGCAGTAATATCTTTTATATCATTTGTTAGCAGTAAAACATTGTTTTGTCATCTTTTCTATGCCATATTTCATTCCAGTTTAGATGTTAGCGATTATGAACACATGACCCCTGCGTATTAGATTTCTGTATATATAACATTATATATTGGTACTAGGATGTGGAGCACTGTACAGTATTGCAATATAGAAAAGTACACAGAGGAAGGACAAGCATTGTAATAAGGTATACATTTACAGAAAATAAGATCCATGTGGTAATAGATACATTAAGAAGGCAGTCACTGTCCTGTAGAGCTTACAATGTTATATTTATAAAATTACAGATTTATTATATATTTATATTTATAACATTAAATATAATATTTTCTGATATATTCTAATGCATTGAATTCAAAATTAGCAATTAGATTCCTTTTCAGGTACATTTCATGTAGGATGGAAAATAGGACGAATAGGACATGCAGGTTGGATAATAAAAATGAGAACATGGTTCCCAGCTTTTAGACCTGGCAAAGTGAACAAAAAAAAGTGTGTGTTTTCAGCTTGGATGAACAGTAATCCACAGAAACTTGGATAGTGCTCAGACAGAGGTATTTTTTGTGCCCAGTGAATACCAGGTTCAGACCTCACATACTGTTTCTCCACTGAAGCAGAGAAAGGTTTAAATTACTTTTTTTTCGTTCATGAGCCATCGGCAAGTTTTGGGGCGAAGTTCCAGCTCCAGACAATCTGAATGGAAAGTAATTAAAAGTGTCAGTATTATTCCTTCTCCTGGGTATTAGTGCAAGTGAAGTGACACACTTTGAGTATTTGCAAGACACGCAGGCAAAATTGCTGACTGCCATGATAGAGCTGTAGCTTAAATCTTTCAAGATAATTATAATAGTAATTACAAAATAACAATAAAAAGTGGCCCTGGCAGTGAGCTTCCCAGTGACAACATATGGGTTATGCTTTGCTCAAGCACGTTGCCTATTTAGCAATTTTCATGTATTGGGATGATAATCCATTATATAACATGACTGGTGCCAAATTCTAAAGTAACAATGACGTCCTGAAGAGGGTAATGGAGTCCTTGGTTAGGCCAGGAATCAGAAAAGCATTTTTTTTTTTAAAAAAAAAGCAACAAAACCCTTGCAACTTTTTTTCTCTGTAAGAAAAATGTATGAAATAATTGTGTTTAGCAGTGATTAGCAAATCTGAGCAAAACGGATTTGCCTGTGAGTTCAGGAAATCCAGGAGATTTTGCAAAATCAGGGCAAAAAAGATGTCACTTTTTTTTTGCCATTTCCTTTGACAGCCAGGGCAAGCAGGAAATGCAATCCAGTAATGTCTTTTGCTTCCCTTGGGCTGTCATTTCTGCCCTCACTGCCTATGCCAAGCACTAGAGATCTCCTGCTTGGCACAGGTTTTGCAGACAGAAGATGCTATTTGATATAGGCGAAAATTTGCTGTGAATTATTTGCTGCAAATTTGTGCAAATAGAAACAACACTTTGATTGGATGACACCCTTGGTGGTAATATTCCTTAGTTGCAACGTTTACTTAATAGGAACATTAAATAAGATAGTGGGGTGAGAAATGGATGAAAAATCCCGCCATGGGTGAACTCACAGCTTTCAATGCAAATTTGTCCATGACCCATTTTTTCACTACCCTAGTGTTTAGCTGTGGGGAAAGAAAACTCAACTGCAAAAGAAAATCACATTGTTTAATTCATTTCCAGAGAAGCTGTATGATTTTGAATGTTTTAATAAACTTGAAGTTGCTTGAAATCCTTAGAAGTGTTCAGAAACTCCTGAACTTTTATTTACTGAAGTTTTGATTTGATTTGATTTTTTTTTTTCATTAAGACACTAGTTTTTGAACTCAAATATATAAATAAATCAAATATAAATAAATATATAAAGTGAATCATTTCAACTTAAATGGTTTTAATGCAGAGCTTGATCTAGCTGTTTTTACCTGGGGTTTCTATTTTCTTTTATTTCCACTAACTGTGGTCTTACTGGGACATTGATTCAGAGGTGTAGAGGTTTCATTTATCTAGTAAACAGACAATATGGACTTTTGTCTCCATGGACTACTGCAATTGTATAATCAACTTTCTGCAACCAAGGAAATGGGTAGTACCAAGAGCCATTCCGTGAGAAGAAGCAAATTGGCTTAGTTTGGCACTGTAATAAACCCATTCTTTTTTTGGGAACACTGCATGGACACAACATTCTTGATATGGTTCTGACAATATTTCCTATATAAGTAGAAACATACTTTTTAAAAATATATTTTATAAATAAACCCAGTGATCTACTATGCGCATAACTACAATTTGTTTGAATTACAGAGGCCATCAGGGTTGAAGGAAATTACTGGGTCAGATTTTAGCTATCATACTGCAACCACTAATTGCTATTTGGTGAGCAGTGACCTTTACTATATACACAGGGTACTGGATTTGTTTTGCATCCATTCCCTATTATCAGAGGCAGTGGCAAGTGATATCAGTAAGGGGATGACAGCTGGTGTGTCCTTGGCAGTGCTTTGTGAAGGGGGGGGGGCATCCTCTTACTGATATCACTTGCCACTGCCAGGCACTATTGGTTAAAGTACTGCTTTCATATGCTGTATACTAATGTATTCCTCTTTCAGTGGGGACTTGAGCATGCAGGGGTTTGCACAGAGGTGTTTTGAAATATATTGAACAGTGTTAGACTAGGAAAAGGATTCTTCTCTTTGTTATGCTTCCTTTAATAGATTTCCAGTGAAATCTTACTGCCTATTCATTGTAAATGAAACATGATGAGTCATTATTATAAAACTCATCTATACTAATGTAAGAAATCCTTGAAATCTGCCCTTTGTGACACTACAGTGGGCATGATAACTCAACATATATGTGTAATAAAATTCTGAATACAAGAATCCAAATTCTAATAAAATAAAGGAACACTTTTGCGACTGTGTGTGAAAGTTAAAGAGAAAGAGTTGCAACATAAGACTTGATATGTTGACTTGATAAATTCTTGATGGATAAGAGCTAATATATTTATATAGAAATGCTAATACTGTCAGTTTGGAACTTTAAGTCGAGCCAATATGACTGTGTGACGACTGTATTTCTGACATGAAACTTAAGTATAGGCTCAAAGATAGTGGTAAATACTTGAGACTTGAGTATTGCACAGCAATACTGAAATGGTTTCACTCCTTAGGTTAGAAATGACCAACTGAAGATCCTCAAGACACTCTTGAGCTGGAACACTCACCACCCTCCCAACTGCTAAAAGTTCCATGATTAGCTATACAACAAGATTTGGTGGTGTGCTCATTGCCTTCTGTGCTGAGTGTGCTTATCTACCATTAATGTCATGTTGTGTATTGCAGCTGTCTACCACTCTGGATGTTAAATAACAAAATACTATTCCTTTTCATCCTACATGTGTTTAAAAATACATTTCAAAAGTAAATGACTGATGACTGATGAACAGTTTTTTTTGTGGATAATAAACACTGCAACTCTTGACACTGTCATTTAGCATCCAAAAATGCCAATAAAATTCTTTTTCTTGTAGAGCAATAACTTGACGGGTGAAAACACAAGTTTGCCTCTTTATAGATCCCTGATAAGGCCTCACCTTGGGTTTTGAGTCCTTAAGAAGGTTATTAATGAGCTGGAGAGAGTGCTGAGATGAGCATCTAAACTGGTAGTAGGAATTAAAGAATTGAACAATGAGGAAAAGATAATCAAAGTTGGGGTTGCCACTCCTTTTGACTAGAAAGACATCATTTTGGTCTGCTCTTGCGCAGCCATTCCCCCCAAAGCAGGTGCCTAGGCAAACTGGGAGATAAAGTTTGCGAGCTCAGAGATATACTGAACCTAGAGAATGCAGTCAGTGCTCAGCACCGCCTTACTGTTGCACCCTATGCACATGCCTATTTTGTCTAAACCTAGGTTTGGTTCTGCCCTAGTGCAATATATCTATATCCCCCAGGATCTAATGTGTGCTGTTTATAAGTCTTTATCATGTCTTCTTGTGCTCAATCTTCATTTGTGATTTATTTAGGTGTTACCTCAAAGTTTTATGGGACGAATGTCAGTTACTAGCTGAATATAAAACTCTCTAGAACCTGGAAATATAGTCAGGTAACCTATTTATTAATATATGTCAAGCAAAGGCAATCTGTTTCATAGAATTCTGGTTCTGAATAGTGATGAGCAAATTGTTTGGCAGGCATGGATTCTCTGCAAAATTCCACAAAACAAATTTTGCGTTAGCCGCTTTTCGCAAATTTTTCTGCAAAGCAAAATGACAGATTTGCTCACCACTAGTTCTGAATGCTGGCATTATTGCATATTTTATTTACCCTATGTAACTATGTAACTATTTGAAGTTCATAAACAATATCTGCATGTTTAAATGTTAAAGGGTGTAGAAGCGATCGCTGCCTGAATGTGTAATCTTCTCACTTTCTTTATCTGGAGTTTTTAGCCTTCCTTACAGATTTTAGAAATATACAACAGCCATATAAATAAGGCAAACTTTGTGAAGCATCTGCAAGATTTCAGGAGTGGACCATGAAGATCTAGCTTCTGTATTTTTTTTTTTTATATATATTCTCTATTTATTTCAAGCATAGATGGGGTACAGAAAGGGGAAGGGCAGGGTAATTATTTACAATGTTATATAAATGAATATACAAATGAAAAACAAATGTTGGCAACAAGTTACTTCTGCTACAATACAGTCATATAATTACATTATGATGCTAAGAACTATTGAATTCTAGCTTCTGTACTTAGTAGGCTCTTAATGGTGCCTATAACAGCATGTGACACAAATACAGCCAAAAGCAAGCTCCAGTGCACGCAAGTCTTGCAAATGCAGGTGGTATCAGCAATTTCTATAGGTGCATATTCATCATTTTTTAGGATTTTTATTCTGGTGTCTTTATATGAAAAGACATTAATTAAACCTGTAGACACTGTCATGTAGTTGAGTTTGATTTCCTGTCATGTTGATATGTCTTGTGGAGCAGGGAAACTGATCTAGCAAAGCATTACCTTGCTACATACCACTTACCAGCTATTCAAGGTACATTGCTTAAAAAGGAATTGGCAGTGTAAGTGCCTGACTCTTTTTTGGTAGATGTAATTTTGCTACATTTTACTACACACTTTTTTTTCCTTCATAGTTTATATCTATGACATATAGTGGCCAAGTATTTGGCCTTTCAACCAACTCGTAGGGATCATGCTTACAAGAAATATATATTTGCAAAATCACAAATCCATGTAATAGCATAGTTGGTTGGTTACATAACTGAAAGAAACCCAAATGGCTCCTCCTTCAGTTTAATATGTTAAAACACAATATCAAACCCCTTTTTTGTGAGTACAGTCTCCATAAACATTCATGACGTAGGAGCAGTTTGAAGAAAGGGAGGAAATGGACAGACAAGATGATAATAAGTGATAATTAGCTTTGGTAGTTACAATTTGACTTTGAATGTAATGTAAGTTTTGCTGTAATTCTATACAAATGGTACTACGTTCATTTTCTACTTATTCTATTGTTTGCTGGTTGAAAAATGAAGTATTAAGTAATCCTAATGTACTTTTTCCAGCCAATAATCTCCCATTCTGCTAGTAAACAGAGATTTGTTATTGTGCTTTCTTGAATTATTTGAAAACAACCCTTGGAAAATAACTTTTATTTAGCCCAAAACGGGTTTCATGATTTTCTTTCCTTGTTCTGAATGACAGAAAGGGTGAGATAAGATCCTTGAAGACAAGACTTAAGGTTAATAAATATGATGTTTAGTGTAAACACACTTATATATATATATATATATATTCATAAATGTGTTAGCTTGTTGTTAACTAATCAGTTTCACTTTCAATGGAGTTTAAGGCTAACATTTCCCAGGGGGACCATACTTGTCAGGTACTGGAATTGGTTTGCCTAAGAGAAAGGTACTTAGATCACTGGTATTGAGGTATGGAGTGTTTTGTTTAGTAGATCTGACACCTCAGACCATAGTGGGATTATGATTGGACAAGTCCAGAAAATAGGAAGATATGCTCCTTTTGTCTCGAGCAAGTTACCATCCGTTTCGTGTTTTCCCAGATTGTAATCCAGTCCTGGTCTGAGAGAGGTTGGGGTAAAACTGAATCCCATATATCATGTATTGGTGTCTGGGAGGTGGGTCTTCACTTTGCGAAAAGTTCAAATGTTGTAGGTAGGGACCCCTTTGCATTGTAGCTGTAAGGTCCAAAATTCACCCAATTTCTATTCATTCCTATGGGATTTTTAGAAGTGTATTTTTAGAAATAGTAAAATAAATATTTGCTTGGTCCTTGCAATACCAGTTTTGTGGAATTAAAAATCAGTGCTGTGCAGAAAGACTAGTACTGCAGTGGAAAAGTTAGTCAATGTACAGCACTAAGAATATTTCATTTTTATATGAAATTGCATTAGGGAGAGAATGATTAAGTTTGTGATTTTATCATCATTAGCTAGAGTTCTGTTCTTTCTCCCATAGATGAGATGCTGGATTTTAGGTCCCATAAAGTTTCTATTGCCATACCGAGCATAAACATGCTGAAGCAGATAATATAGTTCTGCTTTCACAAGGAATATGCAAAGCTTTCATGTCTGGGATGTCTGACATTTTTTGTAGCTGTTTTATATTCTCATCAGATTTATCTGGTCTCTGTTCTGCTTTGTGCAATGAGTTAGATTTATTAAACTGTACAACCCAATGATGCTTTCAAAACTGTTTAGAAAAGAAAAGAAATGGGCCGATGTAGGTCTGCAAAATAATATTCAGTAGAGGAAGGAGCCAGCTATGGTCACTGCTGCACTTGTGCTATGGGTAGAAAGGATATCCATCCTTAATTCCTAGTCATTAAAACTTGACATTTTTTTAGAGAAGAGACAGTTGAGGCAAGAGACAGCTGGGGACAAGTATGTTCTTACGGTATGGACCGTAAGGGCATTTACTGTATCCTGGTTCCCTAGCTATTAAAATGCAATTTTTTTAGATAATTTTATTATTTACACCAGGAATGTTCTTGACATAACACAAACTGGCATGGTTAAGAGCAGTAGTTTGAGGCTGATTAAGCTGAAGGTTAAGAAAATCCCTGACATAAACTACTGCCACAACAATAAAGCTGATCTGTGTGTCTGATTATAGATTAGCTTTCTGTAAACTAGATGCTGTGATCTCAAAACTACTGCTTTCATCTCCCCCCAAATGGATCTGTGTTATTTGCCCTAGCTAACTGTGATGCTCAACTAAAGTCTAGAACCGATCGAGAGACATGATTTTCTAAATATCTGGCTCCATCAGCAAGATGGTACCTGGCTTTTAGCTGTAACACCTTTACAGTTTTGACCCCACTTAGGACACTGGAGGGAAACATGAGCAGTTTAGAGTATAGGCACATTGCTAAGAAACCTTAAAATGTGAGGTTCAGATTCATTGCCGGGGTCAGAGTAGAAGGCAAGCACCCAGATATCTTATCTGTGAAGGGTCAGTTAAGGCAAATAAAATCAGGAATCTTCTTTAAAGAGGATATAGCATGACCACCTGTGCCTGTAATGGATTTGTTAAAGCAACAATGCAAGGGATTATTTACCTGTACATGTTTGAGAAATATTTAGTGCATTAGTAGTGTATTAGTTAGTAGTCTACATTATTTTATATACACTATCAAAAACACTATACACACCTCCCATTAATCACAATGTAAACATTTGTAATAAAGGAACCCTTTTATCTTTTACAAAGAGTTTATGGGGAGTGTAGTAAAAGGTGCAAAGTTTGTATAGGTATAATAACCTATAGCAATTAGCTGTTTGCTTTCAAACAGATAACCAGTAAATGCTGCTTGCTGATTGGATTCTACAGGTGACGACCTACTGCAAAATGTGTACCTTTTATTACATTACGCCAATTGTCTTTTTCAACATAACTAAACTTGTATTTGATGAGTATGTAAATCTCACTCTGTAATTCACTTAATGGTAAAGGATATTTATTTATTCAGGATACTTGTGGATAAAAAGACTTTAGGAACACACAGGCATGAATTAGAGCTCACCACAGAGAAATTGACCCACTTTCTATTCACTCCTATTGGATTTTCAATGATTTATCAATGATTGAATGTTAGAGTTCACTTTTTGATAAATATATGTCTACAAATCTCATAGGAATTAATAAAAAGTGGGTGAATTTTTCTGTGGTGAGCTCTGATCTCACATTTTAATAAATTTGCCCCAGATAATAATTCTACAAAGTACAATCCTTAAAAAATGCTGGTTTTCATTGGGAGAACTTGTTTGGCCCAGTGGATAAATTAGCAGATAATTTTCCAATATCGACACACAGTGGGCAAAGATGCAGGCAGTCCCTGGAAACACCAAGTTCTGACATCTCAAGCATTCACTTTGACTGATGATCTGTTCATGTTTAGATATGGTGATAAGCTGAAGACACAAGTCTGACGGACCAAGCTACATAAGCTGTTGCATTTGATTGATATGAATACTATCAACATTTATAAGACTAAATCTGTATTTGAAAAGGTAGAAAATGGGTTTTAACTCCTCTGTCTTTTCCACTGCTGAGTCTGTTTTAACATGCACTATATCTTGCAGCCACAAGGCCATTTACAGACTTTCACAGATGCATTGGTGAAAGCAAAACTTGAACAGTATTGTTATACCAGCTTGTTAAAACTAAAAAAGGCCAATACCCATTTTCATGGACCCTTTGCCAACGGACCTTGCTTGATCAATGGGCATGAAATTGATTTGTCAGAGTAGAATTTAAATATTTAAAGGGAGTTGTTTCAAAAATATCTTGGGGTAGTCTCACAGTTGGTATACCTGGAAATTAGGGATATCCAACTAACAGTGTCAGACTGGGTTGTTAGTGGTAGAAGTTAACGCTGTAACAAACGGCTAGATGGCCTACCATAGATAGACTGCAAAAAGATACAAAAATTGTTTGCAGAAGATAGAGGAAGTTTATTAAACAAATAAAAACGAACTGTATATTTTAAGCAGAGCATAATAATATAGGGAGGCAATCATCAACCATTTAAACCTTTTTCCTTTCCAAAGCAATAATTAATTGTAGCCAAACTGCAATCACTCCAACGGGCAGTTGTTCTAATCAAAGGATATTTTTATGCACAGTATGCGGCTTCTGAAGCATTATTATTTGATAGCAGAAAGCAGGAAAAAGCTTATGACACCCCCTCTGGATTTGAACTTGTCATCCCCAGACATCACATTCTTGCACAGAGCTGTCATACTTGTCATTTGATTTGTATCCTGTTAATATAGATGGAGTAATAATAAGAAAAGGCCACTGTGGCAAGAAATTGCATCTTGAAAGCTTACTTTTAACCTTTTGCACTGCCACTGTGCCTTGAAATAGATTTAAATGAGCAATTACTACACAATTAAAGCTTATGATTCTCCAGTTAAATGACCTCTTCAATGAAAATAGTGTGAAATGTGTTTCAAAACTTCAACTACCAATGCTTAATGCATCAAAATACCATTCCTTTTTTATTTTTAAATTGTTTCTATTTAGTTTACTACTGCAAAGAGTTAGTATGTTTACTAATGCCTTTTCCTACCTCATCTTCACATTTTTTAGTGTTAATAGATAGAAAAAATAGGTAATACAAGTAGGGATGAGTGAATCTGCCCTGTTTCGTTTTTCCGAAAAGCCCACAAAATGTCGCAAAACAGTGAAAAATTAGCAAAACGCATTTCATGTGCATCTTTTTTATGCTACCATGCCCAATTGAACTCGACCATGCATATTTTGACATGCCCGTGACTTTTTTTGATGCACAGCAAATTTTTTTGCAACGACTTTTTGTTGGAGTTTTGCTGCGAATCAATCACTAAATACAAGGTCTCACCTGAAACAAAAATGCATCTTAAAACAGCATCTTCATCTCTAAGATACAGTAAACCTGTGATTTTTTTTTTTTTTTAGCCCAGTAAAGCAATGAATTTGTAGCAACTGAAATATTGCATCCATTTGCCATAGGTTCCACCATGACTAGCTAGTAAAATTTAGGATTGCTGAGTATGTATGTATGTATAACTTTATTTATAAAGCGCTACTTATGTAGTATGAGTAGTCAGGTTTATAGTTCATAGTTTAAATCATTTAGACTGGACAAATGTGCGTGTAAAGTTTAAACTGACTAAAGGTGGCATCAGTACCTTACTTAATATATAGAATGTTAATGGTGAAACAAAAGAACACAGTTTATAGAATCTGAAGAACTTCTGCTGCTTATACACATTAAAAAATAATGTCCCTTAAGTTTATTTGGCCATTGAATCTTCATGTTTAGTATGCATGTTACTTTAAAAGTGACAACATACCAATAGTTGCAGATAGTTATAAATTTATAAGATGAATATAAAATGAGGCATATTAAATCAACTGGACCCTCCAAGATAATCCCCTTGAAATTCTTCATTATGTTTCTGCATCTCTGTTGTGGCATAAGTATAGCCATAGACTATAGACAAAAGGGAAGTCTTCCCCTACCTGATATGTGGTGCTAACACACGATGATTTGATCTAGGCTTGTACCAAAATGAATAACCTATTCAGCCATTTACTTCTTAAATCCCACAGCTATTGTGTTATGTTTAGATGCTAATTTAATTATGTAATTACATGCTCTGCAAACAAATTCACTGACCATTTTATATTCTACCAACAAATAATTTCCTGTTTATTGATCCATGATTGAACCTCTGGCTCATAGTTTTGCATTTAGTTCTCTCTGAATGCATCTGAGAAATTGGCTTGTAGGACACCCTTGCTAAATGATTCATCTTCTTTATAGTCAATTCCTTGCGCTTACTGATGGTATCCTATAAAGATACTACCCAATAGGAAAATTCCATAGGAGTCATGCTATAGGAGTCAAAAGCTTTTACTTATTAGATACTTATGGACATTCATTCCTTAATCAGTATGTATAGGCCTTAGGTAGTCTTGAATTTTATTATCCAACACCTGCAGGATCGCCATCTCTAACAGAAATGTAGGAGCTCTAAAAACCATTACCTAATATGTAATTAATAACTTAGCCAGTGACATTTTGTGGGTTTCTGACACTTATTAAAACTAGCCATAATCTAAACAACAGTTTATTTGTAATATGAATATGAATGATTATTTATAGGCGGCTTTAGCGATAATAGTGTAAAGCAAGTCTCATTTTCAAAGGTGTTTATATATGCAAAATACATTTAAATATAGCTGTCTGCATAGAGTTCTTTTACACTTGAATTTCCTTCATAGTTAGCTGTTACATTATTAGAAATCACTTTAACCTTGCTCTGGTATTTTAGCCCATCAGGATCATTTATAAATTACTCTTTTCCTCTACTTGTGTTTGTGGTGTTTAAGCTACTCCATTTTAGTTTGCTAGAAAACCGTGCACTTTATCATTGCTACTGATCACAAAGTGTAATCTCACAAACAAAGCTAATGTTCATACCATAAAAAGAGACATTTATTATAGGAACAAGAATATTTTGGATATAAACTGAGCAAATGTGTGGCTTTCCTGCTGGCTGAGAGTAATAGAGTGTGTACTTTCCAACAAAATCAGGGCAACCATTTTGACATTCATGACTCTAAATACTTTGCATGTTTTGGAACCGCTGTGGACTTGTACAGGTAATTAGTAAATAACCAATTAAAAAATTATCATGGGTCTTTATTTTTGTATCATAATTTCCTACTTTTGCCATCTGTCCCCTTTTAAGCTTTTTTTTTCAGCCAAACCTTGCTACTGGCTTTGGTTTTGTGTTCAAGAAACAGCCAATCCATAATCCCATGTGGCAAATAACATAACAGCATTACTCTAAAGCTTACAAAAACCTCATTCCCAAATTACCCAATTATCGAGAACAGTTACATTTTAGTGCTGTTGTTAATTCATCACAGTTCCATTAGCAGATGGAAATATATAATTTTTTTGTTAATGGAAAAATAGCGAATGAAGTTAATCATTTTCTGTAATACCAACAGAAACATAACTGCTTGCAATTTAAAAAAAATGTCACTTCAATACTAATTGCTAAGATTTGGTCTAATGAACATCATCCATTATGTTCTAAATGTATTTTTTTCATTCTGATCAGATGAGATGCCAGCCTTGTGCTTTGGGAATTCATAGTATACAGGTATGAACAATTCAGCCTACATTTACAGGGGTGCCCAACATAAATATTTTTGGCGTTCCTCCTTCAGCTGTTGAGGTTTAAGTTGTCATCCTATATTAGCTGGTTGGGTATCATTTTCTTCCCCTGCTCATTTACTAAGCCAAGGGAAACATGCAAAATGTTGTTTTCACTTTAGAGCATGGCCCCATGGATAAAAAAGTTCTTTTTGCTCTTTGCCATCGGCAGACCCATATTCAGAGGAGGGGGGGGGGGGGCATGTGGACTTTCCCTGGGAAAACCCCTATTTGTCCATTAGGCTAGGTAGTGCTAAGTGCTGCAATGTGCAGGAAAGCCTATGGCAGAAGTTAAATACATGGCAGCCTTGTGACTTGACAACTCTGCATTGTCAGATTTTTAGTCAAGTGCAAGGTATAGGGTGCAGCCTGCATGGGCTTTATGGGATGCAATTTTGTGTCCTTGTTTTAGCTTGGCATTAAAGATTCAAAAGGGATTTAAACTATACAACTGAAGCCTGGGGACTAGGGCAGAGAGGTGGTTCAACTTAGAATGCAAACACATTTTCTCTTTTACTTATGTTGTTGTTAAAACCAAGGATGGCATTGCAGCCTCGCCACCACCACATATAGGCAGAATGACAAAATCTTTGAATTTAATCTTTTATTTTTTTTTGTCAGCATCAGCTGCACCAGGGACTGGGGTATATGCAAGCGCATGATATCTGGCCCTCAAAAGAAAGCTGGAGGTTGTGCAGTGGAAGCAGAGATGAGGGCAGCACCCTAACGTTTATTTGCAAGGTGCTTCCATGTCATTAAGAGCACTATAAGGGAGTGCAGTTATTTTAAAGTCTGGGGGAGTTGTTAATTCTCATAGCATTTTTACTAATAACAGAGCTGGAACAGATGATATGAGTTAGTTCAAGTTTCAAGTTTATTGTCATATACAAATAACAATGAAGCATCATTACTGTAATGAAATTTAGTTTGACCCGTATTCCTCCCAACTTTACATAGACAACCTTGTTCAAGTTAGTTGAACAAGGTAGATATTGCACAACAGCTAGATAGGTGTCGAGGAAGAGAAAGTTAGCATTAATTGTAGAGACAGAAAGAATATGAGTTGGTGGTGGGGAAGGGAGAAAATGACGTGTTTGGCATGAACATGGGGGAGAAAGCAGGAGCTTGCGAGCCTTTATTTCATGATCTTTGAATATGTCTATCTATCTATCTATCTATCTATCTATCTATCTATCTATCATATGTCTTCATTTAAAATATTCACCCCTAAAACAAGAGACCTGCCTTTCATCTTTAGAGCATATATTACATAAAATTGTGTCAAACTAATGAGCTATTTCCTCCACGTTTAAAGGAGACAACATTTGGGATTCAGCCCCCAAGGTGACAAAGAGGAATTTTTTAATGATCCACATCATGCAATTTCCTGTAGCAATAGGAGAACATTAAAACTCTTGTTACTTGTTTAATGATGATGTACAACCATTAAAGATAAAAAGAATATGCTTGCATGTATAGATTTGTACAGTTATTATAAAAAGTTAATAGAACTCTCACATTCATTTTTTTTTTGCTATTATAATAGTTCTTTTAGCATTCTGTGGAAGCTGGCAAAAATATTTTAAAAAGGAATAGTTGAGGGCATGACAAATAGCAGCCCCTTTAAAACAGCAAGTTTCCAAAAAGGCTTACAGGGACAGTTCAGTGTAAAAATAAAACTGGGTAAAATACAGTAAATAGACTGCGCACAATAAAAAAAATGTTTTCAATATAGTTAGTTAGGCAAAAATATAATCTATAAAGGCTGGAGTGGACAGATGTTTAACATAATAGCCAGAACACTACTTCCTCCTTTACAGCTCTCTAAGCTGTTAGCAGTCAGTAACCAATCAGTGATTTGGGGAGGGGGGGAATATGGGACATAACTGTTCAGTTAGTTTGTATTTGAATCTGACCTGCATGCTCACAAACTAACTAAGCAGTTATGTCCCATGCACCTTGTTAGACATCTGCTCACTCCAGCCCATATACAGTAGATTACATTTTGCATAACCAACGCTATAGAAATATTTTTTATTTACCCAGTTTCATTTTTACACTGAACTGTTTGTTTAATTTGAGACATAAAAAAACTGACCTATTATGGTGTTTATATTGAAAATATCACTCTAAATTCCTAGGTTTTAGTTTTTTTGTGAAGAGCTTTACTTTGGGGTTTTCTAGATAATGGATCTTTGCTTAAAGTGCAGCACCGTAGCTTTAAGTTAGTAAAATGTAAACATATAAAATAAGAGAATTGTATGTATGTACTGTATTTGTATTTATATAGTGCTTATATATGCATCACTGTACAGCAGAGCAATATATTAATGGAACAAACAAGTCATTACAATAATAGATAAACACATACAAGTATGATAATAAATACAAATAAATACAAAGTACAGATACATTAAAGATTCTCCAGAGCTAATGGGCTTAGTTATCAATTTTCGAGTTTGTTTTTCTAAATCAAATAAACTTGCATATTGAATGGTCGCTTATTTATTAATAAGGAAAACTTGTTGGAATGAAAAACTTGAATATCTTTCGAATTTTTCGAGTTTACAAGCTCTAAAAACTCAAAAATGTAAAAAATTTGAGTTTGAGAATATGGCTTGACTTTATCCTGACAACTCTCATTGACTTCTATAGACACTTGCAAGCTTTTACATAGCTAATTTTTAAATTTGAGTTTTCAGGTTTTTTGCACCAAACATTCGAGATTTTGAACTATAACTCGAATTTCAGAAACTCAAATCGAGAAAAAAAATTGAAATCGACCGTTGATAAATCACCCCCAAGAAACAAGAGAATGGGGGTTGATGCCTGTAGGGCTTATAATCTAAATGGGGGGGGGTAAATTACAGACACACATAGGGGGATATTAAGTCATTTAACATTAATTATTTTGCCTCCAATAAAGAGTAATGATATATTAGTTAGGATGAATTACCAAATACTGTTTTAGCATTACAAAGAAAAGGGTAATAATTTAAAAATTTTTTAATTATTTGATTACAATGAAGTCTATGGAAGAAGAATTTCCCGTAATTTGAAGCTTTCTAGATAACAGATCCCATAGCTGTATTCAAATTGTACAAATAGACGGGTTAAACATAGCAATAATTAATATAAATATACCGATATGAAGATTAGGTACCTCAATGCAGTAGTTTTGCAATAAGAATTTGATGTATACTAGCTTACCTATTTATTACAAAGCACTCTTTTTTTTTTTTTTTATTACAGAGAAAAAGTGTCAGTCAAAAAAAGGAAACTGTGTGTTGCGTGAATTAGACACTATAGCTAACATTGCTATATTTTGGAATTTCATAGATCACAAAATATAGATCGACATGTATTTAATGTGACGTCTCACTAGTTATGACAGTTACAACATTATTTATCAATCTGGTGTTAACTCGCTTTCCACCTCCTTTTTTTGTTAGGCATAAAGCTTATGAACCTTTCTGATGTTATTACATCTTATGCTTGGAGGATGATTTATAACAGCCCTTGAAGGGACTGGAGTGATGTGTTTACAGTTGGGCAAGCCTGCCCAGCAGGGGCGATTCTGGACATATCGCCGCCTGAGGCGGCTCCTGGATGCCGCTCCTGGATGCCGCTCCCCAGCGCTTACCTTCTGAGCGCAGGAGCGGGTCCGGGGGCAGTGAGATCGCTAGTGCAGAGAGCGCAATTGCGCTCTCTGCACTAGAAGAGCCGAATTTCCGGTTTAAAAAGGCGCTCCTGGTAACTTTAAGAACCGGAAATTCGGCTCTTAAAGTTACCAGGAGCGCCTTTTTGCCGCCCCTGGTAACTGGGGCGCTTCTGCCGCCTGAGGCGAGTTTCTCAACTCGCCTAATGGCAGAAGCGCCCCTGCTGCCCAGGGTCGGACTGGGCCGCCGGGACACTGGGAAAAATCCCGGTGGGCCCCGGCGGCCCAGACCGGAGCGGGGCCCTTCACCCCCCAGTCCTACCCTGAGCCTGCCCTGTGGTACCAAGGTGTAACAGCCTAGTTACCAGGGTTAAACAGTTGTATTTTGGAATCTGGTGAAAATCTGTTGGTTTTAATAAAGATACAATTTTTTCCTAACTCTGCTCTAGAGAAACAATAAAATAAAAACATTCCATCAATAAACATGTTATATGTTGCAAAATCATTATCAATATATATCACCATTGCACCATTCTTAAAATCTGCAGAGGCTATCTTTGCTGGTGTGGAAATAGACATGTTTTTACTTTTTTTTTACAATTGTGAGGCGTGAAAATATTATACAGACACATTACATTGTGTTCATGCAGTGCAGTGTTCATGCAGTGAAATCATCTTTTAGATATCATTAAAGGATAAGGAAAGGCTAGTAAAGAGTTAATCTCAAACTGCAGGCATACCTTCAGTTGTCTCAATAGTGCCCTTAAGTCTCCCCATATTTCACCTGTTCAGAAGAGCTGAAGCCAAACAGGAAGAAAAAACACTGAGCTGTGTAAACAAAGTTCCCATAATGCCTCACTCCTGCAAAGACACCGAGACCAAACTGAACATGCTCAGTTAGTAAGACTATGAGTCAGCTTCCTGCTGATTGGCTCAGATCCACATTCCTAAGGGGGGGAGTGAGTTCTTAGCATTCTTGAGGGGAGGGGGGAGCAGCAGAGAGGAGAGAGCAGAAAGCTGCGTGTCTCTGGCAGAGGTAAACAGACACAACTAATCTTTTTTCAGAGAAGTCAGTGCAGCATTTCTGTGAGTGCTGTATTTACATAGACCTTTCTGATAAAGCTTACTTAGTATTTACCTTTCTTTTTCCTTTAACATAACTGTATTGATCTATACAGTCCAGCTTATAAAAACTGGATACCTATCTATGCACTCTTTGTAATTATTTATATATTTTGTTATACAGTATAGCTAAGGCCTATAAAGTCAGGGTACAAAGAAACAAGATTGTGCACCACTTCTAGATGCCACTATTTTTTTAATGGTGAAAGTCTGTTTTCTGGTATATCCATTATTTATTATTATAGCCCTGTTAACTTAGCTTTCTATATGAACAATAATTGTTTTACTGAGATTACTAATATAATATACTACTTTTTAAATAGTTTTCAGATTATTTGAATCTCTAATAAAATTTTCAGTTGCTGGTGCTTGCTGCTAGATGCATTACAGTTGCATTATCAATGAGTCAACAGGTTTGCGTACTTACTAACCTTAGTATTTAGTTTATATATAACTTGGCATACATATTACCTGATATTGTAAAAAAAATATTACATTATGCTAGACTAATCCTTACAAATTACAAAATATTTTTATTATGCATTAAAGTATAACTTTCGAATTATAGCTAACTTCATTCTTTTATTTTTCTATAGTATTTGTCAAGAAATGATGGTCATGTAAGTTGCTGAATATGGCAAATCGTAAATGTCAGAGCACAACGGCCAGCATAATGGATCAGAGACCGAGGTCTTGTCCTCCTTCTCCTCATGCCATGGACCCTGGAAGTGAAGAATCTGTTTATGAAGAAGTTATAGTACCAGACTTTAACTCACGGATTTCAAAGAGCAGACACATGTCAAACACCCAAGAAGACCATGACTGCAATGACAACAGTGGTGATGGGGACTCTAGTTCTGATTATGTGAATAATACCTCTGATGAAGAATATGATGAAGGACTTCCTGATGAAGAGGAAGGAATCACCTATTATATACGTTATTGTCCTGAAGATGACAGTTATCTTGAAGGCATGGACTGCAATGGAGAGGAGTATATTCACCATGAAGAACACCATATAGAAACTGATGAATGTGTAGAAGCAGTAGAAGATGAATGGACAGAATCCAAGACACAACAACAGCATTGTATTGATAGAGACACAGAGGAAGAAAATCAGATGATTACATTAGGGCAGGATAGCTCTTTAGAGGAACATAACCAAGTTGAGGAAGCCCATTTTAGTGAAAATGAGGAGGGATACCCGGACTACTACTCCCCAGAGGCCAATGGAAACTCACTTCCTCCATCTCCATTTCCTATAAGGAAAGGTGATGGAAATACAGAAGAACCAGAGGAGGACATTGATCAGATTGTGGCTGAAATAAAAATGAGTATGAGCATGAGCAGCATCAATAGCACAACAGACACAAGTCCAGAGCATAATGTAACAGAAAATGTTGCAAAAGATATTAAGGAAATATGTCAAAAAGTGGATTCTGGGCATTGTGCTAGCAGGCATGAAGGAAGGCCAAAGTCATTAAATATCCCCTCTGCTTCCAAACCTGCCACTGAACTGCAAAGGGGCTATAAGGCAAAATCTAGGACTCCAGAAGAAAGACAGAAGTGGGTGCCGGAACAGGTTAGTTTTCATTTTAAAATGGCCAATATTACTGTAACTATGTACATAAATACAATATATTAAAGGGATTGTGTTTAAATCACACTATTTACATTGCAAACAATTCACTCTACTATTTAAAATGTTATTCTTGAACCAACAAATGTATCTTGTTATCTTCCCATTTTTCTGCTAATAAACTGCTGGGTGGGGAGAAAAGGAAGAGGTAATGATATCACCCCAACCTGTAGTGCAGAAGTAAAGAGAGACTGAAGTTTATCACAGCACAAGTCACATGGTCACGGACACCTTTTAACATTTAACAATTAAATATAGAAAAATCTGTTTGCTCTTTTAAAAAATGGAATTCAGTGTAGGATTTTGCTGGAACATGGGAGCCTTGCCAACAACTTCTCAAAGTTTAAAGACAATGACATCTAGTTAGTCCTTAAATAGCAGCCTTGGCTCTCCTCAAATATTCCTCCTTCAGCAACTGCTCTTCACTCTACTTCCTGCATCCTTGGCAGGTGATGACCCATCACTCACAGCGTCAGTACTAGTTACTTCAGGCTGGTTTTACACAGCCTCTGTTATTCTCCCCATATGCTGGGCCTCATAGAGCATTTTGGGAGCTATGTACCTTCCCTCCAGAGTTTTTTTTTCCAACTTACTTTTTAGTAGTTTTTCCAATACATGTAAATCATAATAATTACACTGCTTACTTTATCAATATCTCCAGAGAGAAAATAAAAACACCATAACTTAACATAACTGGTAGCTCCCACCCCCCCAAAAAAAACCCACCCAGACACATCAAACTTAACTATAAATTATCAAGACTAGAAATGTTCTTCCATATTTGAGCTTCCTGTATGAACCCTCCAGGGTTTTTACAGGCACTGTGCCATAGTATATATTCCTAAACACATTTAATGGGGTCATAAGTGGTAGCCTGAATGGCAGTGACTGAAAGATTCTTTGCTGTTGTGGATACTAGTGGAACAGAAAACCAGGGAACAAATATCTTATTTATCTATAATCTTGCCGTCAGCTAAAAGGGCCAAGGACAAATTTTAATCCATAATGGAACAGCCTGAACAGAATAGACATGGCATGGATGCCTTTTCTGTATAACTTTTCTTATTTGTCAATGTCACATACATGAGTCTGCGGCTAGCAGAAGCAAATGAGATTTCCTGTCACAAATGTGGCCAAACTTGCCGACCCTCATATTCCTTTTCCCAAGATGTACAGTACTATAATTGTCTAAATAAGATTTTATCTTCTTCAATCATTGCAAGAGTTTACTACCATAGATACATTTTGTGTCACCAGTAAACCGAAACTTATAGGGTGTCATAACAATGAAATCCATTTAATTGCAATAAGGCAGATTTTATTAGTTTTGAAAAACAATAATGTAAATGTATTGTGCACATAGAGTTGAAGCTGATACTTAAGATACTAATGTAACTTAAAGACCTATGCTTCAAGATGGCACTGATAAGATATGATAAGATTAGTGCATACCTAGGAACATGATGTCCAAAGAAACATACATTTATCATATCAGTCCTTGAGCAAATGCTTATTCTGTTTCTTTTCACCATTCTTGAGAGTAGCTTGTGTTGAGTGATGGATGCCCTTTGGCAGCTTCCCAGCTAGGTAGTCCATTGGGTGTAAGAAATCATTTTTTATTACCAGGTTCTTGTCAGTAGAAAATGATCTTGGAGGACCAATGCATTAATGCATGTTACCGTTTTCACTTGAAAGTAAAAATAACTTTCATTCTTTTTATAAAAAGGAAGTTTGCAAAGATTTCATGGAATTGTGCATGCTTATTTCTTAGCTGCCACCATCAGATCATTTTCAATTATACTTTGCTGTTGGAATAGTAAAGTACATCCCAGTAATTCTTACTTGAGCACAATTATACATATAGGAAAAAAATCAGCTTGAGAATGGTAACTTTTATAAATCATTTTAAATTATTTATTGCCCTGGAATCTGAAGTGTCAGTATGGGAGGACTTGGGTGTCTTTGTGCCACAAAAACACCAAGAGAAATTGGTATCCTACAAGCAGGAAAGAAAATTGTAGCTTTAGTTACATCACCTGGGGTTCATTGTAGGTGTGAATGAATTGAACATACAGCTATAGGTAGCTTCAGAGATCCAGGTAGAATACACAACACTATGTTTTTTTACTAGACCAGTAGATTATTGCCCCTTTAAAGCACAAGTCAAGACAATTATGAAAAAGGAGAATTCTGCTGCTTCTTGGAAATTCGTCATAAGGTTTTCCCTATCAAATGTCATATATGTACTACAAGATTCCAGCACTATTCCACTATAGAAACAATTTGCCTGATTTTAGTAAGAAGCATTACTGCAAGAAACAAGGGCTCATGTATGTACACAAGTGCAGTTTTCCAATTCCCCCGCAGTCATTTGCACGGGGACCACTATCATAACAGTTATTTGCATCACAATTCTCTCCTTGCACTTATAGTATAGTTGTACTTAGCGTCGCTCAGTCCTTCCTGCCTTTTGTTCTAAATTGAGCACTGCTGCACCTATTGACTCAGGGGAACCCTAGAGCTACCGTCACCTCCTGACAAGGGGGTAGCCTCAATTGTTGAAGTTCAGTTGCACCCAAAGAATGAGGCACACATAAGTTGTGTGCTGTCAAGGTAGGTGCAGCAGAATCGTGTTAAGAATATTGCACCTTTGCGAACACAATGGCACCAGAATACTGAAAAAAGTGGTGATTGCATGCTTGAAATTACACTTTGCTCACTCACTTATGGACATAAATGTGCTCTATAATCTGTAAACCTTGTATTTAATAATTTAGGCAAGATCATTTAAGTACAGCATTTCCCAGTTCCCTCATTGAAATCATCTTGAAAACAGTATCATAGCTTCTTTGATAAAATATATACTGTACCTGTGATACACGCAGACTGATCGATAAACTGTTATGGCTTGCATTGTAAGTTTTGCATAATTCCACTGGCCTTTAGCCCAAAGCCTTTGCTTTTGCCACTATGTTCAATGGGTCCAATAATCTGTGTTCCCACAGCCCTTTCCTCCTGCATTGCCTGTGTTTGGAGACCACTTAATGGATGTAAATTAGGAACCTCAATACTTACTGCTGCTTTGCTAAAAAGCCTATAGTCTGTCCCTGAGAGATGAATTAATCTGTTTAGCCTCTTGTGTTGCTTGCCAAGGAGCTTAAAAGCTCTGTCTTTGCAGCTTTAGGAGGCTGTTTGTTCTTTTAGCAGCAGGAAGCAGACTTACATTACAAGTGGAAAACGACCATAAAATTAAAAACATTAAACCAAAAACAAGAAAAATGTAAAGGTGCTTACAAACCCTTATAAACTTTAAAATGTAAAATGCCCCTTAAAAGTTCCTTTCTCCTATAGATTTCATCTCTCTGCCAGCATCCAGTGCAAAATAATCATTTAGGTCATGGCCAGCAGTGATGTACTGTAAGGGATTTTGTGCAAGAATTCTTTGCCTCTATCTTTTAAGGAAGCGTGCTGTTACAATCATTGTTTTTATGCTCTGCTGGGTCTTAAATTCATTTTGGCATTTTTCCCAGGAAGCAGAGCTGATTTAAAAAACAAAAAAAAACCTTTATCCACAATCCGTACTGAAAAGAGAAAATAAAATAATGATAATTACTCATTTTTTTAAAAAATGCAGATACTCTGCCTGTAAAAAAAAAAGCTAAATTAATTTGGCAGTCATTTGTCACCCTGGCAGTTCTCTGGTCTCCATAAGGTAATGCTAGCGGTTCAGCAACCTTTTTACCCAGCTGAAAAGTTGTTTGGCCAATTCACTCTCATCTGGGTGCCCATGATCAGTTTAAACCACGGAGCTTGATCAGATATACTGCATCTATTGTTGGAGGAAAGTGAAGTCAGTATATAACCTTTCATTTAAAAATGACCACCTATATAGTAGTGTAAATCACCATTGTCTAAGATCTCTTTCAGCAAGGGCTAATATAATGTACTGTGTATGGGCCCACTGCAATGCCACTTATGACCTAAAGGTCCCCATTTGGCCAACACCAGTTTAAATAAGCATCTTGCACTCCAAAGTATCTCTCTATATTGGTAACTTACCAGGCATCTGCATTTATCCTTGTGGGTAGTGATGAACAAAGCTGCTCTGTATTGCTTGATGAAAAGTTGCAAAACTGCAGAAGAATTTGCAAAATGATGGAATTTGGCAGAGGAGTCATTGGGTATTTTTTCACCATGCTTTTTTCTAATGCCAAATGCATTGGGGTCAATGGCAGGCTTTTCTTGTGCCAAATGCATTGTATGTATGTATATCTTTATTTATAAAGCGCTACTTATGTACGCAGCGCTGTACAGTAGAATACATTCATACAAACAGGGGGTTATTAAGATAGATAAATACAAGGTATTACAATAAACACAAATAAATAAAAGATACAGTTGCAATAAGATAAGAGTCAAAGACACAAGAGGATGGAGGTCCCTGTCCCGTAGAGCTTACAATCTATATGGGAGGGTAACTTACAGACAGACAAATAGGCAAATATAAGTGCTGTAGGTCACAGTGGGTGACCCTACAATATAAGTGCTAGTTCCCAGATCAGGTGCTGGGTGAGTGCTCCAAAAGGTAGTCTTTAAGTTTAGTTTTAAAAAGACTGAGGGAGGATTCTCTCCGGAGGAAATCAGGGAGGGCATTCCAAATGTAAGGGGCAGAAAGGTTTTAGGTGGGAAACAGCAGTAGTAGTGGGGGGCGCAACCAAACGATTGCTCTGCGAGGAACAAAGGAGTCGGCCAGGAATGTACGGAGACACAAGAGAAGAGATGTAGTGAGGAGCAGAGGAATGGAGGGCTTTGAAGGTTAAGAGTAGGAGTTTGTAAAATATTCTTTGTTTAATAGGAAGCCACCATAGGGACTTTAGCAGGGGAAGGGCCTGAACTCTCCTGGATGAGAAGAGAAGAATTCTGGCGTCAGTATTTAATATAGACTGTAGGGGGGAAAGATGGGAGTTAGGGAGGCCGGTTAGTAGCAGGTTACAGTAGTCAAGTCGGGATAGGATGAGAGTATGCATGAGCAGCCTAGCTGTTGCAGTAGAAAGAAAGGGACGGATTTTGGCAATATTGCGCAAGAAAAAGTGACAGGTTTTGACAGTGGTGTTATATGGTCAGAGAAGGAGAGACTGGAGTCAAAGATCACCCCCAAACAACGTGCCGAATCGACTGGGTTGATGAGGGTGCCATCAATAGAGATAGAAAAGGTGGGGGGGTAGGACCAGGCTTAGGCGGAAAGATCATTAGTTCAGTTTTTGTTAGGTTCAGTTTGAAGTGGCGTTGGTTAGAGATAGCCAGGAGGCAGTCAGAGATTTGACTCTCAGTTTCAACTGTTAACGAAGGGGTTGAAAAGTAAATTTGGATATCATCAGCATACAGATGATATTTAAAGCCAAATGAACGGATAAGATCTCACAAAGACAGCGTGTAGAGGGAGAACAACAACAGCCCAAGTACAGAGCCATGGGGTACCCCCACATTAAGAGGAACTGGAGATGAGATTTTGTTAGCATAGGAGACAGTGAATGAACGGTTAGAGAGGTAAGAAGAGATCCAGGATGCAGCCTGACTACGGATACCAATCGAATAGGAGGATTAGTATAGAAAAGTGACCTTTGGCTTTGGCAACCTTAAGATCATTTGTAACTCTGCACAAGGCCGTCTCAGTAGAGTGCGCAGGCCAAAAGCCAGATTACAGCGGGTCTAATAAATTATGGGCATTAAGAAAGTTAGTAATACGGGAGAAGACAATACGCTCTAAGATTTTGGAGGCAATCGGTGGAAGCGAGACAGGACGGTAGTTAGAGAGACAGGACGGGTCCAGCGTGGCCTTTTTAAGGATAGGCTTGACATAGGCCTGTTTGAATGAAGAGGGGAAACTTCCAGAAGCCAGAGAAGAGTTGAAGATGTTAGTAAGAGCTGGAGTAAGTTCAGCAGCACAGTGTTTGAGCAGAGAAGAAGGCATAGGGTCCAGAGAGCAAGTGGTGAGGGGAGCCGACAATAGAAGCCGGGAGACTTCAGAGACAGTTACGGGACCAAAAGAGCTAAGATATGCAGAAGGGGGCAGAGGAAGGAGGAGCTGGTTAGTATTAACAGAGGATGGATTGCGGATGGACTCCACTTTGTTCTTGAAGAAATCAGCAAAGTCCTGGGGAGAGTGCATAAAGTCAGGTGATGGAGTCTGCGAGGGACGCAGAAGGGTATTGAATATAGAAAACAGGCATTGTGGGTTGGATTTATTATTGTTTATAATGCAAATGCATTGGAGTCCATTGGAGTTTTTTTCTCATGTTAAGTTTCTCACACCAAATGCACTGGAGTCAATAGGCTTTTTTTCTCAATTTTTTTGTCATGCCAGGTGCATTGGCATTTTTTGTGACAAATGCATTGGAGTCAGTGGGTGATTCACGTTATTTGGGGAATATTAGTTAACTAGTGAATTTTTCCATATGTTTTGTTCATGTTTGTCATTTTTTCATGCTGGAAAAAAACAACATTTTTTTCCTGGTGAAACAAAACGCATGGTGAAATTCTAGCGCAGATTTGTGAAAATTTTCACCACTTGGGAAATCACAAATTTTGCTGTGAATCTATACCAGGCAAAAAAATTTGTTTTTCCTGTAGATGTGGGTAATGAGCATTTAAGGGGCCATAAATTAATAACCTTGGGAGCAGAAACTATACAGTTTGCTATATACAGTAACAGAATGCAGTACTGCAAGAAGTCATTGATTTTTGGAAAAATATTGCCCATCTCCCTTGGTTAATTTTTACTAGATGGCAAACTAGTGGGGAGGTTTTAGCACCTTAAAATTCTTTTATTTAGTTAATAATATGATATTCCTTTATTTTTGTGAATATGCTTATGCAAATGAGTTTAAATGATAATACAGGTATGGGACCCCTTATCTGGAAACCCGTTATCCAGAAAGCTCCGAATTACGGAATGCCTGTCTCCCATAGATTCCATTTTAATCAAATAATTCAGAATTTTAAAACTGATTTCCCTTTTCTCTGTAGAAATAAAACAGTACATTGTAATTGATCCCAACTAAGATATAAATAATCCTTATTGGATGCAAAACAATCCTATTGGGTTTAATTGCAGTTTTATTGATTCTTTAGTAGACTTAAGGTATGGAGATCTAAATTACGGAAAGACCCCTTATCCGGAATACCCTTGGTCCCGAGCATTCTGGATAACGGGTCCTATACTTGTATTTGAATTGAGGGTTTGACTTTATTTTGAGATATGTAGTATGATGTATTATATTGTGCGATTAGGAAAATAGAGACATCAAGAAGGGTAACTTATTAAAAAGTGCTCAGATTATTAATTTAGTAAAACAGACAACATAAAAGGGGAAAACGAGTTATGTCGACTGGCCAAAATTAAAATTTCTGACTCACAACACTAGGAAATTTTTCTTCACAAAGCCTCCATGTTCTGCCTGTTCACAAAGTGCTTTTAATTGCTTGGGCCATTGAAAGATGATTTGCATGTATAAAAGAATTGCCAGCATGCCGCCTTCCACTTTACAAGGACTTTTATTTGTGTGTCAGATTCAAAAGGAAACTTCAAACCAGTCTTCAGTCAGCTTTGTGGGTATCATAAAGATATCCCTGCAGGTGCCGCAGCTCACATAAATTATGTCTACAGTCTGCTAAAGAAATTGGCACTGCATTGCTACATATATTTGTAACAATAATTATTCCCATGGCTGTCGACCAACTTTCTGCTTATTTAGGAAAATTGTGTAATTAAAAAAACAAAAAACAAAAAACTGGATCTTATAACTACAGTTCTTCCACTGACACCTGTTGAATAGCACAGGAAAAACAGGTTTACACATTTTAACTGATGACTTTCAGCAAGTCACATGACTGTAGAAACAGATCAGGTGTTAATTAAAGCAAATGAGTGCTAGGAATAACAAGTATTGTTATGGTTCCTGTGACCCCTGTGACTCACATAAAGCATCAGTTATTGAAGAGACCCTCTCGTAGAAGTGGATTATCCCTGTTTCTGAAGAACATAGCACACACAGAAAACAATTTCAATTGGATAAAAGGTACATCATTTAAGCCTGCTCTCTAATGGACACCAAATGCCATAAGTGTGCTGCACGTATATATTTTTATATGTACTTTTACTATCACATCCTCACACCCCCAATGTTGGGGTGAGAAACTCCAACACCCACATCTAACAAGAAATTATTATATAAATGAATAGAAACATCTTCTTGTCAAACTTCTTTAAAACATCTAAATTCCAAAAATCGGCATTCAAGCAACTGAAACAACAGTTTATAATGCTAATATTAATAATTCATTCATATTGATCTTTCATGTTATCACTTTGCCCGGTGTTATATATGAACTCCATGGTGGCTACTGTGAAAATGAATGTTAAAACAATAGGTGGCAAAATTGGAAACATGACCTGAATTAGCTGGAAAAAGGACTTCTGCTTTGTTAATATAAGTCATGGGGCTATTTATCCTTTATTAATAATACCAGTTACTTAAAAAAATCAGGAATTAGTCTAATAAATGCAATAATCTGGGCTGCAACGATTCCAATCTGATTACATTGACATTAAAAGCTATCAGCCTTTTTACCTAGATTTTTAAGAAGTATTACTGATATTTTACATGGTGTAATAACCTTACACTGGGAAATGACTAGTAGGGCTATTAACAAAATGTAGATCAGGTTTATGCCATTGGTGTGGGGAAATGTGGTAGTTTTCTGTTTTTAGAATCAGTGGCACTGGGCAAATGATTTATATTCACATATTTTACTTAGTTTTAGTTTTTCTTTTCATTGCATATATATTAAATGAAATGTTTTTTACCCTGTTGACGATTATCAAATGTGATTTTCCTTTACAAGAGGTGCAATACATGGTAATCCTTTTTACTTGCGCTATTGACCTTGCTTATATACAGTAATCTCTTCTTGGCAAACTCTCGTAAAACTGGCTCACATTCATTTATACCTGGTGTTATCAGGAAATAGAAAATTGAAAAGCATGTAATACAAATAACAATCCTGCACTGGGGACATGTGGGGGACCTGTCTGTCTTACTAGCAGATAAAAGAAACTGGTCAGTTGGGGGTCATTTATGAACACTGGGCTAATTTGCCATGAACAGTAGAGCGACCATGGCATAAAATCAAATTGTTGCATTTATTGTTCTACCTGCAGCTGGCTGAAAAAAGCCAATCACTGGTTGGTTGCTATGAGTTACAGTCTATGGGCAAATTTGACCAGTGTTAATAAATGAGCCCTAAAATTAGAACATGCTTTTATTATCACAGTCCCACAATAAGCTCCAGATGGGATTAAATAATGCACAGGTCAGTTCAAGGCAATATGCCCCTTTTCAAAAGCCTTTCCTCTCCCTCTCCTTTGACTTAGTAGCTGCACCCACATAGCAGGTATACAAACAACACCTGTCCTCACACAAGGTGTCCTTGACAGTATCCTGATTTTGGTGGTGTACTTACTGGAGGGCTCTCAGAGGCAGACACACTGGAGTTTACAAGCAGCTCAGCAGCTCAACCGGTGGCACCGGTTACCTCCTGGATATCTGTCAGCTTGACAGGGAGCTTTATTGGCTCTCTCTGAACAGTTGTAGCTCTAGGACTCACCTCCTGGCAGAGCTCAGCACTGGGTAAAGAAGGAACCTATCTGATCTCCTGGACAGTCCCTTTCACGCTGGTTCTGGCTGGACCCTGCAGCAGGGGATCCTTTATAACCTCTGCTGGCCCACCTTATCACAGGCAGAACAGGGGGATGGATTCTCTGTTAAGGACCAGTGATTATACTTTATTAAGGATGGTGTAATTCTTGTCAGTGCACTGAACTTAGTGTGCTAGAAATTACAACATTGTGACTGAAAAATATAAATGATGTTAGTATGGTTTTTTTGGGGCATTAACAGGACTGAAGAAGAACAGTCTATTGGTGGAAAGTTCTGTAGGTTTCGAAATACAAGGTTGTATTCTAAATACTGAAGGGAATTTGGCAACTTGGCTTTACTTTGTATCTCATGAGATAATTGTTGCGATTTGCCATAGTTTTTAAAGGACCCCAGTAATGCAAGGCAGAAGTGCTGCTCACTGAGCCACCGTGCTGGTATGAAAGAATCTATAAAACAAAGATTGTCACTAAATAGAGGGGGGTGAACTCTTTGGACTCAAACTCATGTTTCAGATCCTTGGTAATTTTTTTACTGATTTCAATAACTTTGTCTTGTAATAATAACAACAAGCAGTGTCCTTGTGGTGTACATTCTAAAATATGGTTTATTTGTCTTCAGGTGTGTAACAGTGCAGAACAGCCAAGGAAACAGCAACGTTCTGACCTCAATGGCCCTGTTGACAATAACAATGTTCAGGAGGTAAGTAACATGCATATTAGTATAGTTTCTATTCCTATATAACATAATGCACCCTCATGTTTTGTGTGTGTGTTGAAGAATGACCCTTAAACCCATCTTTTAGCACAGGATGTAGAAGTCAGTAGCCTCAGTTGATTGGTGGACATCTCTTGACTCATGGGTTTCTCCAAACACTTTAAAATTGCGATTGCCAGGGAACTGACACAAACTCCTGGGAATTCCTATGAAGTGGGAAGGTTTATTTAGATATTTAGAATCATTTCCCTGAAAGTATTTTGTACCTCATCTCTCTTTAAAAAATATATGCCCTCTTTAAAGAAGTTATGCTTTAAAATAAATGGGGCTTATTTGTAAATTAATTTGTTCATATTTAGCAGTGGGAGGTTTTAACGGTAATGCCCAGTTTATAACCCCTGTAATTAAAAATGAATGGGAAAAGTTCCCACATCTAGTGCTTTTAACAACATCCATTAAGTATATGTTCATACAAAATATATATTAAGGCAAAAATGCTTTTGATACAGGGTATATTTATTAACATTACATTTTTTTCTACTGGAATTCAAGTTTTTTTGTGCTAAAATGTCATTTAGAGGTATTGGAGTTTTCAAAACTTGATTGTTTGAGATCTATTAATTTTTTTAAAAATTGAGTTTTTAAAGGAAAACTATACTCCATACCAATGTAGGTCTTTATAACAATATTTGGCATTAAACAGAACATATGTCAAACTTGGCTTCATCTAAATAAATCATTTTCATAAAAATATTCTTTTTAGCAGTATGTGCTGTTGGGTAATCTTAAATAGAACATTACCATTTTAAAGGACAAGTCAACCCAGAATAAAATTTGTTGCCTAATAAAAGAAAACAAAATTCTAAGCAACTTTGCAGTATACTGTACATTCATTATAAATTTGTAATGGTTTTTGAGTTATTTGTATATATAATTGCTTTTAAAAGCAGTGTCTGTCTGTCCTTTCTATTTTTTGCCCTGGTGGCTCTGGCGTATGAAACAATGTAACACAAGGCAGCAGACTGACAGACAGAGAAGGAAGCTTATGATATTTTCACCCCATCTAGAAGGTGATAGAAATCAGGGCATGCAGCTGTTTTTTTTTCAGTATTCTTTCAATGTAATGGCAGATACTTTGTTGGTCATGGTTGCCATGTTGGTATGGGGGTGGGTGATCACAAGGTTTGCATTTAACTCATCATTCACAAGGTTATACATTGTTTTTCTTTTGACTTGCAGCAGACAAAGAAGGTGGCTTCATTCCCAAGTTTTGTGGATGGTAAGAGATTTTTTATTGAACTTTTTCATTATTTAATTCGTTTCTGCTTGAATTATACAAAATTTTTACATTTTACAGAATGTAATTTACTGTGTATCTATATATATATATATATATATATATATATATATATATATATATATATATATATATATATATATATATATATTATATATATATATATATATAATCTCAAACTCAACAGTAGAAAGCACTCACAGCTACAGCATCAATCTGGTCAGTGATTTATTTCTAGAGAAAATGAGTTTCATGCTCATATCATATTTGTGTTGTACTAGCACAAGGTATCTACCACCCGAGTTCAATATAAACATAAGAAAAGATTTTGTGCTTTATCTTAAAATTTAACTTTTATTAATTCAGTTCATGAATTTAAAACCAGTATTTAATCAAACAGCCAATTCATTAGACATCACTCAATTCAAGAATAATAAAATATAAATTTAAAACCAATAAGTTAATCTGCTTAATTACTTTCACAATTCATAAATCAGTGTTTTAATGTCCTAATTGTAGCCAGAACCGGAAAAATAAGGGGGACGGGCAATTCATCTATATACATGCTATACACAATAAAATGGGGGGTACATACCCCAAGCCAAGGTTCGACTACAAGTCGACTACCATTGGTCAAGCATTAAATACCAGTGAGGTGAGCCTAAGGTCAGGTTCACAGTTCAGTCACTACACCCGCACTCGCTGACCCACAGCCCAGTGAATTGGCTATTTGATTAAACACTGGTTTTAAATTCACAAACTGAATCAATAAAAGTTAAATTTTAAGATAAAGCACAAAATCTTTTCTTATGTTTATATATATATATATATATATATATATATATATATATATATACAGTCCAGAGTGGGAGGCACACCATAAAATGAGAGTAAACCTAGGTGCCAGAGCTATAGAATCTGCAGATAAGTAAAAGATGTCGGCACTCTTAGGGTTTCCACAATAAGGCAAAAAAGTAAAGCTTTTTTTCAAATGCAAGCGGTGAGTTTTATTGTTTCCAACGTTTCAGTCCTTTACTAGGACTTTCGTCAGGGAGTGCCGACATCTTTTACTTATCTATATATATATATATATATACTTTGTATAATTAAAACACATTGACAGTGATAAAAAAGCAGGGAGATGAAAGAAAATGCAGGCGACAAAAAAAAATGCGGGCGTCAAAAAAAAAAACGCGGGACGAATGCGTTTCGCAAATTTTCTTACCATTTCGCAAATTTTATGATGAATCGAAACGGGACAGATTCGCTCATCGCTAGTGACACTGTGATCTTTAGTCTTTACACAAGTGATTTGAACTCATGGCTTTTGATTCTGAGTATTACAGAATATAGCTAGTATATGCTGTACTTTTAGATATTGCATTTTATAGCAGTATTCAGAAACTGGAGAGCAGCCATTTATAAACAACTTTAAACTACTGTTATGTTTCTGCCATGGTTTTCTCTGTAACTTAATAAATGTTTAGATTCTTTTCTAGCATTGCCTTTTATTGTGCCAACAAAATTGCTATTTCTATGCAAAACAACTAGTGTGTCACATACGGAGATTAGTATATGCTACTTCCATTGAATGGCAATATTTATAACAGGATAACGGCTCCTTAGAAAACAATGAAACCGATTTCTAGAGTAGCAGCGACAGCAGGTTACCTGAAAAACTGAAGGGGGAAACACTCACCATTTCGTTTGTTTATATATCCATTTCCCACAATACAGTATATAGAATGTTCATGAAATTTGAGTTTTTGATCCTTGCATAGCAACACAAGTAATCACAGTTGGTGTTAATTGTGTGTAGTTTTGGCTTACTTTCCTTTTTATTGTTCACTCCCCTGCAGTTTTTTCTTCAAACCAACTAAGTTTAAAGCATTTTTAAATTAATTTCCTTGCTCTGTATTCAGTATAGTGTATTAATAATTTTAAGCCATTTTGAAGAAATAATCATTTATGCACTTGGTAATAATATCGTATGCATACCAACTTGCATGTTATCAAAGGGCATAGGAAATGTAAAAGAAGCTTAATTGATGTGTCTTGTAGTAAATTATAGATGCTATTTATTTTTTTCACAGCTTTGCTGGTGATTTTTGTGTCTGTTTTATTTAATACTCAGCGTTTTATATTTAAATCAAACCACATGTTCCTGTGGATTTTTTTACCTTTTTAACTTAAATGCTACAGAGTTTCAGTACCTATTATAATTACAGGACAACTAAACCCCAAATCAGGGTAAAGGGCTAAAGGCCATCTGTTAGGGCACATTAAAAAGGGGTTATGTGCACATACTGTTCTAAATGGTTCAAATACAGTATGCTTGATTCTCCTGGCAGTGTTCACGCAATCATGCACAGGGAAAAGATTGCAATGAACAGAAGAGGTTCCAATGTTGTCAGCAGAACCAATAAAACGACTGCTGTCTTGTTTTCTGCAGGCTTGCTCTTATAAAAGTAAGCTGTTTTGTTAAAAATCTATATGTCAGCATTTGTCAAAGCTGAAATAGTAGTTTGGGAAAGTTACACTTTGAGGTATCCTTGTCCTGAGAGTGTGGCGTTCAAGGAAAGTAGCATGCCATTACACACATTTACTAAAATCCTTACTACTAACTTCTGCACCACAAAGTAGGCATATGTACAATACTATATCACAGCAGCACTTTTAGCAGCTAGAAAAAACAAGAGAATGGTATAATCATAGCAATGTTTGGACTTCCAGAGACCTTTCTAAAGCTGGAATGTTTCAAATATTTTAATTTCACTATTAAATAATGAATTTGGTTGATTTGGATTTTTAGTGACAGCATCTGGTTTGGGTATATGCATATAACATATGAGAATATGAAGAGCGCAATGAAAAAGTGTTCTTATAACTGGAATAGTGAACTTCTGGGTAGACCAGTGCTGTCCAACTTATTATATGCAGTGGGCCGATTATTTCTCATATAGCATAGTCAAGGGCTAGATTAAAATGATGATGTCATACAGTGAAGTCTTTGGAGCTTTCAAGCAGACTGGGGGCCATCAAAAATTCATGGACATCCAGTTGGACAGCCCTGGGGTAGAATATCAATGTTTACATTAAACTAAAAGTTAATTTAAAGGTAAAATACCTCCCTAATAGTGACCTGAACTGGTAGTTCAGATACTGGAAGACTGAGTTGTTCTGTTTCTGAAGCACACAGGGTGGGCAAATCTAATTTATTTGTATGTATGTGTGTATATTTTTATTTATATAGTGCTACTTATGTACGCAGCACTGTACTGTAGGAGCAATTCCATTGCTTTTCTTAGTTGCTATTAAGATAAAAGCTCTCTATGTACATGATAGCGAGACTCTGATTTGTATTTAGGATTGGTAATGGTAATTAATTTTTGGCATTGTTGATTCTACTGGTTTTATTATTTTTCTATAAGTTGACTAGACTTTTTAAAAAAAAAAGTTTTCTTTTTTAATTTTTTAGTCATAGAAAGAACCAAGCCTTTACTGGGTTTAAATGCTATTTCTCCTCATTGCTAATGCATTGGGTAGTTACTTTATTTTTAAATGTCTCTAATGATTTGTTTGGATAGTTCTTATATTTCAATTCTAACTTTTTTGAAGGATAGTATTTTCTTATGAATATAAAAAGATAGACTCAAATATGGCCTCCGTAGCTGGGGGAGATTTTATTACATTGATTATTAATGAAAAAAAAATGAATTTCAGTAACAACAAACAATCCTCTTTGGAAGTTTTATTAGATAATAAAGAGGTGTTCAATTTCCGTTTTGGATATGGATAAATGATTAAATTTACAGTTATGGCTGCATGGTCTGTGCAAGCAACAGTTATTAGGCCAGATGGTTGTGCCAGTACAAACATGTTATGATAAAATGATAAAATTCATACGTCGTGTATGAGCTATAAATATATGTAAACTGTGGGGTCTATTCATCAAAGTACGAGTTCGAATCCTGAATTGGGAAAAATTCGGATTAAATACCATAATTTCTGATGATCACAAATATCACGAAAATGCTTACGGAAAAATTGTATTAGTGACAATAATACCGTATTGGCGATCCGAAAGTCACAAAATGTTTGTATCCGAGCGATCGTAAACAGCAGGAAAACCTTTCCAACTTTAATCCATCTGTGCATGATTTTGGAAGCCTCCCATAGGACTCAATGGCACTCTGCAGCTCCAACCTGGCCCAAGGAAAGTCTCCCATAGGGCTCAATGGCACTCTGCAGCTCCAACCTGGCCCAAGGAAAGTCTCCCATAGGGCTCAATGGCACTCTGCAGCTCCAACCTGGCCCAAGGAAAGTCACGATTCCGAAACTTTCCTACTCGGTGCGACAATACGATTTTGTCGCACAAATTTTAGTACGAAAAAGTAGCAGAAAATAAGCACAGTACAATCAAATACGATTTTTTTGTAATTCGTACCTGTCGTATTTTAATAAATAGGCCCCTATGTCAAATATTTAGGAATGTGACTTTAGCTTCTTCAATGATCTTTTAGGTATAGTTATCTCAAGGTAAGAATGAGCATGTTATCATTCATTTTTATCCTTTAACATTTTACATTATCATGGATTATTATGGGTTTTGGTATAATGGAATTTATATAATTGTAGATTGATTAATAAGCTGGTGTCACATGTACAAAACAAAATGAATTACCTACCTTACCCTGAACATAATTAGATAGTTACTCAGGTTAGATTTTTTCTGGAATGCCTGCACCTGAAGCACATATTGTTCTGCCTAGTTCTCTTGTCAAGATCTGGTATTTGTCGGAAATCTATTTCCTCATAATGAGTATTATTTCAAACTAACTTCAGATACTTTTGTTTTCAATTGATGCTTTTACCCAGTACATCTATTTCTCTTTTGATTTCTTCAAGCATTTGGGGATATATTATTTTGGATATATTATCTTTCAGTAACTTCAGTTATAGGCAACTCATTTGTTTTTGTGGAGTATTAAGGCAATCAAAAAAATAATTAGATGTTTCCACTCAATAAATTCTTACTCTAACCGTTTACGTTTTTATTTTGCATGGAAATTAGATTAGTTATATCCACGTGTTGGTATCTAAGATGGTGCTATTGTGCACTCTCACAGAATATAAGAACTTTGCTGGGTTTTTAGTAAGGCAATGGCACTTGACATTGCCAAAATATAGTCACTTTGATAAGAAACCCATCTACTTCCTGTGGTTTATTCTGTGTAATAAGAAAGTTTGATTTTAGCTGTTCCTCTGCAAATCATCTTTCTGTAGAAATACCCGTGGAGGTCATGTGATGTGACTCAGGTATTCTTAACAGGTAGGATAAATTAAAGTTCACTCTACAAGAACTTCCACTGCCTAGAAAATATAGTTTTAATTCTCACTAATTATTCCAAAGCCAACTAGATGTATGCTTATGCACATATTCCATGTGTATGCACACTAGTAATATTTTTTGAGCACTTAAGGATGGAATATGCAGTTACCTTTAGAATTTTGTTCATGGTCCATGTAATGATGTGATCCTAGGCCCTGAATTATTTGAATATTTACTCAAAGAAGAACCATTTCTGAATTGTAATAGTAGATAAAATTAAAATATATATGTGTATGGTCTAAGGTCTAAAAAGACAAATAGTAGAGAGTTACCAGACACAATATATTAGCAGCATTGAAATAACATTAATTAACACTAATGATATTTGTTTTTGTACCCAACATAACAAAGGATTTATTGTGGGAAACAAAAATGCCGCTATTAAATATCACAACATGATTATACATCATAAAAACATGACAGTTCTAATTAGTTTGTTTTCCAGAAAGGATTTACATTTACTATATTGACACAAGCTACATTTTAATGAGGAGACTTTTTAAGCTTTTGTACTGAGGGTCTGTAGCTTTGTCTGTATACTGTCCTAAACAGTTATGTTTTGTTGTAACAGGTTGGACTTGTTACTGAAGGTTTCATTGATGTCATTTAGACCAAAAACTTGTTTAAAATATGAAATCAACTAAAGACATGACTTGATTGTAGTTTACTAGAATTTGACATGTCACTGATTTGGAATAATAAGCTCTAATTTGTATCGCGTAGCAACATTTGGCAGAGACAAATAGATGTAGGAGACATACTTTATGTCACTGGAAGCAAAGATGTCATGCTGCTTTTGGCCTTGTGTCTGCAGTCAAGCAGGGTTGCTGCATATTAGAAATGACCTTTAAAACTCAGAATGACAATAGCCATTTGGTACAAGAGGGTGACATTAGTATACATGTGAATAGCTAAGCAAAGGGAATTTGTCAATCAAGTGCTGTACAAATATGCATGTTGTAGAAGTATAATTTGTTTTTATAAGCTTGATTTAACGAGATGAATAATTAGGTTCCCGTAGGCAAAAACATGAAAAGGTTCCTTGCATTCCCTTTTGGTTTTTGTTATTGAAATTTCAGTTGAGGGAAGAAAAGAATCTCACTGTTGTGTGATCTGCTTTTTTATGCTGGATGAAATAATTGCAAAAGCGGAAAGAAAGGTTCTAGGTCATATTGCTTTTGGAGAAGATAAAAATAAAATGTGAGGTCAGGAACCAGGATTGTATAAAATCCATAAGATATAACTTGAACCACGTATATCTACATTTAAATAATTTAGTTACTAATTCCGACAGTAAATAAACATCACTGTGGTCCACGTTGTCACATTATAAAAAATGTCATGACAAAGTTATAAATAGGTATAAAAATAAGGCACACATAAGGGTAGATTTACTAAAACTATAGCATTTCTCATTTTCTTCATTTTAAAACTTTGAATAAACTCTTTTCCAGATATGTATACTAAAAAGCCTGAACTAAACAAAATATGTACGGGAAAACTAAAAAACTAAAAAGAAACTTCAACTTTTTCAAATTGTTGCACAAAAACACTGTCAACAATCCCAGGACAGGGAAGGGACATCTTCTATTGAGTTCTACATGATCTCGTCAAGTTATTGCTGGCAAATTGTCGGATTCGTATTTTTTTAGCAGTATTGTCACATAGTAAATTTAGAAAAAATCTAAATCGGAGAAAAAAAGCAGAGCATTAGTAAATGGCCCCCATAGTGTTAAGTCTAACACTAATGCACTTAACATATTTATTATTACTTTTCTAGCTGACGCAGTGTATGTACAGTATGCGTCCGGACTGCAAACATTTATGCCTAAATTCGTATACAATTTCCCTAAATGCACTTAAGTAATTATTAAGCATTAGTGGGCATTCTTGTTTTTTTTTCATGCCAAATGCATTGAAGTGAGTGGGTGTTTTTTTTTTTTTTCTTGCACCAAATGCATTGGGATTAAGGGGTGTTTTTTTCCTCCTGATTTCGCCAAATTAATTAAAATCAATGGGGTATTTTTTCCCATTTCGGAAAAAAAAAATTCCTGGCAAAGCAAAACATATGCTGAAATTCTAGGCAGATTTTAAACATTTTTCATCATTTGTGAAAAAGTAAATTTTACTGCAAATCTGTATAGCTGAATAAAAAATTGCTCAGAAAAGCTGCACTTTTCAGATGCAAATCACCATGTATTTTTTCTTGGAGCTTTTTGGGGTAACTGCATTGGCACACATTTCACTTGGCAGTAGGGATGAGTGACTTTGTCCCGTTTCGCTTTGCAGGAAAATTAGCAAAACTTTTAAAAGATTTGCAAACCGCAGAAAAAATGATGCCAGGCAAAAAAAACTCTGGTAGGGCTTTGCAAAAGGTGCACATCCCCTTTAAATGTTGTGAACTACAGTGAGCGATCCTTGACGCTTAGAAAGACAAAATATTATATTATATAATTTATTTTGCTGCATAATCACCAGATAATATTTAATCATTTTCTTTTTACTGTATTTATTGTGTTCCAGGGTGTATTCAGAAATAATCTTGTCAGTGTTGCCCATTCATGTGGAACTTTGTCAGACAGCTGGTCCTTGCCAACCTCTCCAGTTTTTTTTTTTTTTAAAGGAAGGATCATTTTCCCAACATAATTTCTATTAAGAGTTTTAAATTGAACATCTACACGCTATACATCTATACTGTATATATATAGACTATATATGTCATCTGATACTCATGCAGATAATAATGTTTAAACCTGTCTCTCCATTCTTCTTAAAAGTGCAGGCATTCTTGCTATACTACTATATCCCCATAACACAGGTGATTTCCACATTGAATTTTATGGATCTCGTCAGCTTTTAGATGGCAATCCTTTTTTCCAGAATGAGCCATACAAATACAGATTACAAAAAGGAATTGAAAAAAAATTGATAGAGGCATCAAACCTAGGCTGAGACAGAATTCATTGACTAAGGGGATGGGTGTCATGTTGATGCATTTCAACAAACAAAGGGTTTAAAAAAGTGCGGAATGCTGAAAAATGTGTGTTTTGATTTCGGTTGCTCTGTTATGGTGGACATGTCTGAGATTCCTTACGATCCCAAGGAGTGGAGTGTACCTATAGCTAGGGGCATCTATGGTGACAAAGTCAAGAGCAAAGTCCAAGACATAGGGTATCTAACCTGACCAAAACAGCGGAATAAAAATAATAGCATGTCGTAACAGCTGTGAAGGCAGATAAAAAATTTGTAGCAGAGAAAGGTCTCCAGTTGTCAGAAAATATTGGGATTGGTTTGAAATCATGATGTCGATTTTGATTACATTAGAGGCCTTGATGCCACTATATTAAACTAAATAATCTAGAAGGATGAGAATAATCTGCTAAAAGAACAGACAATAAGGCAATAAGTAGCTGATTCAAAAAGCACTTCCCAAAATTTCTCATTGGAGGCAGCACTGCTGAACCCAGGGGGTCCTTGAGAGAATATGTGGGGAGGTGTAAGATGGCATCAGTAGCCTGGAAACCAACCCACCTGTCCTGATGAGAATTCATCAGAAATCCTCAAAGTGTGTGGACTAGTGTTCTACCTACATACAAGATCCATTTCTAAAGGTCTTGGAAATTAAACAACTGCTAACATAAATTCTGGGAATTCCTTCTGCTTAGCATGAAAATGAGGTGAGGGTTTTCTTTCCAAAAATGCACCACTTCAACATACACAGCCAAATTGAATGTTACTCACACCTTTATGTTTTAGCTGATACACCAAATTCCCATGGTTTCTGGATTGACTATATCCAAATGCCAAACATTTTAGGCAATGTAGTATTAAAGGGAGTTACACATGCAGCCAGCTTTAGTTTAAGGCAATATGTGTACAACATTTATAGTTCTATGTTCTTCCTCAGGTACAAAACCCATTTTTGGCCTGGAACAGTCACAGTTAAGCATTCCAGCATTTATTCATACCACACCAGTTACATGTTTCCTTAAATTTATTTTTCTATGATACTTTGTTGTCTTCATAAAGGGGTTTTTCACCCTTAAATTAACTTTTAGTATGATGTAGAGAAGGCTATTTTGAGACAACTTGCAATTGGTCTTCATTTTTTATTTGCGTTTTTTGAATAATTTAGCTTTTGTGTTCAGCAGCTCTCCAGGTTGGAATTTCAGCAGCTATGTGGTTGCTAGGGCCCAGTTTAACCTAGTAACCATTATGTGGCTTGTAAAAAGAACAGGAATAAAGAAGGGCCTACATAGAAATATAAGTAATATAAAATAACAATAACAGTAAAATTGTAGCCTCACAGAGCAACAGTTTTTGGCTGCTCGGCTCAGTGACCCTCATTTAAAAGCTGGAAAGTCTGAAGAAGAAGGCAAAACTATGAAAAATAAAAAATGAAGACCAATGGAAAAGTTACTAAGAATAGGCCATGCTATACACATATGAAGGTGAACCACCCATTTAAGTAATGTAAATCTTTGACACCAGTGTTTAAGGTCTGAAGTTCTAAATACTATCCCTCATATGTAATTAAATGCACTAAGTTTACCCAGAAGCAGTAACCCATAGAAACTAATACAATTTTTGCTTTTACACAGGTGACCAGTAAATGACACCTGCTGATTGGTGGCTATGGGTTAGTGCTCCTGGGCAAACTTAGTGCCTTTTAATACATATCCCCTTATGTATTTTATTTGAATATTCAAATTAAAAATACATGGGGATTTTAATTAAATTTTCCTTGTGTTCTGTATTATGTTCTACCACATCAAATAGTGCAGTGCATAAGTAAAAATAAGTAAAATAAAAAGTCAAAGGCAGCAATCACAATGAAAGCATTTAATTAGGGCAGTAAATCAGAGGGAGTAAACCTTCTTTGAGTCTGTGGATTTTCTAACTCTTCAGACCGACTGAAGTTTGAAATCAGAACGGTTTTGATCTTATCTAATTAGAATTCAGCATTTTCTGCAAGTTTATGAAACCTCATTGATCAGCCAGCCATTGAATAATTACTCTGCTTGCTGTTTCTAAATGATTTTATGTGTCTGTGACTCTAGTTCCTGGCCCTTGTGAGCCTGAAGACCTAATTGATGGAATTATCTTTGCTGCCAATTTCTTGGGATCCACACAGCTGTTGTCAGAACGCAACCCATCCAAAAACATCAGAATGATGCAGGCCCAAGAAGCTGTCAGCCGTGTTAAGGTAAGATGAGCCTTTTTTTTTCACCAAAGTAACCTACTTAATTATGTTTCCATAATTTTCTAGAAATACAAAGTAGGCAAAATGGTAATTTAATAGAATAATTATAATTATTAATGTGCTGGTGCTTTATAAATATGTGTTACTAATACTAATTTAATACTTCTATTCAGGGCTGTCCAACTGGTGGCCTGTGGGCCGGATGAAACTTAAAGACTCCATACTGTATGACATCATTATTTTCATTTCATTTGGCCCTCGACCATGTTATAAGAGAAATACTCAGCTCACTACATGTAATAAATTGTGATGAGCAAATTTTTTTTCCGCATTGCGACATTAGCAAATTGTTTTGCAAAACTTCCATGGGAATTCACCGTGGACAAATTGGGTGTGCGTCAAAAAAAGTCACGGTTGCGTCAAACTGGGTGCAGTTGCGGCGAAAAAAGACGTGGGCAACAAACACATTTCACATTTTTGGTCAAAGCAAAATGGGACAGATTTGCTCATCACTAGTAATAAGTTAGACAGCACTGATTTGATTGAATAGAGAAAATCAAGTGGTCATTTTATTAAAAAAAAAACAGGGTTAGAGTAAAAGAAGACGCAAACTAACTAAAAGGTAAATTAGTGATGTTTTACTTGTTTTCATGCAACTTTTGCGTCCCACTAAAAGCCTTTTGTACAAGTATAGGATTTTTTTATCCAGAAAGCTTGGGATCTGGGGCTTTTAGGATAAGGCATCTTTCTGTAATTTGGATCACCATACCTTAAGTCTTGACTATGAAGATTTTCATTCATCCAGGTCATGGTATATCTAGTATAAATAAATCTAAAGCAACTGGACTTGTAAAGTAATCATTGAAGACTTTTTACTACTCATCCGAGCAGCTTCCTTCAGTTCAACTGACTGGTATGGGAAGCCCTCAGCATATGTACTCTTCCGGAAGTTTCAGAACTCTTTGCACATCCAGTCATGCAACTCTAACAAGTAACACCTGTTTTGAAGAGTTGCATGATACTTGGGTAATCCTTTCAAAGTAACTCCACAGCATTCACACCTCTGTGAGTTTCAGATGTCACCTTTCTGAAGAGTTACATAGTGCCATTGTGATTGGATTAGTGGAAGAGTATATATGCTGAGGGCTTCCCATACCAGTCAGTTGAACTGAAGAAGCTGCTCGGATGAGTAGTGAAACGTCTTCAATGATTACCTAACAAGTCCAGTTGCTTTAGATTTATTTATACTAGACATACCTTAAGTCTTGTTTAAAAACACATAGCCATTAAATAAAATGTTGCCACCAATTTGAATTCATGCAGCTTAGTTACCATCAAGTACAAGGTACTCTTTTATTATAGCAGAGATTCACAAATTATAATTATTTACTTAGATGGACTCTTTGGAAGATGACCTTCCCATTATTCATAGCTTTCCAGATAAGGGATCACATACCTGTATAACTCTAGCTTTGAAACTAGATGGACATTGCTTTTGTGGTAATCATTTGTTTTTTCAATTGTTGCTTCCATGGTTGTATATAAGTAATGAACATCTACATTATGCTTGCTGCATAATGTCTGTTATAAGCTCTTTCCTACCCTGCGCTTAAATCATAAAAATATACTGGGTCCACTGATGAGCAACTTAATGACAAAGTTGAGTTTGGATTTAATGTTGTGGGTTCTTGTTCCTTTTAAGTGAAAAGGTAATGGCTCTAAATTCTGCTTAATACATTAAGGGGGCTATTTACTAATGTTCATATTCACGAAAAATGCAAATGTAAAAATATGCCATCTAAAGGCTTTTGAGGTCATAAAGAAGTCAATAAAAGTTGTCCTAGGCAAATTGTAACAATCTTTAATTTGTAGTTTTAGAGGCTTTGGGTTTGGGTTTGTTTTTCAAGAAAATTTTTTAAAAAATTGAAAAAAAAAATACATGAAAAGTTTGTGAAGTTTGTATTTTTTTTCTCTCTTTCTGCATTTTAATTCGTTTGTGCTTTTTGAATTTGGATCTTTTAAAAAATGACTAGATATTCATGGTTTTAGTGGAAATGAGTTTATTTGTTTCAAACAACTCTAAAACCACTAAAATCTGAATGTTGATAAATCTGCAAAGTAAGCATAATGAAGGGTCCATGAATTTTCAGTGCCAACCTGATATTTTGGTGTGTCTAGACTTGAGTAAAAGAAGCAAAAAAGGAAGTAATTTTCATATAATGTCAGATTTCAATAAAAAACTGTGTGGGATAGAATAATTTAAGTAATAAGACATTCTTATTTGGCCGGGTAACAGCTGGCATTTGTGTGTGGGCTCTCCATGCTATTTTCCAGACTTGTATTCTAATCTGTTACTCTCTCTTTCTTTTTCTGTGTGCTACACGCCTTTCTTCTTTCTGTTTTGTTGCTGCCTGTTCAGAGGATGCAAAAGGCTGCTAAAATCAAGAAAAAAGCGGTGTGTAGAATATTTCATTTGGTTTAGCCCATTTGATGATTTTTTTTCCCATTATAACAAAATAATCTGTGTTGGTTTTATTGCATGATTTCATCTACCTAATCATTTTATTATCATTTCAATAATAGGCAGTTGCAGCACAATGGCTTTATTATTTACAGGTTAATGTATATTGAGAAGTGGCACTTGTTACTAAAGAAAACCTCACATTAGACATATAAATAAACAACTTAAACTGCTGCATTACTGAAGGATGACACAATGTATAACTGTAGGGCACATTTATTAAAGTCTGAATTTTGGATGTTTAAAAGTATGATTGCCAAAAATTTGAAGTAAATATGATAATTTCTGATGTGCTTTAATTGCGTGAAAATTCGTATCATGGTCATACAAAAATATCGTGGTATGATCCGAAAGTTACAAAATATTTGTGTCTGAACGATTGTAGGCATGACAATCTTTCTGACTTTGAACCTTCAATCTATAGGACTCAATGGCACTCTGCAGCTCCAACCTACCCAAAAGAAAGTCACGATACCAAAGCTTGAATGAATTCCGAAACTTTCGTAGTTGTTGCAACAAATACATTTTTGTCGCACAAATTGATGCAAAGCACAAAAAATTTTATGAAAATATCATAGAAAATTTTGCAAATTTTTTTCTTTGAAAATGATAAATGTGCCACTATGTGTGGTTGAAGAGTAGATATAACATGTAAGGAACAGTATACTGGTAGATCTTCACATAATACTCCCTAGATTACAGCTCTATCAACTTTAAAGTACAACACTACTCTACAAAGAAGCCCCTGCTCTGGGCATTGATTTAATGGGCATTTGGTACTCCAAATAGTTTTTCTTTTGTAGGTTGAGGCCTATATATATATATTTTTTTTTTGTTATGGACCCCTGTGGTGTCAGGATCTAGAGAAATCCTTCCTTCCAATTTTATTATTACAATCCTTTCCAGTATATGAGTCTGAGCAGTAAAGCACTACTGTACAGTGTGATGTGCATATTCTGACCTTTGCTAGACTGAAAATAACAAGTGCAGTGGCATTCTTCCCACTTTGCTATAAAAGTGACTGACAGAATGTATATAACATTAAATACTGTCAAAAGTAAAAATCATTGTGTTTCCAAGAAAGCATAGCATGTCATTGATTGAATGGAAGAGGATAGTGTTTGTCGGGCAGAACACTGAAGACCTAATTGTAAAATACCAATGAATCAGCCAGAGTGCACAGTCAGTTAGTCTCATATCAGAATATCAATGCATATATTCTTCCAAATGTAGTGAAGTAAAAAAAGATAAACATAGATATAGGAAAAAAGACTAATCTAAACTCTTAGATATGAATAACTGTCACAGTGTATAAGCCAGAACTGCAATGGTAGTTGTTATGGATTTACTGTGAGTAGCTGTCACCTAAAAATGTGCAGATTTCTTAACTTGTGAAATCACCTTGCCATCTTCCATCTATTGATATTTTAATGTCAAAATGACTCTAAATGAATATTTCATGATATAGTTTTGTCCTAATAACCAAAACAACAACGTGCTTATGGTTTAAAATGCTTTGATAAGTCCTTGCTAACTTCTATATCTCCCAGTTAATCCTTCTTTACCCGAGGCATGCTATTTGTTGTATTTCATCAGCTGAAGAGCTACAGAATGAAGGTTTACATCTTGCTCTAAGTAATAGCTTCTCAAACCAGTACTCAAACCTTCATGCATTATGGGTGTCCTAGTGGCAGCAAAGATTGAAGACTAAACTGACCAGTTTTGAATTTACTTAAGTAAATAAGTAAAGCAAGGGTTTTCCATGTCTCAGTCAAAAGCCTCTATATATTAAGATAAATATTTAACAAAAAATGTTTTTAGATGAAGTGACTGTGTCAGAGCAACCAATGCCAGACACATGAATAAATGTGGTTATGCAGATAAATAAGGCTTTTGGTTTAGTATTCTGAAATTCTGACTGATAACCCAGTCAGGATGCTTTGATATCCACATAAAATATTGGAGGCTAGGTCTGAGAAGTGTTAATTTACAGACTACAGAGGCTGGTACTATAACTTTCTAATGCTATCCCTATCACCCTGCCCACTTATTCCTCGGTAGCACTCCAGTATGCTTCCGGCCCCTGTGTCTAAGTACTCTCCTACTTAAATAAAAATAATTATAGTAAAAATATATTTGAAGTTGCTAGTTGTGTAAATAATAATGGATGGTAAATTGTAAAAGAGAATTTCAAATGCATGCCCCCAAGGCACAAAACTGTGGAAAGTGCATGTCGCCAAATACTCCCCAGCTTTTCATTTTACTTATAGGGGGACTAAAAAATCAATGTTCTGACTGATTTGAGGCTGCAAGGATAGCCAAATATATAGGGTATGATAAATTTTAAAACTTATGTTATACAGGCTAGGTCTCCCCATAATATTGTAACTTCATCACATTCATCCTGCCCCATTATGCTGAGGTTGCACTTTAGTATTTAAAAGTGTGTAATTTTTTGTGCCCCAAGTATCCGTATGCAGTGCTGCATACAAATTTACTTTAATGTTTTAATTATTGTATTATTTTCATTAACTTCGCATAAGCTTTATGGCCAGATTATATGTGGCAGCAATATAGCAATATAGGCCTGTCTAATATATTGTGTTTTCTTTACAGATGAAAATATCTTATAAAGTTTACTTTTTATTAGAAAAACCTTTCATTCATGCTGTGGAGTGGATACAGGCCACTTAAGTGCAAATTGTAGTTAATGCATTTTGCTTCCTCGCTACCCTATATTTCTGTTCTCTTCCATCTTCTCTGATGGAGAAACATATGAAAGGAAGAACACTGCAATTTATTATTATAATGCCTTCCATATTATTCTGTATTCTGCATGGATTGCTGTGGTTGCACTAAACAATTAGGTTGTCATTTCAGGAACATAAAGTAGTTATTTATTGTGAAAGAAAAATGTAGTCCGTGTAATTGACTTATATGTGTGCAAAGTAACTGTCAGAACATAGCTTTAAATAGTACAGAGTTTGTAGAGACCCAAAGGCAAAGTGCATTGTTGCACAGAAAATGTGAGAAATTTATCTTTTGTTTAGTCTGCAGTAAATGCATGTTTTTTAAGCTTATTAGAAATGCATCATCAACTCAAATATTATTATGGATTCATATGCATTTCATTTTGTAAACATTAGTGCAAACAAATGATGATAATACTGGGACCTATATATGTTGTGTGTGTATATATATATATATATATATATATAGTCTAGAAAAAAATTGGCACTCACCATTCCATAGATACCAGCCGAGTGCTAACCAAAAAAGTCAACACAGTCAACATGATGACGATCCTATGGGGATCGAAACGCGTAGATGCGATGATTGAATAAATGGACTACTTCTTGCCATGAGTGCTTTCTACATGTGGAAAATATATATATAATATTTATATTTAACACCTGACCTCAAACCTTAGCTGGCACACACACCTTAATCTAGTATCTGTAGAACTTCATCACTGGAGACAACTGCAAGCAGAAATTGCAAGTGGCCACAATCTATACATTATGTGGCAAATTTATAAAGCTGTATAAATTAATCATTAATTAATTGTTAAAATACAATAAAAATGACTTATTAATGGCACAGTTCCCAATGTTAAATCTTGGGTTTTTATAAAGCTGTGTAATGACTTGCAAATGTGTAGCCAAGTGCACAGGTAGAAGTTTGCATTTTTGCTGTAAAACATAGATGCTAGCAGTTTGAAAAATAGCATTAAATTGGTCCCATTAACTTCAATGGGTTATGCTGTATCTGAGGTGGCATAAATTAGGCTTTGTTTTTTCTTAGACTAACATTTTTATTATAATGAAATGATTTCCATGATGACTAGTGTTAATTTGAGTATAGGGACCACAAAAGAAGCACACCATTATCTTTGTACCATTGTTTGTACCTGGTTTTGGCATAAAGCCTCTTTTGAAGCTTTATAAGTATCTTACACTCTGTCTAGCACAATTCCTTTTAGCTATTGCTTTAACAAATGAGAAGAAAGCATTAATAATGCTTATAAATTTCATATACCACCATGTTTATTAATAATACATATTTATCCAAACATTATGTGCTTTTAGAATCTCACATTAAGCAGGCTTGTATGATTACATTTTCGGTGGGTTAGTATCTCACATTAAGCTGCAATTTAGAATATTGACAAACAGAATCCTTTTTCTGCTGTATAGTACACTTGCCCAGTTTCCTTCTCCGGGGTTATTCAAATAACCTATTTTAGGTGCTTTATTAATGACAAAAGTCTGTCTCTTGGGGACAGTTCTACCTGTTCAGCTCCTGTCACTTACAGGTCAGCAGTTATTTCTGTGCCTGTGCAGCTTTCTGTTCCAAATGATTGCCCGTCATTTTAATGATCTTTGTGTGAATACAGTGCGGCACAAGTGTGTCTGAGGGAGCAGAGATGTGGGTAGAGAGGTCTAAAGGGAGACAGAAGAGAGGCAGAGGAGCCTGAAATAGACAGACCAGCAGCAAAGGGGACAACATGAATATTACAATATATAATGGATTATTTAAAAAAGGTTGATGCACATTTTCTAAATACATCAGATTACATTCTACTAGACATTTAACATATCTGACAATCTTTCTAATTGTGCAGTAATTATACCACATAAGGATACTGTTATTTACATTTTATCAGGAAAATAGAGAGCTTAATTAGACAGGCAATTTTAAAGAAAGTCAGAATTCACTCTATTTTTGTGTTCTAATTTATGTACATAGTGGAAACAAATCTTTTTTTCTATAAAGTATGTGTTGCTCTGATATAGTGAATTTTGAATGATTAACAGGCACATAGGATTGTACCAGCTGGAGCTGTGGTTTTGCTGCAGCAGTAAATCAGTTCTCTGCAGGAAATCTGACCTCCAAGTCTGGCTGCTGTTATCTTTA